>NC_134090.1:88654026-88963841 GCF_000715075.1 Nicotiana tabacum
TGTCATTTTAAAATATTATACCTAAAAAAGTTAACGAAGAGTAAATGTTATAGTCATGTTATGAGAAAAAGAATTATGGTCATGTTTTAAATAAGACAGTAAAATCTAGATTGTGTTTTAAATCATAAATATCTAAACTTCCAATATATTTTAAAATAAAGAAGGATTCAAAAGGTAAAAAGTTGAATAATATTTTAACATTGAATCTTTTTTACTATTACAAATTATTTTTATTTCTATTTGCCAAATAGGGGTTAGGAAACATAAGGACCGTTACAAGGCAAGATACTCGTGAAATGCTTGTATGTGTCCAATGCCTTACACACGGGTTCATACCACAATTTGTGTGCTACTTTGTGTAGCTTTATAGATCATAAAAAATTCATTAACAACCTTTTAACTTGTCAAAAGCTCTCTTAATTAATTGCATTTCAGAAATTGAAAACACTATATTACGTCTTGAAAGAGAATTTGATAAAACCTCTCGTCCAAACATTCTTCATGTTATAATTTTTGTTAGGTCTTCATTATTAAATTCTTTATAATTTTTCTTCTGGTTTTCATTTTATTTGTTTGAAAATATTTTTTCTTACCTGTAGGTGATGCAACTTATTACTTAATAGTTAGTGTTTGGTGAATAACAACTTATATATATATTTATATCCATTAATGTTCTTTTAGTAAGGTTTAGAGTATTGAATTATTTTTTAATTTACTAATGGCTTATTGGAAGTATATAATGCTATTATGTAATTGTGAACTATTCTTTTAAAATTATATCTATAAATAATTAATCTATAAATATTTTATTAACAAAGAAAGGGCCTCTTTTTTTGGGGGGTAATGAAACGGTTTCATTAACCACGTTTTTAGGTTAAAAAAAGGACTCTTAAATCTCAAAGAAGTGTAAAGCGTTTCGAAACTTTTCAAATATGTATTTGCAATGTTTCGGTCTTTTATTTCCTTTTCTTTTAGCCTATGCGGTTTAGAAGTCTAATTAATGTGAATGTGCAATGTTTTTCCTTGAGCTTTAAGCCTAAAAACCATATTATGATGCGAAAATAATTATGTTACATTATTATAAAAGAATTTATATAAGGCGAAATTTTAATTGATTTTAAAGTCCTAAATATTAGGATTTTCTATATAATTCAAATAAAGAAACATTTAATAAGCAAAATTTTAGGTGATTTCAAAGTCCTAAATATTAGGAAAATAATTTAAATGACTATTTTGTCCAATGTGAAATCTAATTTTAAAGGGTAAAAAAGGCGAACGACATTTCGCTAAGGGCCTTCGTGCTTTTAATATAGTATAGATTGATGTTAGATTGCTAAAGGCATTAGCATGTAAAGGGTTGTTTATTTAATTTTTGTTCAAATGATTTACATTGTAGCTAGTCTATATTGTTTTACACGTAATTTAATTTTTCTTTTTTCAAAAAAAATAAATTCATCATCGAAAATTTTAACATAATTATACAGAAGTAACAAAAATAAATCATATCCTTTCAAAAATCACATGGACACGTGTTAGTAACCCAAACCTATATGTGATCTACTAGAGCAAGTTCTAAAGGAGCGAAGCGGCTCCCATCTTAATATATCCCATTTTTAACTTAATGGACCAAACAAAACGCTAATACTAAATAATTGTCAATACCCCGGTTCGTCTCCGTGAACCATCGTGACGACACCTAGTCCTCTACGACTAGGTAAGCCTAAATTGCAGAAGATAATCAAAGTGCGGAATAAAAACAAATTAAAACAGAATGAAGAGTGATAAAACAGTGTTTAAAAGTACCGCTCGCCATACACAATATTTAACTCTCAACCAATACACACTTCCAAGACCCAAAAACCATGAATCACAAGCTAAGGATCACTACACAGTACTCTAGCTCCAGAACATCTAACAAGGAAAAGAAATACAGAAGGGCAAATGTTTAAAAGCTAGAATAGAAAGGGACTCATCGGTCTGCGGACGCGACAGATATACCTCGAAGTCGCTGGAGCAGTCCCTCACCTCAAGGGTAATAGGACTGAGTCACAGTACCTGAATCTGCACATGAAAAACATGCGCAGAAGGGGCTTGGGTACACCATAGCGGTACTCAGTAAGTGCCAAGCGTAACCTCGGTCGGGTAGTGACGAGGAAGGTCAGGGCCCTACTGAGGTTAAATAAAATATAAAGTTTGACAGTGTAGAACAAAACAATATAAATAAATACAGCGGTAAAAGTAACACAGAATATAAAAGGGCAACAACAACTATCACAGAGACAAGGCAAAACACGGAAAGAAATGCGATTTAGCACCAAAATAACACCTGGGGATCTCCCAAGATACCGTCATGTAGTCCCATATGTACATATCCAATGGATCTCCCGGGATATCGTCCCGTAGTCCAACTCATAGTGCGCGAAGATCTACCGGAATCTCGTTTCGTAGTCCCAAATGTAAATACCCAGTACTGGGGGAATCTACCGGGTGCATTCCCGTAGTTCCATATAACTATGCAGGGGGATCTACGAAATCCCACATCTGTAGTCCCAAAATAAACAGACAAGGGGAACTACCGTAATCCCACACCCATAGTCCCACAACCGTAGTCCCAAAATAAACAGACAAGAGAGAGCTACCGTAATCCCACATCTGTAGTCCCAAAATAAATACACAGCAGCAACAGGAAAATATACAAAAATGACAAAATTTCATATTAAGGCAACAAGTGATTCTAGCCTAGCATGCTGCATAGAATTCAGGTAAGTCAGGTTGAGCAAATAAAGCAATTAAGTCACTTAGACATGCTTTCCTAAGCTAACAACAGGCTTAATAGTACAAGTAATAAAAACAGGAAAGAAAACATACTAGTGATTACTTAATGAAAACCGGATTTCCAACAATTAGCACAAGTACGCACTCGTCACCTCACGTACAAGGCACTTCAATTACCAAATATACCAATCCTAAGGGGAAGGTCCCCACACAAAGTTAGACAAGCCACTTACCTCGAACTGGCTCAAAATCAACCCAAAACCACGCTCTTGCCACGAGTACTCGACTCCAAATGGACCAAATCTATTCAATTCAATTGCATAATGTAAATAACACTTCAAGTAACTGATTCTACAAAACCATTCTAAGCTAATACGCGAAATTAGGTAAAATGACCAAAATGCCCCTCGGGCCCACGTCTCGGAATCAGGTAAAATTTATATTTTCAGAATCCTCACACTCTCCCGAGTTCATGCATACCAAAATTATCCAAATCTAAGGTCAAATTCTCAATTAAAAGTAGAATTCTAGGTCTAAGAACTTTCTTTCAACTTTTTCCCAATTTTCATCTCCAATCCGAAATTAAATGATGAAACTAACTATAGATTGATGGAGTATAACTAGAAAGGGTTATAGAATCGTTACCCAATGATATCCTCTTCAATTTTCTCTCAAAATCGCCCTCTTCCGAGCTCCAAATCAAATTTCCAACTTTTAAAACTAAACCCTCGAAATTTCATATTTCTGCCTAGCTGTTTCCGCATCTGCGGTCCCGCATTTGCGGAACAATAGTCGCATTTGCGACTTTTCACTTAAGGCCCATCTTTCTGCATGTGCGGCTATCTTTTCGCAGATGCGGAGCAGCTTCTGCGGTGAAGACCCCGCTTATGCGGTCCCTGCTGCCTTTTCTCCTTTTCCGCTTCTGCGGTAGATCCGCCGCTTCTGCGGCTCCTCGCCTACGGTCCTACACCTACAGGTGCGGTTATGACAGAAGAACAGCTGAAGCTGCAACTCCAAAGTCCCAAAATACTTCCGTCAACCATCCGAAATCAACCCGAGGCCCCTGGGACCTCAACCAAACCTACCAACATATCACATGACTTCATTCAAACTTGTTCCAACCTTCGGAATGCTCAAAACAACATCGAAACACCTATTTTTCATCGGATTCAAGCGTAAGAATTCCAAAAACTATAAAAATACGCTTTCGATCAAAAAGTCTATCAAACCTCGTCCGAATAACCTGAAATGTTGCACACACATCGCATTCAACATTACGGAGCTACTCCAACTTCTGGAATTCCATTCTGACCCTCGGATCAAAATCTCACTATCAAACCGGAAACTTCAAAAATTCAACTTTCAGCATTTCAAGCCTAGATTAGCTATGGACCTCCAAAACACAATCCGAACACGCCCCTAAGCCCGAAATCACCCAACGGAGCTAACGGAGCCATCGAATTTCCATTCCGAGGACGTCTTCACACTATTTCGACTACGGTCGACTTTCCAACACTTAAGCACTCATTTAGGGACTAAGTGTCCCAAAACTCTCCGAAACTCAAAACTGAACATCCCGGCAAATCCAAATAACAGAAATAAACTTGAGGAAAGTAGTTAATAGGGGATCGGTGGCGTAAATTATTAAAACGACCGGCCGGGTCATCACATCCTCCTACACTTAAACATTCGTTCGTCCTCGAACGAGCATAGAGACATACCTGAAGTAGTGAAAAGATGAGGGTAACGGCTGCCCATATCTTGCTCGGTCTCCCAGGTCGCATCCTCGACCGGCTAACCCCGCCACTGAACCTTTACTAATGCAATGTTCTTTGACCTCAGCTTTCTAACCTGCATGTCCAATATTGTCACTGGCTCCTCAACATAAGATAGATCCTTGTCCAACTGGGCTGAATTGAAATCCAACACGTATGACGGATCACCGTGATACCTCCGGAGCATCAAAACATGAAATACCGGATGAACTCCTACCAAGCTGGGAGGTAAGGCAAGCTCATAAGCAACCTCCCCAACGCGCCTCAATATCTCAAAAGGACCAATAAACCTCGGACTGAACTTCCCTTTCTTCCCAAATCTCATAACGCCCTTCATAGGCGAAACCCAAAGCAGAATCCGCTCTCCAACCATATAGGAAACATCACAAACCTTCCGGTCCGCGTAACTCTTCTGTCTGGACTGGGCTGTACGGAGTCTATCCTGAATCACCTTAACCTTCTCTAAAGCATCCTGAACCAAGTCTGTGCCTAATAGTCTAGCCTCACCTGGCTCAAACCAACCCTCCAGGGATCTACATTGCCTACCATATAAAGCCTCATACGGTGCCATCTTAATGTTGTATTGATAGCTGTTGTTGTAAGCAAACTCCGCCAATGGAAAGAACTAATCCCAAGACCCTCCAAACTCAATCACACACGCACAAAGCATATCCTCAAGAATCTGAATAGTGCGCTCGGACTGTCCATCCATCTAAGGGTGAAATGATGTACTCAACTCTACCCGAGTACCCAACTCATGTTGAACGGCCCTCCAAAACTGTGATGTGAATTGAGTACCTCTATCTGAAATGATGGAAACCGGAATACCATGCAGACGAACAATCTCTCGGATGTAGATCTCCGCAACCGCTCCAAGGAATAAGTAGTACATACAGGAATAAAGTGAGCGGACTTGGTCAGCCGATCCACAATCACCCAAATAGCATCGAACTTCCTCAAAGTCCGTGGGAGCCCAACTACAAAGTCCATGGTGATCCGCTCCCACTTCCACTCCGGAATATCTAGCTGCTGAAGCAACCCACCCGGTCTCTGATGCTCATACTTCACATGCTGAAAGTTGAGGCACCAAGCTATAAATCCAACTATATCCTTCTTCATCCGTCTCCACTAGTAATGCTTCCTCAAATCCTGATACATCTTCGCGGTACCCGGGTGAATGGAATACCGTGAGCTATGGGCCTCATCCAGAATCAACTACTGAAGCCCATCAACATTGGGTACACAAATCCAACCCTGCATCCTCAATACCCCATCATCACCAATAGTCACATCTCTAGCATCACTGTGCTGAACCTTGTCCTTGAGGACAAGCAAATGAGGGTCATCATACTGCCGCTCTCTGATACGATCAAATAAGGAAGACCGAGAAACCACGCAAGATAGAACCCGACTACGCTCCGAAAAATCCAATCTCACAAACTGGCTGGCTAAGGTCTGAACATCCATAGCCATAGGTCTCTCCGAGCTGGTAAATAAGCCAAACTCCCCAAACTCTTTTCCCGGTGACTCAAGGCATCGGCCACCACATTAGCTTTGCCTGGGTGATATAAAATAGTGATATCATAATCCTTCAACAACTCTAACCACCTCCTCTGGTGCAAATTTAGATCCTTTTGCTTGAACAAGTGCTGCAAGCTCCGATGGTTAGTATAAATCTCACAAGGCACCCCGTATAAATAATGGCGCCAGATCGTCAGGGCGTGAACAATGGCAGCTAACTCAAGGTCGTGGACAGGGTAATTCTTCTCATGTATCTTCAGTTGTCTGGACTCGTAGGCAATCACCCTACCGTCCTGCATCAACACCGCTCAGAGGCCAATCCTCGAGGCATGACAATAGATCGTATAAGACCCCGAACCTATAGGCAATATCAAAACTGGGGCTATAGTCAAAGCTGTCTTAAGCTTCTGAAAGCTCACCTCGCACTTCTCTGTCCACTGAAATGGAGCACCATTCTGGGTCAACCTGGTCATAGGGGCTACAATCGATGAAAACCCCTCCATAAAACGGCAGTAGTAACCCGCCAAGCCAAGGAAACTACGGATCTCTGTAGCTAAGGATGGTCTGGGCCAACTCTGTAAGGCTTCTATCTTCTTCGGATCCACCTAAATACCCTCACTCGATACCACGTGGCCGAGGAATGCCACTGAATCCAACCAAAACTCACATTTCGAGAACTTAGCGTATAATTTCTTCTCTCTTAGAGTCTGAAGCACAATCCTTAGGTGTTTCTCATGATCTTCCCGACTTTGGGAATATACCAGAATATCATCAATAAAGACAATGACGAACGAGTCAAATACGGACAGAACACATTATGTATCAAATGCATAAAGGCTGTTGGGACATAACAAGGAACTCGTAATGACCATACCGAGTCCTGAAAGCAGTCTTCGGGATATCTGGCTCCCGAATCTTCAACTGATGGTAACCTGAGCGCAAGTCAATCTTAGAAAACACCTATGCGTCTTGAAGCTGGTCAAACAGATCATCATTACGAGGCAAAGGATAACAGTTCTTCACTATAACCTTGTTGAACTTGCGATAATCAATACACATACACATAGAACCATCATTTTTCTTCACAAACAAGACAGGAGCACCCCAAAGTGATACACCAAGCCGAATAAAACCCTTATCAAGAAATTCATGTAACTGATCCTTCAACTCCTTCAACTTAGGAGGATCCATACTATACGGAGGAATATAAATGGGCTGAGTGCCCGGCAATAGATCAATGCCAAAATCAATATATCTATTAGACGGCATGCCTGAAAGATCAGCTGGAAACACATTGGGGAAATCCCGTACTACTGGAACTGAAACAACTGAAGGGGTATCAATACTGACATATCTCACATAAGCTAAATATGCGTCACACCCCTTCTCAACCATATGCTGAGCTTTAAGAAAAGAAATAACTCTACTAGGAGTGTGATCTAAAGTATCCCTCCACTCAACACGCGGTACACCTGGCATAGCCAGCGTCATGGTTTTGGCGTGACAATCAATAATATCATAATGGGGCGACAACCAGTCCATGACCAAGATAATATCAAAATCTACCATGTTGAGCAATAATAAATCGGCTCTGGTCTCAAAACCACTAACAGCAACCAAACACGACCAATAGATGCGGTCCACAACAAGAGAATCTCCCACATGAATAGAAATATTAATAGGGGAACTCAAAGAATCCCTAGATATACCCAAATACGGAGCAAAATAAGAAGACACATAAGAATAAGTGGAGCCTAGATCGAATAGAACCGATGCATCTCTGTGACAAACTAGTATAATACTTGTGATGACAGAATTGGAGGCAACAGCCTCGGTACGGGCAGGAAGGGCATAGTATCTGGCCTGGACTCCCCCTCTAGGGCGTCCTCTACCTCCTCGACCTCCACCTCTAGCTGGCTGAGCAGGTGGGGTAGCAACTAGAGCTGTAACCATAGCCTGAGAACTCTACGGGGCACGCTGTGGCTGAGAAGTCTGTGGAGGTGCACCCCTCCCAAGTCTAGGGCAATCCCTCACCATATGACGTGTGTCACCACACTCAAAAAAAGCTCTGGGAGGACGTGGTGGTTGTGACTAGCTCGGGCTAGGTTTTCTAGACTGACCTCTAAAAGCACCCCACGTAGGAGGCGTGCTAGATTCCGGAAGTGCATAATAAGGCTCTTGAGGTCTAGGAGTAGCTGGAATACCACTGGCTGCTGGAAGAGCTGAATGAACAGGGCGACTCATATAACCCCTACCATGACGACATGTTGCTGGGGGACGGGCACCAGAGAAATGGCCCGACTCTCGAGACCTCTTGGCCTCCCTCTCATCTCTCTCTCTAGCATGCATACCCTCAATCTTCCTAGAAATGCTCACCACCTGCTGATAAGAAATATCCATCTCTAACTCACGAGCCATCCTAGACCTGATGCTGAGAATAAGGCCCTCAATAAACCGGTGAACCCTCTCGCAAACAGTAGAAACCAAGGTTGGTGCATGCCTAGCCAAACTGGTGTAACGGACAACATACTCTAAGACAGTCATAGTACCCTAGCGCAAATGCTCAAACTCTGCGCGCCATGCATCCCTAAGGCTTTGAGGAACATACTCTCTCATGAACAGATCTGAAAACTAAGTCCAGGTCAGTGAAGCAACCTCATCCGGACTGTCTAACTCATAGGTGCACCACCACTCATAGGCGGCTCCTCGAAGCTGGAAGGTAGTGAAGGAAATCCCGCTTTATCCTGATATACCCATGGTACGGAGAATGCGGTAACTCTCATCTAGAAATTCTAGAGCATCCTCCAATGCTAGACCGCTGAATATAGGAGGCTTGAATCTCTCAAGCCTCAACTGCTCCTCCTCGGAAGCCACTGCCTTGCCCTCGGGCTGAACTGGCACTGAAGGCGGTACAGGAATAATCTTAGGGACCTGCTCAATATGCACTCGCTACTCAGGAGTGCGGGCGGCGCGAGTCTGTGCTCCTCCCACGGCCTGAGACGTAGCTGCAGCAAGGGGAAGCAACCCTGCCTGAGCCAAAGTGGTGTACATGCTCATGAACTGCGCCAGAGTCTCCTGAAGTGCTGGAGTAGTAGTAGCAGTAGGCGTGTCAGGTGCCTGGACTCCGGCTGGAACTGCTGGCGGTACCATGGCGGCAGCTCGCGCAGGTGCTCTAGCTGCACCACGTGTGCGTCCTCATCCTCTACTCCGGTCCCGACTTCTGGTGACTCTCGTAGGGGCGCGGGTGCCTGATCATTTCAGGTAGCGTGTGTCCTCACCATCGGTGAGAGAATAGAATATAGAAGTTCAGAATTCATGATGTCAAAAATCTCGCACGACAAGGAAATCAAACGAAGTGGAAATTCCCTAACGGTTACATATCCTCTCGTAGAAAAGTACAGACGTCACTGTACCGATCAACGAGACTCTAATAAACCAACTTGTGATTCATGACTCTTATGAACCTAGAGCTCGGATACCAACTTGTCACGACCCCGGTTTGTCTCCGTGAACCATCGTGACGGCACCTAGTCCTCTACGACTAGGTAAGCCTAAATTGCAGAAGATAACCAAAGTGTGGAATAAAAACAAATTAAAACAGAATGAAGAGTAATAAAATAATGTTTAAAAGTACCGCTCGCCATACACAATATTTAACTCTCAACCAATACATACTTCCAAGACCCGGAAACCCATGAATCACAAGCTAAGGATCACTACACAGTACTCTAACTCCAGAACATCTAACAAGGAAAAGAAATACAGAAGGGCAAATGTTTAAAAGCTAGAATAGAAAGGGACTCATCGGTCTGCGGACGCGGCAGATATACCTCGAAGTCGCTGGAGCAGTCCCTCACCTCAAGGGTAATAGGACTGAGTCACAGTACCTGAATCTGCACATGAAAAACATGCGCAGAAGGGGCGTGAGTACACCACAGCGGTACTCAGTAAGTGCCAAGCCTAACCTCGGTCGGGTAGTGACGAGGAAGGTCAGGGCCCTACTGAGGTTAAATAAAATATAAAGTTTGACAGTGTAGAACAGAACAATATAAATAAATAAAGTGGTAAAAGTAACACAAGATATAAAAGGGCAACAACAACTATTACAGAGACAAGGCAAAACACGGAAAGAAATGCGATTTAGCACCAAATTAACACCCGGGGATCTCCTAGGATACCGTCCTGTATTCCCATATGTACATATCCAATGGATCTCCCGAGATCCCGTCCTGTAGTCCAACTCGTAGTGCGCAAGGATCTACTGGAATCCCGTTTCGTAGTCCCAAATATAAATATCCAGTACTGGGGAATCTACCGGGTGCATTCCCGTAGTTCCATATAACTATACAGGGGGATCTATTGGAATCCCACATCCGTAGTCCCAAAATAAACAAACAAGGGGGAGCTACCAGAATCCCACATCCGTAGTCCCAAAATAAACAGACAATGGGGAGCTACCAGAATCCACATCTGTAATCCCAAAATAAATACACAGCAGCAATAGGAAAATATACAGAAATGGAAAAATTTCATATTAAGGCAACAACTGATTCTAGCCTAGCATGTTGCACAGAATTCAGGTAAGACAGGTTAAGCAAATAAAGCAATTAAGTCAATTAGGCATGCTTTCCTAAGCTAACAACAGGCTTAATAGTGCAAGTAATAAAAATAGGAAATGAAACATACTAGTGATTTACTTAATGAAAATCGGATTTCCAACAATTAGCACAAGTACGTACTCGTCACCTCACGTACAAGGCATTTCAATTACCAAATATACCAATCCTTTGGGGAAGATCCCCTACACAAGGTTAGACAAGCCACTTACCTTGAATCGGCTCAAAATCAACCTGAAACAACGCTCTTTCCACGAGTACTTGACTCCAAATGGCCCAAATCGATTCAATTAAATTGCATAATGTAAATAACACTTCAAGTAACTGATTCTACAAAAAAATCTAAGCTAATACGCGAAATTAGGTAAAATGACCAAAACGCCCCTCGGGACCACGTTTCGGAATTGGGTAAAATTTATATTTTCAGAATCCTCACACGCTCCCGAGTTCATGTATACCAAAATTATCCAAATCTAAAGTCAAATTCCCAATCAAATGTCGAATTCTAGGTCTAAGAACTTTCTTCCAACTTTTCCCCAATTTTCATCTCCAATCCGAAATTAAATGATGAAACTAACTATAGATTGATAGAGTATAACTAGAAAGGGTTAAAGAATCATTACCCAATGATCTCCTCTTCAATTTCCTCTCAAAATCGCCCTCTCCTGAGCTCCAAATCGAATTTCCAACTTTTGAAACTAAACCCTCAAAATTTCATATTTCTGCCCATCTATTTCCGTATCTGCGGTCCTACATTTGCGGAAGAATGGTCGCATTTGCGACTTTTCACTTAAGGCCCAGCTTTCTGCATCTGCGCCTATCCTTTTGTAGATGCGGGGCCTTCTGCGGTGAAGACCCCGCTTCTGCGGTCCCTGCTGCCTTTCCTCCTTTTCCACTTCTGCGGTAGATCCACCGCTTCTGCGGCTCCGCACATGTGGTCCCACACTCGCAGGTGCGGTTATGACAGAAGAACAGCTGAAGCTGTAACTCCAAAGTCCCAAAATCCTTCTGTCAACCATTCGAAATCATCCCGAGGCCCCCCGAACCTCAACCAAACCTACCAACATATCCCATAACTTCATTCAAACTTGTTCCAACCTTCGGAATTCTCAAAATAACATCGAAACACCTATTTTTCATCGGATTCAAGCCTAAGAATTCCAAAAACTCTAAAAATACGCTTTTGATTAAAATGTCTATCAAACCTCGTCTGAATGACCTGAAATTTTGCACACACGTCACATTTAACACTACGGAGCTACTGCAACTTCCGGAATTCCATTCCGACCCTCGGATCAAAATCTCACTATCGAACCGGAAACTTCAAAAATTCAACTTTCGGCATTTCAAGCCTAAATTAGCTACGGACTTCCAAAACGCAATCCGAACATGCCCCTAAGTTCGAAATCACCCAACGGAGCTAACAGAACCATCGGATTTCCATTTCGAGGCCGCCTTCACACTGTTCCGATTACGGTCAACTTTCCAACACTTAAGCTCTCATTTAGGGACTAAGTGTCCCAAAATTCTCCGAAAATCAAAACCGAACATCCCGACAAATCAAATAAAAGAAATAAACTTGGAGAAAGTAGTTAATGAGGGATCGGGGCATAAATTCTTAAAACGACCGGCCAGGTCGTCACAATAATCTAGATATTTCTAATCTAACAATTACAATATTGGTATAACTTCCATAAACCAAACAATCTCTGAAGGTGTATTATTGGACTTATTGCACTTTCAAAATAATGCAATCACAATTTAAGTTTCAAAGTTTTTATTTACAGATGTATTTATGTCCCATGTATATATAAAATGTTAGTATCCCATTTACTAAAACATTAAACCGTTGAATCCTTGCTACATCCGACTCTTAGATGAGTTATAAGAAACTGAGGAGCAAAGTGGTTTAAAATCACCCAAGAATCAATAGCTTATTTTCTAGATCTGCCTCTGAAAGCATCATTGTATCAACTATTCATTCGTGATAATATATGTGGATTGGTATAAATATATGCACTAATTAAAATATTTTTCATTTATATGCTTGTATACGGGTGAAACCGGACCCATAATATAACCCGGATCCCGATAAATTAAATCAAGTTAGGGACGTGATGACAAGGAGCCAGAATTGAGGTAAGGGACTCATCGAGATAGGCTCCGAAGGCACGACGCCTACCCTTGTGTATATCGGGGCCATGACCCCGGGATCGGTTTGAATACTAAAAGACTTCTGAGAGCATTATCGGGCAATCAACACGATTAATGGAAGGCCGTAATATCTGTGTCCAGCCATGTGGGTCTGGTCTTCACTTGTTTTAAAAGGGAATTCTGTGTTCTGAGGCCTCAAAAACCTCTTTCGGCATCACCTCAATTTACGTGCGCAACCCGGGCGCGTAGCCGGAAAGCCATTTTGTGAAAATCTGTGAAAAATGATAAATTTTGCATTTAAAATGAGTTTAAGTTGACTTTGATCAACATTTTGGGTAAACGGATTCAGACCCGTGATTTGACGGTCTCGGAGATTTTGTAGGAAAATATGGGACTTGGGCATATGCCCGGAATAAAATTCCAAGGTCCCAAGCTCGATAAACGAATTTTTAAAGAAAATTATTTTCTGAAATTATTTCTGAGTTTTGGAAATGAAATGAGTTTAAAACTCGATGGTATCGGGCCCATATTTTGGTTCTGGCGCCCGATACAGGTCTTATATGTGATTTGAGTCGAATTTATGAAAATTGGTAAGAAACGGATTTGAAATGACGTGAATCGGATCGTTTTGAGAAAAATTGGAAAATTTGAAGTTCTTAAGATATTTCATGATTTTGATGCTAAATTCATAGTTGTTGATGTTATTTTAGTTATTTGAATACACGAGCGAGTCCGTATGATGTTTTTAGGTTGGTGTGCATATTTGGTTTGGAGCCCCGAGGGCTCAAGTGAGTTTTGGATAGGCCACGGGGTGGATTTTAGATTTGGAGAATTGCAGGTTTTCAGATGTTTCAGTGCAGGCCTGCAGGCTTCGCATTTGCAAAGCCTGGCTCGCAAATGCGAAGGCCTTGTCGCAAATGCGAACAATGGCCTAGGCCAGCTACCTCGCAAATGCGATGAATTGATCACAAATGCGATGCCTCCCTTTTTAGCCAATCGTCGCAAATGCGACGCATTTTTCGCAATTCCCAACTCGCAAATGCGAGAAGTTGTTTGCAATTCCCAACTTAGCAGAAGTCTAGGTTCACAATTGCGAACCCTGGTCGCAAATGCGACATCTGCAACCTGCAATTTTATAACTTAGCTAAATATCTTTCATTTTTCACACTCTTTCAAAACCAAAACACTCTTGGGCGATTTTTCAAAGACAGCTCTTCTTCCAAATCGATTGTAAGTCAATTTTAACTCGTTTTCTTCAATCATTAACATCTTTTCACATGATTTCAACTCAAAATCAATGATTTTCATGGGGGAAATTGCGTGTTTTAGGTAGAACTTAGGTTTTTCAAAAATTGGGGATTTGGACCTCGATTTGAGGTCCGATTTCAAAACAAATTATATATTTGGGTCCGTAGGGGAATGGGTAATCGGGTTTTGGTTCGAACCTCGGGTTTTGACCATGTGGTCCTGGGGGCGAATTTTGACTTTTTGGGTAAAACTTTAGAAAACTCATTTTCATGCATTAGGATTGATTCATTTAGCACTTATTGATGTAATTACGCAACTTGTGGCTAGATACGAGCGAATTGGTGGTGGAATCACGAGGTAAGCAATCGTAGAGGCTTAAATTGTGTTTGTGGTATCGAGGTAAGTGTTTGGTCTAACCTTAGCTTGAGGGACTAGGAGTCGTGTCTTATTTGCTACGTGTTAATTGTGGAGTACGACGTATAGGCATGGTGACGAGTATCTATACGTCGGTGTCAAGCATGCTTGTGAGTCTTGTATTGTAATTGTTATTACTCCATTGTGGTTTATTGTGCTTCACATGTTATTATCATTATTTTTCCCTTGTCGGGATGTTATTATCATTATTGTTCCCTTGCCGGGATGTTATTATCATTATTGTTCCCTTGCCAGGATGTTGTTTTGATATTATTGTTCCCTTGCCGAGATGTTGTTGAAATATAATTGTTCTCTTGCCGGGATTCTTTTGTGATTGTTGTTGATTTGTAAATGGGATCGGGTGGCACGCCGCCACGGATAGATATGAATGGGAGCGGATTGCACACCTGCAACAAGATATATATGAAAAGGGAGCGGGTTGCACGTCTGCAACGAGATATATGAAATGGGAGCGAGTTGCACGCCTGCAACGAGATATGTGAAATAGGAGCATGTTGCACGCCTGCAACGAGATATGTGAAATGGGAGCATGTTGCACGCCTGCAACGAGATATGTGAAATGGAAGCGGGTTGCACGCCTGCAACGAGATATGTGAAATGGGAGCGGCTTACACGCCTGCAACGAGATACATGAAATGGGATCGGGTTGCACGCCTGCAACGAGATGTGAAATGAAAGTGAACTCTGCATTTGTTTTTCCTATCCTTGTTAGTAATTGGATTTTGGTTTCTTTATATTCCTCTTGATATTCTGTTGTTATCTGTTACTTCCCGCAGCATGTTTCCCCAGCCCAATTTTAATTGTGATTATCTGTTTCTATTTCCGTTGTGTATGATTTAACTGCACAGGTTTATTTGGTGGTCTAGTCCTAGCCTCGTCACTACTTTGCCGAGGTTAGGCTGGGCACTTACCAACACATGAGGTCGGTTGTGCTGATACTACACTCTGCACTCCTTTGTGCAGATACCAGTGATGTAGACTTTGGACCGTAGTGAGATTGCGGTTTCTTGTTCATCAAGCGACCCGAGGTAGTCCTGCAGGCGTCCACAGGCCTTGGCTCACCTCCTATCTTTCCTTTATCCTGTTTCCTTTAGTTATTTTAGAAACAGTGTATCTTTTATTTCTTTCAAACCTTTATTTGTAGTACTCTTAGACTGTCTGTGAAGCTGTGACTCCAGTTCTAGGTAGTTTTGTTTAAACAGTTGTATTGGTTGTACTCAATAATTATATTATTTTTCTTCCGCTTGATATAAATTCCACTGCCTTTAAGTTATTGCTCATAATTTCTTGTAATTGATTAAAATGGGAAAAGGGGTTATTTTATCAAAAGTCGGCTTGCCTAGCTCACACTAGTAGGCGCCATTACGACTCCTAAGAGTGGGAAATCCGGGTCGTGATAAGTTGGTATCAGAGCTCTAGGTTACATGGGTCTCCCAGTTCACAGACAAGCTTAGTAGAGTCTGAGGGATCGGTACAGAGATGTCTGTATTTATCCCCCAAAGGCTACAGAGTTAGGAAAAACTTCACATTTATTCCTTCTTGTCGTGCGGTTTAGTTTCTCAATTTTAATTTGATTTCTACTCTGTTCTTTCGCATATGGCGAGAACACGCGCTTCCTCATCCACTGAACATCAGCTCGAGCCCCCAGCAGCAGCTCCCACGAGAGGTAGAGGGCGAGGTAATGCTAGAGGCAGGGGTAGGGGAAGAGCTTAGCCTAGAGTAGCAGCACCAGCGGTGGAACCTCAGGTTGACTTTGATGATGAGGTTCCGGCCCCGACAGTTCTGGTGGGCCCAGCTCAGGACCTAGAGGGGTTTATTGCTACCTTAGTACTCCAGGACGCTCTGGTCCGTCTAGAGGGCCCTATGGAGAGTGTCACCCAGGCAGGCTTACTTCCTTAGCCCCAGCCGTCTCTCAGGCTGAAAGAGGAGCTCAGACTCCTGCTACTCGCACTCCGGAGCAGGTAGCTCCCCAGTTCCAGGCTCCAGTAATTCAGCCGGGTATGGTAGCTCAGACCGGTTATGGAGCAGCTATGTCTGCTGATGCTTTGTGGAGGTTGGACAGATTCACTAAGCTTTTCACAACTACTTTCAACGGTGCATCTTCTGAGGATTCCCAAGATTATTTAGATAGATGTCACGAGGTTCTCAGGAATATGGGGATAGTGGAGACCAATGGGGTCGATTTTGTTACTTTTCTCTTGTCTAGATCTGCCAAGACTTGGTGGAGAGATTATTGCTTGGCTAGGCCAGCCGGATCACTAGATTTGACTTGGGAGCAGTTTACTCAGCTATTTCTGGAGAATTTTCTCCCTGTTACTCAGAGAGATCTATCGGAGGTAGTTTGAGCGTCTCCAGCAGGGTTCTATGACTGTTACTCAATATAAGACTAGATCCATCGACTTGGCTCGTCATGCTCTTATCATACTTCCCACCGAGAGAGAGAGGGTGAGGAGGTTCATTGAGGGACTTATCCAGCCTATTCAGCTTCAGATGGCCAAGGAGACAGAGAGTGAGATTTCTTTCCAGGAGGCGGCCAATGTGGCCAGGAGAGTTGAGATGGTTCTATCGCATAGAGGTGGTCAGGGGTCTAATAAGAGGCCTCGTCATTTAGGCCGATTCAGCGGTACCTCGTCTGGAGGCAGAGATTCGTATGTAGAGGCCATCCTCCTAGGACTTTTCAGTTAGCCCTTCAGATTTCTCACGGTGCTTCAGGTGGTCGTGGCTCTCATATGCAGTATTCAGATCAGCAGACCTACAGTGCGCCACTAGCTCTTATCAGTGCACCGCCACTTCAGAGTTTCCATGGTCGTCAGCCCCAGCAGCCGAGGGCTTGTTTTACTTATAGCGACATGAGGCACATTGCTATATATTGCCCTCGAGCATCGAGCAGCTCTCAGCATCAGGGTTTCCCATGTCATGGCTTAGGCACTGGGTGATCCACAGCCCGCCCAGCCAGCTAGAGGTGGGGGTAGAGGTAGAGGTAGAGGTATTAAAGGTGGAGCTCAGGCTGCTAGAGGTGGAGGCCAGCCAGCAGCAGGCCATCCTAGAGATGTAGTTTAGGGTGGTGGGGCCCAGCCCCGATGTC
This sequence comes from Nicotiana tabacum, assembly GCF_000715075.1. NCBI lineage: Eukaryota > Viridiplantae > Streptophyta > Magnoliopsida > Solanales > Solanaceae > Nicotiana > Nicotiana tabacum. The sequence continues at coordinate 88,671,636 of NC_134090.1, forward strand.
ATGCTCTTCCAGCCAGGCCCGAGGCTGAGGCTTCCGATGCAGTTATCACTGGTATTATTCTAGTTTGTAGTAGAGATGCTTCAGTTTTATTTGATCCGGGATCTACATACTCCTATGTGTCGTCTTATTTTGCATCGTATCTGGTCATGCCTAGTGATTCTTTGAGCACTCTTGTTTATGTGTCTACACCGGTGGGTGATGCTATTATGGTAGATTGAGTCTATCGTTCATGTATAATTGTGATTGGGGGTCTTGAGACTCGTGTAGATTTGCTTCTTCTGGACATGGTCGATTTCGATGTCATATTGGGGATAGACTGGTTATCACCTTACCAAGCTATCTTGGACTGTCATGCCAAAATTGTGACCTTAGCCTTGCCGGGTTTGCCTCATTTAGAGTGGAGAGGGACTCATGGTCATTCTACCCGCAGTGTTATTTCTTACATAAAGGCTCGGTGTATGGTCGAGAAGGGGTGTTTGGCCTATTTGGCCTATGTTAGTGATTCTAGTGCTGAGGTCCCTTCTATTGATTCTGTGCTCATTGTTCGTTGAGTTTCCTGAGGTATTCCCTTCAGACCTGCCAGGTATGCCACCCGACAGGGATATTGACTTTTGCATTGATTTGGCTCCGGGCACTCAGCCCATTTCTATCACGCCGTATCGTATGGCCCCGCCTGAGTTGAAAGAGTTGAAGGATCAGTTGCAAGACTTACTTTAGAAAGGTTTTATTAGACCGAGTGTTTCATCTTGGGGTGTGCCAGTGTTGTTTGTTAAGAAGAAGGACGGATCGATGAGAATGTGTATTGATTACCGGCAGTTGAACCAGGTTACAATCAAGAATAAGTATCCATTGCCGAGGATTGATGATTTGTTTGATCAGCTTCAGGGTGCCAAGGCGTTCTCGAAGATTGACTTGAGATCTGGCTACTATCAGTTGAGGATTAGGGCAACTGATGTCCCTAAGACAGCTTTCCGCACTCGGTACGGGCATTATGAGTTCTTGGCGATGTCATCCGGGTTGACAAATGCCCTAAAAGCTTTTATGGATTTGATGAACCGAGTGTTCCGGCCTTACTTGGATTTGTTCGTGATAGTCTTCATTGATGATATTTTGATCTATTCCCGTAGTTGGGAGGAGCACGAGCAGCATCTTAGAGTGGTTCTTCAGACTTTGAGGGATAGTCAGTTGCATGCTAGGTTTTCGAAGTGTGAGTTCTAGCTGAGTTCAGTTGCATTCCTGGGTCATGTTGTATCAACAGAGGTTATTCAGGTCGATCTGAAGAAGATTGAGGCAGTCAAAAACTGGCCTAGACCATTATCAGCTATAGAGATCTGGAGTTTCTTGGAATTGGTAGGCTACTATCGTCGGTTTGTGGAGGGTTTTTCATCTATTGCAACCCCGATGACTAGGTTGACCCAGAAGGGTGCCCAGTTCAGATGGTCGGACGAGTGTGAGGCGAGCTTTCAGAAGCTCAAGACAGCTCTGACTACGGCACCAGTGTTGGTTTTGCCCACAGGTTTAGGGCCTTATACAGTTTATTGTGATGCATCTCGTATTGGACTTGGTGCGGTGTTGATGCACGATGGCAAGGTCATTGCATATGCCTCACGGTAGTTGAAGATTCATAAGAAGAACTATCCGGTTCATGATTTGGAGTTGGCAGCTATTGTTCACGCATTGAAGATTTGGAGGCATTATCTGTATGGCGTAGCATGTGAAGTATTCACGGATCACAAGAGTCTGCAGTATTTATTCAAGCAGAAGGAGCTAAATTTGAGGTAGAGAAGGTGGTTGGAGCTATTAAAGGACTATGATATCACCATCTTATATCATATGAGAAAGGCCAATGTGGTGGCCGATGCTTTGAGTAGAAAGTCAGCCAGTATGGGCAGTCTTGCTTATATTCCGGTCGGTGAGAGACCGCTTGCTTTGGATGTTCAGGCTTTGTCCAATCAGTTCATGAGGTTGGATGTTTCGGAGCCCAGTCGTATGTTAGCTTGAATAGTAGCTCATTTTTCCTTATTAGAGCATACCCGTGATCGGCAGTATGATGGTCCCCATTTGTGTGTCCTTAGAGACACGATGCAGCACGAAGGTGTCAAATAGGTTACCTTAGGTGATGACGGAGTTTTGAGATTGCAGGGTCGAGTTTGTGTGCCTAATGTGGATGTTCTCCGAGAGTTGATTTTAGATGAGGCCCATAGTTCCCGGTACTCTACTCATCTGGGCGCCGCTAAGATGTATCAGGATTTGCAGCAGCATTATTGGTGGAGGAGAATGAGGAAGGATATTGTTGCGTATGTGGCTCGGTGTTTGAATTGTCAGTAGGTTAAGTACGAGCATCAGAGACCTGGTAGGTTGTTTCAGAGGATTGAGCTTCCCGAGTGGAAGTGGGAGCGGATCACTATGGACTTCATTGTTGGACTCCCACGAACTCAGAGGAAGTTCGACACAGTGTGGGTTATTGTTGATAGGCTGACCAAGTCAGCACATTTCGTTCTTGTGGCAGTCTCCTGCTCTTCCGAGAGGTTAGCTGAGATCTATATCCGAGAGATTGTTCGTCTTTATGGTGTGCCCGTGTCTATCATTTTAGACCGAGGTACGCAGTTTACCTCACATTTCTGGAGAGCAGTTCAGCGAGAGTTGGGCACACGGGTTGAGTTGAGCACAACATTTCATCCTCAGACGGATGGGCAGTCCGAGCGGACTATTCAGATTTTGGAGGATATGCTCTGAGCTTGTGCCATTGACTTTGGAGGCTCGTGGGATCAGTTTTTGCCTTTATCAGAGTTTGCCTATAACAACAGCCACCAGTCGAGTATCCAAATGGCTCCGTATGAGGCTTTGTATTGTAGGCGGTGTCGGTCGCCGGTTGGATGGTTTGAGCCGAGGGATACTCGGTTGTTGGGTACGGATCTGGTTCAGGATGCCTTGGACAAGGTCAGGATTATTTAGGATAGGCTTCGTACAGTTCAGTCCAGGCAAAAGAGTTATGCCGACCATAAGGTTCGTGATTTAGCATTCATGGTCGGTGAGGGGGGATTGCTTCGAGTGTTGCCTATGAAGGGAGTGATGAGATTTGGGAAGAAGGGGATGCTTAGTCTTAGGCTCATTGGCCCGTTTGAGATTCTTGATCGAGTGGGAGAGGTGGCTTACAGACTTGCATTGCCACCGAGCTTATCAGTCGTGCATCGAGTGTTTCATGTGTCCATGCTTCGGAAATATCACGGCGATCCATCCCACGTGTTAGATTTCAGTACTGTCCAGTTGAACAAGGAATTGTCTTATGAGGAGGAGCCGGTAGTTATTCTAGACCAGTAGGTTCGTCAGTTGAGATCGAAGAGTTTTCCTTCTAGTCGTGTTCAGTGGAGAGGCCAGCCTGCTGAGGCATCGACCTGGGAGTCCGAGTCCGATATGCGGAGCCGTTATCCCCATCTTTTCCCCGACTCAGGTACTTCCTTCTTCTGTCCGTTCGAGGACGAACGGTTATTTTAGAAGTGGAGGATGTGATGACTTGTTTTAAAAGTAAATTCTGCATTTTGAGGCCTCAAAAACCTCTTTCAGCATCACCTCGATTTGCGTGCACAATCTGGGTGTGTAGTCGGAAAGCCATTTTGTGAAAATCTTTGAAAAATGATGAATTTTGCATTTAAAATGAGTTTAAGTTGACTTCGATCAATATTTTAGATAAACAGACCCGGACCTGTGATTTGATGGTTCCGAAGGGTCCATAGGAAAATATGGGACTTGGAAGTATGCATGGAATCGAATTCCGAGGTCCCAAGCCCGAGAAATGAATTTTTAAAGAAAATTATTTTTTGAAATTATTTCTGAGTTTTGGAAACAAAATGAGTTTAAAACTCGATAGTATCGGGCCCGTGTTTTGGTTCCGGCGCCCGGTACAGGTCTTATATGTGATTTTAGTCGAATCTATAAAATTTGGTAAGAATCGGATTTGAAATGACGTGAATCGGATCGTTTCGAGAGAAATTGGAAAATTTGAAGTTCTTAATAAATTTCATGATTTTGATGCTAAATTCATAGTTGTTGATGTTTATTTAGTGATTTGAATGCATGAGCGAGTCCGTATGATATTTTTAGGTTGGTGCACATATTTGGTTTGGAGCCCCGAGGGCTCGGGTGAGTTTTGGATAGGCCACTTGGACGTAGAGAATTGCAGGTTTTCAGCTGTTTCAGTGCATGCCTGCAGGCTTCGCAATGCGAAGCCAGGCTCGCAAATGCAAGTTCCCAAATGCGAAGGCCTTGTCGCAAATGCGAACAATGGCCCAGGCCAGCTACCTCGCAAATGCGAGGAATTGATCGCAAATGTGATGCCTCCCCTTTTAGCCAGTCGTCGCAAATGCGACGCATTTTTCGCAATTCCCAACTCACAAATGCGAGAAGTTGTTCGCAATTCCCAACTTAGCAGAAGTCTGGGTTCGCAATTGTGAATCCTGGTTGCAAATGCAAGATTTGCAACCTGCAATTTTATAACTTAGCCGAGAATCTTTCATTTTTCACACTCTTTCAAACCAAAACACTGTTGGGCGATTTTTTAAAGACAACTCTTCTTCCAAATCGAATGTAAGTCAATTTTAACTCGTTTTCTTCAATGATTAACATATTTTCACATGATTTCAACTCAAAATCAATGATTTTCATGGAGGAAATTGGGTGTTTTGGGTAGAACCTAGGTTTTTCAAAAATTAAGATTTGGACCTCAATTTGAGGTCCGATTTCAAAACAAATGATATATTTGGGTTCGTGGGGGAATGGATAATCGGGTTTTGGTTCGAACCTTGGGTTTTTACCATGTGGTCCCGGGGGCGATTTTTAACTTTTTGGGTAAAACTTTAGAAAACTCATTTTCATGCATTAGGATTGATTCATTTTGCACTTATTGATGTAATTAAGTAACTTGTGGCTAGATACGAGCAAATTGGTGGTGGAATCACAAGGTAAAGCGATAGTAGAGGCTTGAATTGTGTTTGTGTCATCGAGGTAAGTGTTTGGTCTAACCTTAGATTGAAGGACTAGGAGTCGTATCTTATTTGCTACGTGTTAATTGTGGAGTACGACGTATAGGCATGGTGACGAGTATCTATATGTCGGTGTCAAGCATGCCCGTGAGTCTTGTATTGTAATTGTTATGACTTCGTTGTGGTTTATTGCGATTCACATGTTATTATCATTATTGTTCCCTTGCTAGGATGTTATTATCATTACTGTTCCCTTGCAGGGATGTTATTATCATTATTGTTCCCTTGCCGGGATGTTGTCTTGATATTATTGTTTCCTTGTCGGTATATTGTTGAAATATAATTGTTCCCTTACCGGAATTCTTTTGTGATTGTTGTTGATTTGTAAATGGGATCGGGTGGCACGCCGCCACGGAGAGATATGAAATGGGAGCGAGTTGCACGCCTGCAACGAGATATGTGAAATGGGAGCGGGTTGCACGCCTGCAACGAGATATGTGAAATGGGAGCGGGTTGCACGCCTGCAACGAGATATGTGAAATGGGAGAGGGTTGCACGCCTGCAACGAGATACATGAAATGGGATCGGGTTGCACGCCTGCAACGAGATGTGAAATGAAAGTGAACTCTGCATTTGTTTTCCCTATCCTTGTTAGTAATTGGATTTTGGTTTCTTTATATTCCTCTTGATATTCTGTTGTTATCTGTTACTCCCCGCAGCATGTTTCCCCCGTCCAATTTTAATTGTGATTATCTGTTTCTATTTCCGTTGTATATGATTTAACCGCACAAGTTTATTTGCTAGTCTGGTCCTAGCCTCGTCACTACTTCGCCAAGGTTAGGCTGAGCATTTTCCAGCACATGGGGTCGACTGTGCGGATACTACACTCTGCACTCTTTTGTGTAGATCCCAGTACTGTAGACTTCGGACCGCAGTGAGATTGCAGTTTCTTGTTCGCCAGGTGATCCGAGGTAGTCCTACAGGCATCCGCAGGCCTTGACGTCACCTCCTATCTTTCCTTTATCATGTTTCCTTTACTTATTTTAGAAATAGTGTATCTTTTATTTCTTTCAAACCTTTATTTGTAGTACTCTTAGACTGTTTGTGAAGCTGTGACTCCAGTTATAGGTAGTCTTGTTTAAACAATTGTATTGGTTGTACTCAGTAATTCTATTATTTTTCTTCCGCTTGATATAAATTCCGTTGTCTTTAAGTTATTGCTCATAATTTCTTGTAAAGGATTAAAATGGGAAAAGGGGTAATTTGATCAAAAGTCGGTTTGCCTAGCTCACACTAGTAGGCGCCATCACGACTCCCGAGAGTGGGAAATCCGGGTCGTGACAAGCCGGGTATCACGGTGACGATCTGGCACATACCGGCAAAAATCCAGTAATTAGTTAAATGGGAGATTTTTACCTTTTATGAAATTGTACCTAGAGTAGGATTCTCATACTATATAAAGGGGGTCTGATTATTCATTAAACCCATGTAACAGAATGTCAAAGCAATATACTATTATTTTCTGTCATTCATTCTTACATAGTCGATCAGTGTTTCATTACTATAAGCACGAGACCGAGGACGGATACCTCATTGAGGCTGCCCTTGAGTCCAAATTATCCCCTCTTTATTTTCAAGCGGTTTAATAATTTATTATATCTGTTTATCTGTTTATTTTAGCAATATTTATCATTTGTATCGAATAGATTCATCATACAGTATCCTTAAAATCACTTACAAATTTAATTATTATCCGATTTTGAGGGTAAACAATGCTCATCGTCGAAGGCCTCTTCAATAAAAGCTGGACGTTATTTTAAACCATCTATATGATCAAATCCTATTTCCGTACATATGAAGCATGAATCATGTGTTTGAAAAGTAGTTGGGGAAAGAAAGAAAGAAAGGGATGAAGACAATCCTCATAGGACGAACATGAAAGATTCTAATAAAAAGTTTGACGACTCGACATGGTTATTTTATGCAGCTAATTGATTAGTTAGACACTTATTTAATATATAAAATGTTCATGGTCCATATTCATCAACATTTTTATTCTTAAATAATTATTCTTGTTATATGCAGGACTTATTACGTTGTTAACTTAGCATGCAGCGCTTGGCATTTTCTAAAAGGATGCATAAAGAACCAAGATGGAGACGTATACCTAAGCTCTAAACAAAATACTACTATGAATATTATTTATAGCCCTATATATATATGGGGTTCCACCTACATTTTGGAAAGCAAAGGTGCAGGGGAGACAAGTAGTATACGAATAGGTGAGATGTTAGCTTCAAAGTAACAAGGGCCAAGGCATAAGTCCCACAACTTTTTATGGTTAGTGAATTTGCAAATAAAAATAAAATAGATTTAAAAAAACATTGTAGAAAATATATTGTAGTTGTATAAACTTCAAAGCAAAATATGCACAAAAATAAACTTGACTAACTAGGCAAACAATTCATGTTCACAAAAACTTCTTACCATGTACATAAATATATCTTGCTCACTAATTCTTACTTACTTGGAGAATTACATCAAATATTTAATTATAACAGCCAAGTATTTAAAGGAACTTTGAAAAGATGTTTGGGACATATACCTACATTATATTAAAAGTACGAAAACTTTTAGCAAAATAATTTTCGTATTTTTTATTCTTTAAAAATAAAGTTTACAGTGGACAAGATGGCCATCTAATTATTTCTAATATTTAAAACTTTAAAATCAACTTAAGTTTAGATACTAAAGTTTTTCCTTATTTGAACCATATAGGAACTCGTAGTATTATGTATTTTAATTTAGTAAGATCTTAAATTGATAAAGCCAAGTGGCAAGGTAATAATTGTCAATAGTATATGGTAACTTTATTTTATATTTGACTATTTTAGTTAAATAATTTGAATTTTAGAACTTTATCTATAAATTCAAAATTGTCTTTTAATTCAAATATATATATATATATATATATATATATATATATATATATATATATATATTAAAAAACAATTTTGAATTTATAGATAAAGTTCTAAAATTCGAATTAAAATTAAAATAAAATTTATCTTTTTTTATCATATTATCATACTTAATTCGGTTAATGATCATATGCAATCATGTGAGGAACTTTTGTTATTTTTTTTAATTATTTAAATACTACTTCACCTCTAGCAAAAAAAAAAACTACTTCATATAACTATAAAACTCTTTCACATTTAAATTCCTACAAGTATAGTTCTTTGAAACACTTTAGCTAGATTTGAATAAAATGAAATTTTTTTAAAATAAATATAATATATAGGGTACACGTCTATGTTTATCTAAATAACAAAAAAGAGTTTACAAAACCAAATAAAAAGTTTACTTACATATATAATAAAGTAAACATACATGGTGGAGAAAGAAACATCACAAAATCCGTCAATATTAAAATAAAATAAAAAAGTAGTTTCTTTTTTCTTTTTGAACAATATTTGTTTGAAGAGTTAATTTGCATCAATGGACATCAAACAAATAACAAAACTTTGGCTATACAATTGCTATCGTTAATTTCAATTTAGCACATTCAAGGAATTGAAGGGTATAAGCTGAAACCCCTTCATTTAGCTATAGTCAAGCCAATATTGCAAGGGTATAATATTTTTTTCGTTGAAGAATATTAGTTTTGAATCATTAGATTATGTGAAAGGTTTTTTTTGTTTATCAAGACAGAAATTGGTTTCTAATTGATAGTTTCTATAGCGACATTTTAAGTGTAACAAAGAGTATATAATTTTTTTTGGTATGACAAGAAATATATTTCTTTAAAATGTAAACAAATTATTTCGAAAAAACTCTTTACTTTTTTTAATTCACAGGTAATAAAAAGATAAGATATTTTTAAATATTACTAGAGAGTTTTAAAATTATTATATTAGAAGTTATATCATGGATAAACTCAAAAAACCGAAATCTTATGGAATATTTACATAATATCCGGCCATATTTATTGTTTACTTTTTGTAGCTAATATAAATAGATGATATACCGACAACACATGATTATACACATATTACATGTGAATTATATATAAATTACACATTATTCAATTTTTTAATTTAAGTGGTCAGGTGAGCACCTATTTAGGCTGATTAGATAAAGCCAAAAGAAAAATATGAAATAAGTTCAACCAAAGACTAAAAATATAATTAAAGTTCATATGTAGATAATTTTTATTAAAACTCATCCTTTTATAGTGAAATAAATTAATTTTTTGTAACAAAAGAAATAATGACATGAAAAATAAGATAAAAGAAAAAATATATTGAAAAATGTTAGAAAGATCTAAAAACGAGAAATAAAAGATGACAACAAATTTCTTCTTATGTTTCATCTGTGTTGAGTATAAAAAATTTGAAAGTTAATCTCATCGATTTCAATTTTTTTTTTCAACTCAAATACATAGGTTATAAGATAAGAATATCTTAGAATATTTTTTTTTAATTTACATTATGTGTCATTTTAAAAAAATTACTATTACTAACAAACTGATATGATATTCGAATTTGAATTGGAATGCAATTTGAGTAGTTTGCATTGAGGTTAAGCCAAGTATGGCGTCGACAAATAAACTACTTGACAATTTTAAGACAATATATGCAATATTTTATAATAATAATCAACTAATTTAACATTTAAAGATTCAAAGAATTTTTTTTTGTATATATAGGGTATTAAAAATTAAAATTCTAGGGCTAGAGATATCGACAAACTTAAGGTGAAGTCATACTAAAATAAATCCGGCCAAAGAATCATTTAAATTTTTAGATAGCCGACTAAAGTAAATTTTAAATTAAGGATAATATATTCACTTGCATCATTATAAAGATAATCATTATTATAATATATATAAAATTTTAGAAATTGAAATTTCAAAATAGAAATATTTTTTGAAAGATAAAATCATATCAAATAAAAGTTCAAGTCGTAGTATAACAGTCACGTCGTAATCAAAGAATCGTTTATATCGTGTCAACCTTTGTGCTTTACCATAAATATGAGTTATTATTTCACTATGTGGTTATTTTTAGGTTCCAATGACATCTAGAATAGTGCAAAAAGAGAATTGAGAAAATGTTAGTCTTTTTTCATGTAGTGTTTCTTAATTAATATCTGACGATTATCTATAATTAGTTAGAAGGTTTAAATGTTAAGGTTATTTACATATAATTCAAATAACTCAGATTTTTAACATGGTTAATGTCAAATATCAAAATGGAGCAAAAAAATTTCACTAGCTAAAGAATTTTTTATATTTTTAGATAGCCAACTAAAATGAGTTTTGAATTAAGAATAATATTTTCAATTACATTATTATAAAAATAATTATTATTGAAAAATAATGTTTTAGAAATTGAAATTTTAAGAAAGAAATATTTTTTTAAGAGATATCAACACACCAAATAAGAATTCAAGTAGTAGTAAAAAAATTAAGTCTTATCCAAAGAGTAATTCATTATCTCAACAGTTGATTGTTTTGCCATAAATATGAGTTATTATTTTGCTTCCTGATTATTTTTAGAATCCAATGACACCGACAAGAATGGTATCAAAAAAGAAAAATAGATAATATCCAATGATTATCTATATTTACTGAGAAAGTGTAAATTTTAATATTATTTACATACAATCCAAATAACTTAAATATTTGACATGATTAATGTCCGCGCATCCGCACGGGTACTAATACTAGTATATATTATATATATATATATATATATATATATATATATATATATATATATATATATATATATATATATATATATATATATATATATATATATATATATATATATATATATATATATATATATATATATATATATATATATATATATATATATATATATATATATATATATATATATATATATATATATATATATATATATATATATGTGTGTGTGTGTGTGTGTGTGTGTGTGTGTGTGTGTGTGTGTGTGTGTGTGTGTGTGTGTGTGTGTGTGTGTGTGTGTGTGTGTGTGTGTGTGTGTGTGTATCATACTTAATTCGGTTAATGATCATATGAAATCATGTTAGGAACTTTTGTTATTTTTTTAATTATTTAAATACTACTTCGCCTCTAGCAAAAAAAATAGCTACTCCATATAACAATAAAACTCTTTCACATTTAAAACCCTATAAGTATAGTTCTTTGAAACACTGTAGCTAGATTTGAATAAAACGAATTTCTTTTAAAATAAATGTAATATATAGGGTACACGTCTATGTTTATCCAAATAACAAAAAAGAGTTTATAAAACCAAATAAAAGTTTACTTACATATATTATAAAGTAAACATACATGCTAGAGAAAGAAACATCACAAAATCAGTCAATATTTTAAAAAAAAAAATTGTTTTTTTTTCTTGAAAAATATTTGTTTGAAGAGTCAATTTGCATAAATGGACATCAAACAAATAACAAAACTTTGGCTATACAATTGCTATCATTAATTTCAAATTAGCACATTCAAGGAATTGAAGGGTATAAGCTGAAATCCCTTCATTTAGCTGTAGTCAAGCTAATATTGTAAGAGTACGAATATTAGTTTTGAATCATTAGATTATGTGAAAGATTTTTTTCAAACTCAACAAGAGAGAAATTGGTTTCTAATTGATAGTTTCTATAGCGATTTTTAAGTGTAACAAAGAGTATATATAAAGAAAAAATTGGTATGACGTGAAATATTTTTTTTTTAAATGTAAACAAATTATTTCGAAAAACTCTTTACTTTTTTTACTTCAAAGATAATAAAAAGATAAGATATTTTTGAACATGAGTAGAGAGTTTTAAAATTATTATAATAGAAGTTATATCATGGATAAACTCAAAAAATCAAAATCTTATGGAATAATTATATAATATCCGGGCCATATTTATTAATGTTTACTTTTTATAGCTAATATAAATAGATGATATACCGACAACACACGATTATACACATATTATATATGGATTATATATAAATTACACATCATTCAATTTTTTAATTTAAGTGGTCGGGTTAGCACCTATTTAGGCTAATTAGATAACGCCAAAAAAAAAAATATGAAATAATTTCAACCAAAAACTAAAAATATAATTAAAGTTCATATGTAGACAATTTTTATTAAAACTCATCCTTTTATAGTGAAATTAATTAATTTTTTGTAATAAAAGAAATAATGACATAAAAAATAAGATAAAAAAAATATTGAAAAAAAATGTTAGAAAGATCTGAAAACCAGAATAAAAGATGACAACAAATTTCTTCTTATGTTTCATCTTTGTTGAGTATAAAAAATTTAAAAGTTAATCTCATTTATTTCAAATATTTTTTTTCTAACCCAAATACATAGATTATAAGATAGGGATATCTTGGAATATATTTTTTTAATTTACATTATATGTCGTTTTTAAAAAATCACTATTACTAACAAACTGATATGATATTCGAATTTGAATTGGAATACAATTTGAGTAGTTTGCATTGAGGTTAAGCCAAGTATGGTGTCGAAAAATAAACTACTTGACAATTTTAAAATAATATATGCAATGTTTTATAATAATAATCAACTAATTTAACATTTAATGATTCAAAGAACAAATTTTTTGTATATATAGGGTATTAAAAATTCAAATTCTAGGGATAGAGATATCGATAAACTTAAAGTGAAGTCATACTGAAATAAATCCGGCAAAAGAATCATTTAAATTTTTAGATAGCCGACTAAAGTGAATTTTAAATTAAGGATAATATCTTCACTTGCATCATTATAAAGATAATCATTATTATAATATATATAAAGTTTTAGAAATTGAAATTTCCAAATAGAAATAGTTTTTGAAAGATAATATCATACCAAATAAGAGTTCAAGTCGTAGTATAAGAGTCACGTCGTAATCAAATAATCGTTTATATCGTGTCAACCTTTGAGCTTTGCCATAAATATGAGTTATTATTTCACTTTGTGGCTATTTTTAGGTTCCAATGACAACTATTAGAATAGTGCAAAAATAAAATTATCGCTACGAGAATTGAGAAAATGTTAGTCTTTTTTTCATGTAGTGTTTCTTAATTAATGTCTGACGATTATCTATAATTATTTAGAAGGTTTAACTGTTAAGGTTATTTACATATAATTAAAATAACTCAGATATTTAACATGGTTAATGTCAAATATCAAAATGGAATAAAAAAAATTCACTAGCTAAAGAATTTTTTATATTTTTAGATAGCCAACTAAAATCAGTTTTGAATTAAGAATGATATTTTCAATTACATTATTATAAAAATAATTATTATTAAAAAATAAAGTTTTAGAAACTGAAATTTTATGAAAGAAATATTTTTTAAGAAATATCAACCCACCAAATAAGAGTTCAAGTAGTAGTAAAAGAGTTAAGTATTATCCAAAGAGTCATTCATTGTCTCAACATTTGATTGTTTTGCCATAAATATGAGTTATTATTTTGCTTTCTGGCTAGTTTTAGGATCCAATGACACCGGCAAGAATGATATCAAAAAAGAAAAATAGAAGAAATGGTTAATTTTTTTCATGTAGTTAATATCCAATGATTATCTATATTCTGAGAAAGTGTAAATTTTAAGATTAATTACATACAATCCAAATAACTTAAATATTTAACATAATTAGTGTCCGCACATCTGCGTGAGTACTAATACTAGTTTTATATTATATATGCAAATATTATAAATAGTTTTTGTCAAAGTGAATAAGCAATAAAGAAAATAGGTGCATAAATTATAGCACTAAATCTAACTTTTAAAAGCACACTTTTTTAAAGATGAATATCTTTGGTATCAACGTACACACTATCTTGTCAAAATAAGTTACACACATCGAATTAAAAGAAAAGGCATGACATACCTTTTGGTACAACATATAAAGGAGGTAATTGTGAGGCAATTTGTGAATTTGATATTAGGCCAAAAATTTATTCATATTTTGATGGAAATAAAATTCCGTTAATATTTCAAGAATATTTTTATCTCTCAAGAATTTTGCATTTGACATTCATTACATTTGAAAATAAAATTTTTAGTAAATAAATTTTTAATTACAGTTAAATATTTAAAACTTGAGATGAACATATGAATCAACAAAAAATAAACTATTTCCTATAATGTTGAGAACAGATACTTTAAAAATTTAAGCAATTAATTAGCAAAAGAATCAAACCCAAGCTGACAAAAACACTTAGGATACATATATTTGTTTCCATAAGAAGAGAATTATATTATTGGTTGTGAAAGAAATCATAAAATAGAACAAAAGTGATTATTATATAGTATTAAGAGTCACGCCAATTTTTATAAGATATTCGCGCAGAAGTTCTCTAAATTACAGAAGATATCTGAGGACTTATATGAGGAAAAACTTCTTTCTTAATTTATTGACTATCTAAACTGGATCAACATTTATCATTTTCAAAAACTTATTTGTTTTCTTTAATTAATTTCTTATTTTATAATTCAACCACATTATTTAATAATGTTTATATAATTTTTTTCAACTTACTCATTGATGTGGGTCATACGCAAATTGTTGAATTTTACATATTTATGAATTCGACGGTGGATAAACTACATTATTTATAACATAATAGACAAGAATCAATAGAGTAGGTAGACAAGAAATTCAAAGTCTAAGAAAACCCCTTGCAATCACGGCTGCAAGTAGGGGTGTATATAGACTGGGTTGGTTCGATTTTTATCAAAATCGAACCAAACCAACTATATCGATTTGGATTTGTTCGGTTTTGTCGGGTTTTTCGAGTTTTCGGATTTTTTTGTTACATGAATATTATTTCAATCTTACTTTGTTAAAATTATAGATAACGCTTTGATAAGTGAATATATATTTAGTAAATATGGAAAAAATTGACAAACATATGATCTATTAATATATTCTAATGGGAGAATTTTTTTAGTAACACATACATTTTCTAAAGAAAATTCACTATAAAGTCTTAAAAATATAAATAAAATTTATATATTTATATGACGGTTTGGTTCGGATTTTTTTACTCAATACCAAACCAAGTCAAACAAAACCTAATCGGGTTTTTTAATCGATTTGGTTTGGTTTTCCGGTTCGGTTTGAACACCCCTAGCTACAAGGAAACACGAGCTATTAGTAAGATTTTTCTCAATTTCTCAAAAAGATAAACTCCAATTAGATAAAATTGTAGTAGTGAAAATTTTAACCAATATGAACTTGCATGGACAATGGAAAATTCTAGTAATATGGATTTTGCATAAAATAAATACCAAAAACTTTAAAACTTTTTAACCGATGATTGAGCAATTTTATGAGTCAATTTATTTTATTAAGTTAATTATATAGGATTAACGTTCAATATTTTTAAAAACTTACACTTTTATTGTATAATTCAAACATAAATTTTAATATAATATTTAAGTAACTTTTTCTTTTAAAAAAACTCAATAAAACAGGCTACACGGGCAATGAGCATCCGCTAAGATTAGTACAGATGAAAAATCGAAGATATAAACTGTGCACGAGCATATTCTAGGATCTACCATATGAGAACAGCTCAATGTTTAAAAAATGCATAAGATGAATAGTCCACTCACTGAGGTGTTAGCTCGAGGGGATTTAAACCTTATGAGTTCACCCTTTAAAGTTTTCAACATCGAATTAATCGTACTTATTAAATTATAGATGCATATCTACTATTTATTGTAAATTTAAGTGAATTTTCACATAAATTTATGATATATGTTGAAAGTGCTGGATTCAAATAAACCAGATACTTTAATGCCTTGGGCGTTTACAGAATTAGGAGATTCTTAGATGGGTATAAAGATGAAATTGAGATTCATATATATATATATATATATATATATATATATATATATATATATATATATATATATATATATATATATATATATATATATATATATATATATATATAATCCTCACCATTAGGTCCTATATTTATTTCAGCGTCCTCGTTAAATGATTTCCCTCTTTGTTATCTTGACCTGTTCCAAAACTGTTATAATTCCATATGCTTTAAAGTTATTTTCCAAATTAATATTTACCTAAATCAAGCATGATCCTTCTTTCCCGGCTCCCATATTGTGGGCCATTTTGTTCCTCACCTTAATTATCAGGAAATTCATACTTAGAATACGACAAGACCTTATTGACGTCATAATACCTATATATATGACTCAACATAAGAAGAAAAAGTAGTTCAATATAGTCCTCCATAGAAAATGGAACCTCAAGTAAGCTCAAAAATGAAGAAGGTTCTTCTTGTCATCAACTGTATAATTCTAGCTGTGGGAACCTGTGGTACCCCTTTGCTCATGCGCCTTTATTTCATCAAAGGAGGCAATAGAATTTGGCTATCAACCTGGCTACAAACTGTTGCTTGGCCAATAAATTTCATCCCTTTGGCCATTTCCTACTTCTATCGTCGCAAAATTAATATAAATAATGACATCAACAACAATAATAATATGAAGGTCATTCTGATGACTCCCCGGATTTTCGTGGCCACTATAGGAATCGGAGTCCTACAAGGATTTGCGAACTATTTTTACGCTTATGGCACAGCTAAATTGCCTGTTTCGACTAGTGGACTTCTGTTTGCTACGCAACTTGCTTTCACCGCCGGCTTTGCTTTCCTTATAGTGAAGCTGAAGTTCACTTCTTACTCAGTCAACGCCGTCTTTTTGTTGACGGTTGGCGCAGTGCTTTTGGCGCTACACTCTGGAGGTGATCAACCAGAGGGAGAGCCAAAGAAAGAGTATATTTTAGGGTTTATCATGACCCTAGCAGCTGCTGCTTTGTCTGGGCTTATTTTTCCTTTGGTGGAGTTGATTTACAAAAAGGCACATCAAGCTATTACTTACACACTTGTGTTAGAGTTTCAGACAGTGTATTGCTTTGTTGCCACCATTGTTGCAACAATTGGGATGATCATTAACAAGGACTTTCAGGTCTCTCTCCCTTTCTCTTTCCTCAATTTGAATCCTGTCCATTTGCCTGTTGTCCATTTATTACTCCTCTGTTCACTCTTACTTGACACGTTTTGACTTCACGCCCCTTAAGAAATAATAAATAAAGTACATAATTTATCATGATACCCTTATTAATTGATGCATAATTTATTGGATTTGAGAAAATGAATTGAAATGAGTAATAAATATTATGGGTATAACAGGAAAAAAAATTTGTCTTCTCTTGATATGAAGTGACAAGTAAAAATAAAAATGTATTTTTAGTATACATGTCAAGTAAAAGTGAACGGATGGAGTAATTTTAGCTGTAAAGTTTTTTGTAATGAATTTGTGTGACTATAATTAGACTTTTGAAACTTGTGATTGTCACTATGTACTCCTAAGATTTTTGTGATTCGAAACTTATGTTGTTAAACATATCATAACAAGTTTATGACTAAAACTTATTTGTCATTATTAAGGATAAAATGAAAAGTTTAAGTGAATTTTTATTTCAAATATAAAACGCTGAAATTCTTTTATTGAACGGACGAAAAGGGAAATGCTGCCACGTAAATTGACGGAGGGAGTAATAAATGTCTTTGGCTTTAACGAAATTACTAATATGATTTAAGTTTTATACAATAATAAACCATATTAAGTATTTGATAATTTTAAGGTAATTACATGTAAACATCATTCTAAAGGTTTTCATTTATACCTATATGATAAGAATTTTATTGGTAATATGATAAAATAGTAACCATCATACTTAATATGTTAAACTACATTGACAGTGAAAAAAAAATTATATTGCCAATGTATATCACTTAAATTTGTTTATGATACACAACTCTTAACTTCTGTCCCTTGACAGTATAAAAGAATTCACCATAACGTCATGTTATTGATAACTATAGGTAATCACTCATAACTAATAAGTGGAATTAGTTACCTAGAAACTAAGGTTTGTTATCTACTAATTTTGTTACAAAATTAGTTGCATATTTGCAAGTTAAATCCGGTCCAAACAGACACAAGAAAAAGTAAAAATATTGATGGTACGGTTAAAAATATCTTTCAGGCAATTTCAACGGAGGCAAAAGCATTTGAACTTGGAGAAGGCAGATATTATAATTTGATAATATGGAGCGCAATAATTTTGCAATTCTACTTCTTAGGCACCATTGGCGTCATCTATTCGGCTTCTTCTTTAGTGTCGGGGATTTTGATTTCCGTTCTACTACCTATAACGGAAGTTTTAGCTGTTTTTATCTACGGTGAAAAGTTCAGTGCAGAAAAAGGAGTTTCACTTGCTCTCTCTCTATGGGGATTTCTTTCATACTTTTACGGTGATATTAAAGAAAGCAAGAAAAAAGAAGAACAATCTCCGGAAACAGAGATGATTGATAGTAAAGCTTGTACTCCGTGATTGAAAAGAATGGTTATTTCCATGAATAATACAAGCAGTTGTATAATATATTTGGATTTGTTCAAGTTAAGGAATTGTGATTGAATAGTTGAATTCATTATGAAATTTCAAAATTAAAGTAATAGCGTTGGAAAAAAAAAAAAAAGCATTATATTTAGAATTACTTTATGGAAGGTGGTAATTGATGAAAGAGTCAAAGTTTTGGTGGATCATAAATTGCAGGAATATAAATGGCTACTCGGAACTTAAAAAAGCACAAATATAGGAAATGCGATAAAGAAAAACTCTAAAATCTTGAAAAATGGGAAAGCTTGTAAATCAGAACAAAAGCGAATCGATATAAAATAATTGAATAATAATAAAAGAGTAATATAAAACTTATCAAAAAGTATAATAGTTCAACATGAATCCAGGACGCTAATTATATTTTCTGAGGTCCATGTGGTTAGTATCAAAGGCTGCTTTGTATATTACAGGAGAGAATGTTACTGGTAGATTATTTTTTTTGACTTATATATGATCATATATGGATAAAATTAATTTGATTTTTTTTTTTGTGATGTTAAAATCTTGTGCAAGAGAAATTAGAGACCAGGTGTATGATGAGAAGGCCAATACAATCACAATCACTGTGAAATGTCGTGATCCCGAGAAAATTCGTGACAATAGTAAAGAACTAGTAAACTTGTTCGCACTTCATTGTTAAAATTTCGTCTAACTATACTAAATATAAAAAATTAAAAATAACAAATATATAAGATAAGATATACATATGAGTTATTTATAAAACGAATATGCAAATACATATTAAAAATAAATTGAAATCGAATCATCCCATACTTTTTTTACTTCCATAGTGATATGTTCTCTCGTCTTCTTAATTGGAAAAGACAAATTGTAGTTTATAGTTTTTGGCTTTTTCTGAGACTATCTCAAGTCTACTATTTTCCCTTAAATCATGTTTTTAATATTTTTAGTTAAAATATCTATAAGGTTAGGCTATATTCATTGGCACGAAATAACAAAGAGAACGTTAAAAGCATTGAAAAATCGTCTATAACTCATCTTTGAAAACTCAGTTTCAACTTTAATTAATTAACAAAAGTGAAATATATTGCTTTCATTGAACTCAATGTGTGTGTGCATATATTATGGGAAATTTCTCAATCATTTCACCCAGCATTACCTGCATCATGGGTGTTCATAAAAATTCAAAAAATCAAACCAAATCGAAAATTAAAAATTGATTAAGTTTGGTTTGGTTTTGAATTTAATAAAAAAATAACCAAAAAAAACGAATCAAACCGACTATATAAGAAGCTACTTAAAATTTATTATTAAACCTATTTATATGTATGTTTTTATACAAAGTTTCTAAAATTTTATGGTACATGTTAATTATTTACACTTTTAATCTAATTCTCTGTTATTATAATAATCTAGTTTTTTGCCTTTACATTCTAGTTTGAATGGTAGTTTTTTTTTGAAGTACAAGAATCTATTTCATGTTAAATAATACATTTTTAATTAAGTCCTTAAATTATTCTTCACTATTTGATTCAATTATCATCAATAATTTGATTTGATAGTGTTACGTTGAAAATGTAGTCGATGGAATATGTGTTTGGTAGTGTATGTCTTATATTTAAGAAAAAACGATAAATAACCGGGGGAGGGGGGGAATCGAAAAACCGACAAAACCAAATCAGCAAAAAACCGATTTAATTGGTTTGGTTTGGTTCCAATATTTAAAAAATTAACTTACCTGATTTGGTTTCTTTTTAATTTACCTTTATTGCATCCCAACACCTCCAAAAGCTGGCTGGTTTTCCGGCAGCATCTTCTCGAAAACACACCCATGATGTCCCCATTAAGCTACTGTTTTATATTAAACTAAGTAATATATCCGCGCTTTGCACGGTAATAAATAATATCATTAAACTATGAATTATCCTTTTTTTTATATCCCCATTATTGAAAATAACGAAAAGGTAGGTTCTTGCAAAACCAAATATAATAAGAATATCTCAAGAGCCTCTACATTCTAATGAATAGCTGAAAAGGCCTTATCGATTTTGTCTTTTACATATTTCCCATCGTAACATTTATTTGTTGATGTAATTGCCTTCTCAATATCAATTGATCATTTCAAATAATTAATTGTCGTTTCTTCTTACTTTTGGGTACACAAAAAGCATAGCATTCAATTTCATGGTGTACGCTATAGTGCTTCTCAAACTGTCGAACATTTCATGATATGGATGTTTGTAAAATTCATCATTGAATAAGATTAATATTGAGTGTAAATAATCTAGATCCGTTAATAAACACCAACAAAAATCTTTACTAAAAATTAAATCAATGATAATCTGGATTCAGAATTGCTTGGGACATTTTTCTTTTGTTAATCATCACCCTTCAGGATTTCTTTCACACTTTAGGTCGACATTAGAATCATAACATTAGTTCTCTAGCTAGTGAAGAGCGCAAAAAAAAGAAAGAGAAGAGAATAGGAAAGGATGGAGCAAGTAGATGCGAAAGAATTAAAGTTGAGCGAATAGTTAGAATAGCATATATGAAAAGATCAACTAAGCCTCAAGATATTCTATGTCATTCTAAATACCAATGCAATTGGTGAAAGATAATACTTATAAACAGGATTATGTAAAACATACGTCGTTACTTATTGTTTTCTATCCAAGACTTCTGCCCTTCAAGGGATACCTTTTACAACCTATCAGACAGATTTAGAAAAATAGCAGATCTAAAGAATATTTATCAAGTACTTTTCCTAAATTGAAAAGGAAATCAATTCAAAATAACATAGAAATTAAAATTTAAAGTAAGTATTCAGAATCTAGACCTTTGATCAGTTGTTCCAAAGCAATTACATCACTTCCATTGCAAGGTTCCATTAGACCCTAACTCCAAAGACACATAGAGTACAAAAAAAAATGATGTCAATGGTTTCAACAGATGTTGTATTTTGAAACTTCTCCTTGAGACTCTTTTGTCGGTATTCGGCAATTACACCGATCCTTGTAGGCCTTGCAAATCACCACACAGGAAATACATGTACTGATGTAAGGAATAAACGTACAAAGTTTTCAAGGAGACCCACATGAATAATAAGGAAAAACAATGTGTACCAAGTGAAACACAAAATAACTGGTAACAAATTAAATAATATATTTGAACAATTATACTCTAACCATATATACAAAAAAGATCGTGAAAATAAAAAAAACGAATCTATTTTTAAAATCTCCACTTTCAAGCATCAGATGAAAACTCCAAAACTGAAGCAAAATAATTCACGTCCCTTGGCAACAAAGCTAGCAAATGAGGAAGACAAGGGTAGTCGCAACTCGAAAAGAGACTTCATCTCCGTGGTAAATAATCTTCCACAAAAATGATTGGTTCAAAGCTGTTAGAGGAAAGCGACGATCCATCCTCCAAATTTAGTAATGCAAGATTAATATACTAAGGATTGTATATTTGAGGCTAGAGAATTAAAATAGTGACGGTTACAAAAGATATTTAAGGTGTAGTTATTTAAAAATTAATAAGAAAACTGTTAAAAGTAAGGCAACGACTGAGTTTTTAACATATCACTGTGTTTCTCATTTTTCATTAATTGACATGAAGAGACGTGACTTTAAGGCTTGTTAAAACAAGGAAAATAAAGGAAAAAAATAGAAAAAAACCCCTAAAATCTAAAAATATAAATAAATGTGATTCTTGGCCTAAGAGAGGTACCAAGTCATCTCTTCCATTCCCTCCTTTATATATATAGAGAGATTTTCTGGTGGCTATAGAAAACGTCCAAGTGAATGCTTGGAAACTGAAAGGTTCGTAACTAAAGGAGGAAAGTAGTATTACAAATTAAAATATTCCATTTACTTAGCTTGGAATACAAAAGGCCAGAACTGCTAACAATGACAGCTGGACTTCTTACAAGAATAATGTAAATGTAGGGAAAAATGAGATAAAAATGCAAAAAAAAGAGATAAAAGAAAAATAAATTTGCTGGCTCTAGAGGCATGCCACATCATTTATGTTAATCCCTTCTTTATATTAATATATAATATATAGATGTGGAATAATCAAGAGCATTGAAATCAAAGAGCCTCAAAAGCCCAAAGCTCCTGAAAAGCCCAAGGAGCCTGTAAAACCCAAAGAACGGGAGAAATTCAAAAATAGTCATATTTATAAGTGGCCATCTAAAAATAGTCACAATTTCAAAAGTAATCAAAATTTAGCCACTTTTTATGTAAAGATAAATCTGAACGAAAATATTGTTCAAAATCCGGACAAATACTCCAGCATAATATACTGGAGTTTGGAGCACCCACTACAAAAAAACTGAAATTAGCTACGAACGTCGTCGCTAATCTGTCGCTAAAACGCTCGTAGCTAGCAGAATTTCTTGATAATTTGTTGCTAATCCGTCGCTAAATGAGATTAACGACGAATTTTTCTATTTAGCTACAGAATTTGTCTGTCGCTAAAACCTGATTTTTTTGTAGTGATCGCTGCTCCAGTCTCCAGTATATTATACTGGAGCCAGCAAAGTGTACAAGTCCAGCATAAATATGCTGGAAGTTCATACACAGGTGCACCAAACTCCAGTATATTATGCTGGACTGGTCTCTGTTGCAGCAAAATAGTGGCTATTTTTCAATGACTTGGCAAACTCTGGCTATTTTTGAATGACTAGTCCGAAAATTGGCTAGACCGTGCTATTTTTACCCAAAGAACCCGAGAAGCCCAAACAATCGGAGAAGCCTAAAGAGCCTGAAAAGCCTAAACAGCCTGAGAAGCCTACAATTGTCTTCATTGAAAAGCCCAAGAAGCCCGAAAAGCCCAAAGAACCAGAAAAGCTGAAAGTATCAGAAAAATCGAAAGAAGTTGAAAAGCCCAAGCCCAAAGAAGCTCATGAACCTAATCCAATGGCTCCACCATCACAACCACAACTACTAGCACCAGAGGCAATAATGGTAATGCCAATTTACAAATACCCTCCGCCACCACTAGGATATTGTTTTGGACAATGTTACGAGGTTCATATCGGGGGCCCATGCTATCAATGGTACGGAAAACCATTCCCTCCAGCCCAATGTTAAAATAACTATGGGTATAACTATGGGCCTTGGCCTAGGCCGTATATCTCTGGAAGGGGCTGTTACGTGAGCAGATGTGACTAATACTTTAGTGAAGAAAATGCCACAGGATGCTTAATTATGATTTAAAACTAAATTTCGTGTTTCAACGTCTTAAAAACCTCATTTTATTCCTTCACAATTTGCGTGCGCAGTCCGGAAAAGCTTATATGTTGGAAGTTGATAAAAATAAGAAATTTTGCTTAAAAACTTCATTTGAGTTGACTTCGGTTAACATTTCATGTTTTGACAGTCCCGACGGGTCCATACCAGAATATGGGACCTGCACATATGCCTGGAATCGGAGGTCCCTAGCCTGAGTTATGAATTTTTGTTGAAAATTGAAAGTCTGAAAAATTTATTTGTTTTTTAAGAAATTATTGATGTTTGATCTCGTTGATATCGGCTTTGTAGTTTGGTTTCGGAGACCGGTATAGGTCCAATATAATATTTTTGATTTATCTGTAAAATTTGATGAGAAACGAAGTTGGTTTGACGTGATTCGGACGTCCAGTAGTGAAAATAGGAATTTCAAAGTGCTCTTGAGAATTTCATTTGATTTGGTGCTAAATTTATGGTTTTAAGTGTTATTTTGGTGATTTAATCTCACGAGCAAGTTTGTATGATATTTTAAAACTTGTGTGCATGTTTGGTTTGGAGTCCCGAGGGGCTTGAGTGTATTTTTTGATCTTTGGTTGAGAGACTAGTAAAGTTAAGAAATTTGGGAGTTTGGTCATGGTCAATATTGGATTAAGACGACCTATTTTCAGTATTTTGAGTGCGCGAGCAAGTCCGTAGCATGTTTTATGATTAAAATTCATATATGATTTGTGTCCGGAGGTTCCAGATGAGTTTTGGGGTGGTTTTGGATCATTTCAGAGAAGTTTGGGTTTTGCTGGTTTCTGGTACGACACTGTTCATTCGTAATTGCGAACCTTTTATGATAATTGCGAAAACACTGTTCATTCGCAATTTCTAACCATTTATGGCAATTGCGAAAACACTGTTCATTCGCTAATGCGAAGTTTTGTTCGCAAATGTGATACCTGCAGCTGAACAAAAGGTGACTTAGACATGATTTTTGATTCATTTCCCAAACTTTTAAAACCTAAACCACAAGAAGTGGTTTTCCAAAGAACTTTTCTTCCCTAAATTATTGATAAGTGATCTTAAACTAATTTCTTTCAATCTGTCACTACTTTTTCATAAGATTCAACCAAAAATCTAAGGTTTTCATGGTGAAATTGAGAGTTTTGGGTAGGAACTAGGGATTTCGAAATTTCGAGATTTAGACCTCAAATTGAGGTCGGATTCCAAAATCAATTATATATCCGGGCTCGGGGGTGAATGGGTAATCGGGGTTTGGTTCAAATTTCGGGTTTGGATCAAAGCGGGCCCGAGTGTTGACTTTTATTGACTTTTTCAAAAATGGCCTAAATTGAATTTTTTGCAATCATGGGTAGATCCTAAGGCTTTATTTGAATCGTTTGGTTGGTAAACTGCTAGATTCTATTGGTTCGAAGGCTTGTGAAGGGAAAAGCTGTGATTGAGCTTTGAGTTTGACCATTGGAGCGAGGTAAGTACCGTGGTTAACCTTGGCTTGAGGGATTAGGTATTATTTGCCTATTTTCTACGTGTTTGGGTGTTGAGTACAACGTATAGGTGAGGTTACAAGCACCTATACGTTGTTATCGAGTCATAGCATGTGAGTGAGTCTTATTCTTGTAACTATTGTATTCTTTGATCATATTGTTCATGTTTAGGCTAGCTATTCATTATGTTGAGCAACTCTTATCATGTTTTTATGGAATTTGGTATTGATTGTGTATTGACTCAGAGTTGAGGTTGGTATTGTGGAACTAAATGTTGAAGTAAGGTTGGTTCTTGATATTTTTATCTCCCTATTGTTATTGTTCATTGTTTTCGTGAGGGAGAGTGTTAAAGCATGAAGGGTGATGCCGTGCAATTTTTTGTGAGTGAGTGATAATGCACGAAGGGTGATGTTGTGCCATGTTCTGTGAGTGATAATGCACGAAGGGTGATGCCGTGCCATGTTATGAGAGAGTTATGCACGAAGGGTGATACTATATTGTTTCTATTATTTCTTGTGGTAAGGTTGAGAGTAAAAGCACGAAGGGTGATACCGTGCACTTTACTTTATTGTGTTTAGTTGTTTCTAGCTGTTAAAGATATATCGATTGAGCATGTTCTCATTTCCATTGTGATTTCTTGTCTTGTAATCCCCTCAGCATGTCCTCTTCCCAATATTTCTCACCATGTTCCTTTAGTTGTTGTTTATGGTGTATATATTGATATACTGCACAAGTTTATTTGTAGGTGTATTGTCCCAGCGTCGTTACTACTTCGCCGAGGTCAGACTCCACACTTACCAGTACATAGGGTCGGTTGTACTGATACTGCACTCTGCACTTTATGTGTAGATTTTGGTACCAGACCGAGTTGACCCCTGAGTCTAGCTACTGGCTTGATCTGTTTGGAGACCCAAGGTAGTCATGTCGGCATCCGCAGGCCCTGGCGTCCCTTTCTATGCATTTCCTTTACTGTTTCATTTGTATCGAAAACAGTTGTATTTCCTTCAGACACCTTATTTATAGCTAAATCTTAGTAGTTCGTGGATTGTGACACCAGATTTTGGGTTGTGTATAAGTATTAAAGTTGTTATGGATTTCCGCGCTTTTCTTTTTACCTTGTTATTGCTTATCTGATGTTTATCACTAAAAAACTTAAGTATTTGGCTTAATGATCTCTATTGTTGGTTTAATTAGCAAGTGAAATGTTAGGCTCCATCACTGTCCCGACGGTGAAAATTCCGAATCGTGACAATAGTATGGAAAACCGGTCCCTCCGGCCCCAGGTTACGATAACTATGGGTATAACTATGGCCTTGGCCTGGGCCGTATGTCTCTGGAAGGGCTGTTACGTGAGCAGATATGACCAATACTTTAGTGAAGAAAATGCAACAGGATGCTCAATTATGGAGTCCGGAACCAAAATGTGGTTTTTTTGACTCAAACTACACAAATAGGTGGTAAAGAAAATGACCTTTTTATATATAGCACCATAATACCTGGCGCTATATACTAACAGTAACAGAACCGTTAAGGTATATCGTCAGGTATTGTAGCGCTATATTGTAAAAGCTGACATGGCCAGGTATAGCGCCACAATACCTGGAGCTATATATACAACATTAATGTATAGTGCCAGGTATAGTGGCGCTATACATAGATTTCCTGGCCCCACCAATAATTCGTGACTTCAATAATTTAAAAGCGTATAGTGCCAACCTTTTGGGCGCTATACCTATATAAAAAAAAATCCCGGCTAGCCACTTACAATAGAGTATGATAAATTGATATCGTTGTTATGCAAAAAACTGAGTGTGAGGAAACGTTCAGTGATACTTAAAGTAACCGGAAGATATCCGTATTCCGTCACTCCACAAGGGGTTGCTTTTTACTCGGAGTTTAACATCGACGATGATGAAACTTTGAGTGATTGTCTGAGGACTCCGGACGAATGCCGGGAATTTCTTGTAATCACAATGTTGGAGATGTACGTGAAGGTCGAAGACGTTCCAAAAAACGAGGTTGTGCGTAGCAGAGATAACCCCCAGTCATTGGGTGGTTATTATGGAGCAGTTTTTGCCGGACAGGTTTCAGATGAAAGAGTTTTCCTTGATTTAAACTTATCACCGCCGGTGAATGAGCAGCGAGAAAATAATTTATACCCTGCTTTCCATAATTCACAAGACGAGTGGTAAACTTTAATTTTCATTTGTGTTAATTATGTATATTTTTGGCGTATTGAATTTGTATTAACGCTCATATATTTAATAGGGGGTACCGGCCGGATATGAATTTTACAAGTAGCCCATCCGGTAGTCATCACTTAATTGAAAACGCCCATCATGAAATTTCATCACATTACGACTTGTAAGTGAAGTGATATAGCCATATGGAAATCATTTATAATTCAGTAGCTTATATTTTTGTTGGTTGTGCAGTGAAAACGAGCAAGTTGAACCACCCGTACTCACTCAATTGACCGAAAACGATGTATTACATCGGGATCTGGCAGATGCACAGAGGAGGAACAGAACAATGATTACGATAACAATACCGATGAATCCGGAGACGAGACACCCTTTTTCGTGAGGATGGTGATGAGTAGGATGAGGAGGAAGGACCTGATTTGAAGAGAGACCCCCCTAGACGAAGAGTGTATGAGTCCGAAGTGCCGTTTCATTCAAGGGAGATTCCTTACATTGATAACTTGCCAACCGTGCCGGATGTGGAAGCTCTAACAAGGGATTTTGATGAAATCCGGACAGCAATGTGGGATGAGTCTAGACCAACGGTGCTTGCAAATGGGATGCTTTTTCCTGATAAAATGCGCTTAAGCAGGGCTTGTAAAATGCACAACGTAAAAGAGTGTCGTGAGATGCAGGTATGGGAGTCAAGTCCGATGGTATACAAGGTTGTTTGTTGCAGGTGGTTTTGGCCATGTAATTGGATGTTTCGTGCAACCAAGAAGAAGACAGGTATGTGGAAAGTGGGTAAATACATTCCCACCCACACATGCGAAATGGACACATTCAACGGGAATCACTTCAACTTGGATATTGACTTGATTTCTCTTGTACTTATTCCGCATATCGAAGCATCCATAAGGTATACAATCAAAGAGTGCATTACATCGATCCACCAGGAATATGGCCATACCATTACGAAAAGAAAGGCATTTCTCGGGCGCAAACGAGCGTTTGAAATTGTCTACGGTAATTGGGATAAGTCATTTGCATCTCTGCCAAAGTACATGGCCACACTGTAGCACTTTAACCTCGGGACAGTTGTTGAATGGAAGCTTGAGCAGAGTCTGGGAACACCAGAATACATATTCAATTACGTGTTCTGGGTGTTTAAGCTAGCAATTGATGGTTTTTTGCATTGCCGGCCAGTAATATCCATAGACGGAACTCATGTCTATGGAAAGTACGATATCAAGCTATTGATAGCTGTGGCAGTAGATGCTAATGGACAGATATTTCCTCTAGCTTTTGTTGTTTGTGCCAATGAAAGCACAGAGACGTAGATGCTGTTTTTGAACCACATGAAGAAGCACGTTGTCAAACAACGTTCAGGTATTTGTCTAATATCTGATCGGCACAGTGGTATATTAAGTTCTGTGGAGAACTTGCCTGCATGGCAAGAACCTTATGCATACCACCGTTACTGTGTGAGGCACTTTAAGGCCAATTTCTAGAAGGCACATCCCAACAAGGATCTACATGATTTGATGTGGATGGAAGAAACAGACCACCAACAACATAAATTCCGGAGGCATATGGATTCTATCAGGCAAGAAGACGAGGCAGCCTATTGTTGGTTAAGACGACATGACCCTGAAAAGTGGACGTTGCATGCGGATGGTGGTAGACGATGGGGAATTCTTACTACAAGCGTGTCAGAGTCCTTCAACGGGTTATTGAAGTCGGCAAGAGGATTGCCCGTCACAGCCATGGTGCGAATGTCGTTCAAGCAGATGGGGGAGAGGTTTGTTGAACGGTCTGCAGCTGCAATGGAATTGATGGAGAGGGGTGTTGAATTTTTGCCAGTACCGATACAGAGATTTGAGAAATACAAACGGCGAGCACATTGGCATTCATTTTTGCAGTATGATAACGAAAGAAGTGTTTTTGAAGTTCGCACCGCTATCCATAATAATCGGGGTAATAATGTACATACTGTAAATGAATCTGTAAGGTTATGCTCCTGTGGGAAATGGTCTATCTATCACATGCCTTGCTCACATGCTATCAAGTGTTTTCAACATGTTGGTTATGCGGAGACCAACTATGTTGATCAACAATATAGTGTTTCCAAGTACCTAAACACATATAGTGGTCAGTTGCAGCCAGTGGGTGCTGAGCATTATTGGCCTCCGGAACCATTTAAAATGGTGTGTAACAAGTCCTATTTGTGTAAAAGACAGGTGCAGAAGAGAACACGTATACGGAACCAAATGGATGTTAGTGACACCGTTTATGCGCGCAAATGTGGTGTATACTCGCAAACAGGACACGACCGTCGTAAATGTCCTTTAGCTGGTTTGGGTGTCAAAACTAATCAAGCTCGTGGTGGGTGTTCTTCTAGTGTACCTAACTACCCATGAGTTGATGTTGTAATAATTAGTTGTTATATCTATGTTGCAAGTGTGAGCACGTGATTTTTGTTTACGTGACGATCACTCCAAAAGATACAAAATAATAGCAAATGGTCATGCTGCACAATTTTCGGATTTTTACGTGACATTTTTGGTATTTATTTGTTATCTTCCCCTTTTGTATTTTTATCAAAAAAACAAAATATAAAAATATGTGTCATGTGTAAAAATATAAAGCGATGTTATTTTTTGTTAATTGTGTGATTAATTGTTGTTTAATGTTTTTATTAGTGTTGTTTAATTTAATTAAGGGATTAAAGAGGCAAAGGGATTTTCGGATTGGGCCAGTCCAAATCAAATAAAAAACAAGCCCAAACCAAATTATCCGGTCCAGATCAGTTCGGCCCCAGGAGTATCCCAAACGACGTCGTTTGGGTCATGTTTGATCTGGGCCGTTGATCTCAGAATGATCAACGGCCAAGATCACATTCTCCATACCCACGAACAAACCCGACCCGTTCAACCCCGGACCAACCCAACCCCTTGCACTTGAAACGACACCGTTTCCCACTAGCTGAAAGATCCTGGCCCTTCATCTCGCCTCATCCGACGGCCAGGATCTATTCACCCACTAACTATATAAGCCTATAACCATACCCCACGCCCCATCCAAACACCCCTACCCTTCATCGTCCTCACCACAGAACCTTTAGAACCCTAGCCGCCCCCTTTCCCTTCACCATTAATCCCGGCGGCATGGACACTGGTGACCCCCACCTTAACACCATAGGACCGCCTCACCACCCTGAACATAGATCTGTTGCCCTTTTGTCTCGAATCCCCTCCCCCCTTCTCGAATCTTCATTTGAAGATTCGAAGTCGGACCTCGACTTACACCGATTTACCCCAGTTTCACACCAGACAGTCCCCGGACCTCCCTCGTGACCAAACCATGCTTGGTTTGGTCCGAATCTAACCAGGGAAACCTAGATCCCAAATAAAACTTTCTGCCCCAGTTTGGAAGCTGGGTACATGTTGTCACACCTCCTTTTTACATACCCGCGAGGGTACAAGGGAGTTTTTTCCAATTAAAGGACAATCGAAACGGGATTCGTTTATTTATTTCAGAGTCGCCACTTGGGAGATTTAGGGTGTCCCAAGTCACCAATTTTAATCCCGAATCGAGGAAAAGAATGACTCCATATTACAGTCTGTGCACTAGAAATCCGGATAAGGAATTCTGTTAACCCGGGAGAAGGTGTTAGGCATTCCCGAGTTCTGTGGTTCTAGCACGGTCGCTCAACTGTTATATTCGGCTTGATTATCTGATTTTATACAAATATGAACTTATGTGCAAAATTTTATCTTTTTACCGCTTTCTTACTTATTGTTATTATTTTACGAGAATTGCAACGTCGTGGAAACATATCTCGAACCACGTTACATCAATGCACCCGTAGTTGTTTGGCATATCTCGACTCGGTTGAGATTTGGATTTGGGTCACATAAATGTGCACCCGAGTTAAGGAAAATAAATTATTAAAGGCGCGCCTAAAGCAACTAGCGTCTTGTTATTTTGGGGAAGACCGTAAAATTCGCTAAACGACCTGTCCTCGAATTCTAAGTATTTTAATATATACATTTAGAGGGCCCCGCAGCTTGTGCATTTTTTGTTTGTCGAGGCTCGTCTCATTCATTATTAAAAAGAATTTGCAATGTCATGGAAATACATCTCAGACCACGTCACAATCAATGTACCCGTGATTAGAGACACATTTCGATTTCGTTGAGATTCGGATTTGGGTCACATAAATGTGCACCCGAGTTTAAGGAGATAACATTATTAAATACGCGCCTAAAGCGACTAGCACAGGGTTATTTTGAGAAAAGGCCGTGAAGTTCGCTAAGCGGCCGATCCCGAGTTCTAAGTAATTAACACATACATTTGTGAGGGCCCCGCAATCTATACATTTTACTAGGCGAGGCTCATCTCATTTATTTTAAATGGACAAATCCTAAAGCGACTACATCTTTTCTATTAAAATTAGTCTCTAAAATAAATAAAGAAAATCCTAATTAATTACGAGCTTTTTTTATTTATTTAAGAAAGCATGGCATACTAATTGCTATATTAATACAAATATTGATGAACAAGAATTTTACTAAAAAAATTCGAAATTATAAATAAAATAAAAATTTGACAACTAATATTCAAAAGAATCAAATATAGTTAGATTGAAGCTCGCATTGTTATATATAAAAAAAACTATTGGAATTAATTATTCACAACCATTTGAAACTGGATTTAACCATAATTACTAAAGCTTAATGGAAAGTTTATTAGACTTAAACGTTCTTCTAATTTTGTTTGAACTCAAATCATGCCTTAATACCTAATTCACGAAATTTAGTTCAAATTCATGCCTTAGCTAAATTTAAGTATTTGTTCACAATTAACCTACTGTTGATAATCTTAGAACCTTCATAACTAGTGAATTAACCCGTTTTGCCAAGCCGATTCATTAAAGACTAACTTATGTTATTTTCTCTTATTCCAATTATTATTCAATAATACATAAAATAGCCTAAATACAACCAATAAAAGGAACAGAGAAAAAGCGAAATTAAAACTTCAAAATTCGATTCTTCATATGTATTCATGCTTCCACATTTTTAGCTTGCAATAACTAGTATTACATTCGTGTACCCGGTATTGGAAAACAAGAGAAGATGAAGCTGAGAAGCAGCAACAGTAGTAACAATGTAGCACAACAACGACAGTCCAGCAACACAGGAATAGACCAGTAACAGTAGGAATAGTAGAAAACCCAGGAGACTATAAACGACTCCAAGTATAGAGAAGAAGTAAAAAGCAGGAAGGTTCTGACTATTTCAGATCTTAAGCGAGGCAATGAAACAGTAACTATTCTTTTTCAACTTCAAAACTTTCCAAAATGAATTCTGCCCCTGTATATTCAGTGTATCCAGAATGTATATCGGGTGTATACTTCTCACTCCGCCCCCTCTTTTTTTCTTCTCTCTATCTAGTTTTTCCTCTTTTTTTCCACTCCCTTCTTCCTAAATTTTCTCTTCTATTTATAGCAAAATTTTTGAAATTTTCAGATTTGTTTTTTATTATTTTATTATTTTTTTAATTAAAAGAAATCCCACTTACAAATTGCTTTTATTTTTTTAGAAAAAGAAATCCCACCTTTATTTACTTTTATTTTTAAAATTTCAACTTTAATTACTTTATCTTATTTAAAATCCCACTTTTTATTTTTTTAAAAGAGAATCTCACTTTATTTAACTTTTCTTTAAAAAACAAACCACTATCTTTTCTTTTTCTTTTAAAAATGCTACTTTCAATTACTTTAAATTTTTTAAATTTTCAGATACCTTTATATTTATTTTTTAATTCCAACCTTATTTTACTTTTAAATTTTTTAAAACTTTTTACTTTTTTTTTAAATTTTCTACATTCTTTTACTTTTTTTTATTTTTTTATTTTTTATTTTTTAAAATCATTTCCGAAATTACTATATATATATATATTTTTTAAAATAAAAATAATAAATAAAATAAAATATTTTCGGATTTTTTTATATATATAAAAAAACAAAAAATAAAACTATATATAGTGATAATTCACTTTTTATTTTTTATTTTTTTGGTTTTGTTTTTGTGTTGGACAAAAATGAAGAAGGGGTGTTGGGTTAATGGAGCGGACCGGATCGATCCGGTTTGAAACGGACCGGGTCATGGGGAAAGTTGGGCAATTATTTGGGCCTGTGGTTTGAAATTGAAGAAGTGGCCCAATCCGATTTTTCTTTGTATTTTTGTTCTCTTTTCTTCTTTTATTTTTCTAAAACTAAATTATAAAAGTACTTAAATTATTATTAAGAACTAAATTAAGTTATAAAAGCGTAAATTAACTTCCAATAACAATTAACGCACAATTAAGTAATAATTAAGCATAAAATTGTTCATTTGGACATTAAATGCTAAAAATGCAAAAGATGCCTATTTTTGTATTTTTTATTAATTTAACAAATAAACATGCATAGACAAACATACAAATAATTACACAAAATATCACAAAAATTGCACACCAAGAAAAATTATTTTATTTTTGAATTTTTTGGGAGTAATTCTCATATAGGGCAAAAATCACGTGCTTACAGCTGCCCCTCTTTGCCCGAAGACACGAATGGTTTTCGTGCAAAGATAAAGCGAGCGATTTTTGCCCATCCGAGTACTCCATGTGAAGCATTTTTTTTTTTTTGAAAAAGATTTGACCGAACCTTTGCTTCAAAGGTTTCCTATATATCCTGGGCTAAACAGGAATCAGGTCAATGTAGTTCGGGAAGTTTTGGTAGCTGGGACTACCGTGGGACTGCGATGTTACTACTGTTGCATGTTGTTATCACTACTTACCGATCTCCTTGTTACACCGTGCTTAAAAGAAAACAAGAAGCTAGGCTAGATTGAAATTTGTTCTTGTTGCCTTGCTTTCTTGTCGACTTGTGTTTCCTCCGGTGCTTTTCTTCCGTAAATTTTGGAATGATACTGGCCATCTGCTTTTCTGAATACCAGTTTTCATCATTTTGCTCGGTCCGCTGGGGACATGGCTTTCTTCATTAAGCTTTTGGCGGTTCCTCTGTTGGGTACGACTTTCTTCATCAGACTTGTTATGCTGGGCATGATTTAATGTTCACCAGCTGCTTCTTTCAAGACGCGTCTTTTCTTCCTTTTGAGTCATGCGCCTGAATTTGTGCTGGGACCTCTTGTTGCAACCTTCTGTTTCCGGTGCTGAGATTTTATTGTTTCCTGTTGGAGATTCTTGTTGTAACCCTCTGTTTTATTGTCTTCTGACTTGATCTTGAAATGTATGCCTCTATTATTATGGGCGGGCTCCCAACTTCAACACTTGAAAAGTAAAGACTGGAATGTATGCCTCTGTTATCTGGGCGGGCTCCCAACTTCAACACTTGAAAAGTAAAGACTGGAATGTATGCCTCTGTTATCTGGGCGGACTCCCAACTTCACTACTTGAAAATTAAAGACTGAAATGTATGCCTCTGTTATCTGGGCGGGCTCCCAACTTCAACACTTGAAAAGTAAAGACTGGAATGTATTCTTTTGTTATTATTGGCAGGCGCCTGGCTTCATCATCTTGAATTTAACAACCTCTATTCTCCAGGTGGGATCCTACAACCAAAACAAATAAAACAAACGAGAATTTCCTAACCCAGTTTGCACTGGGAAGATTTGTGAGTCGTTAGCAAAATTGTAACCTATTTATACTACTGATGCAATGATGAGAGTAAACTAAAGACTAGGCTAGGATGTGCATCTCCTACGAGTAAAACCAAAACTCTTGCTAGCAAATGTGTCTGCTAAAAAACCTCAATGACTCAAACTAGAAAGTGCTTCTTCTATGGTTGAATCGGAATGAGCTAAACTAGGAAGTGCGTCTCCTAAGGGTGAAAACTTCAAATAACTAGACTAGGAATTGTGTTTCCTATGGTCGAACTCAAAATGAATCAAACTACGAAGTGCATCTCCTAAGGGTGAAATCTCAATTCCGGAAGTGCGTCTCCTGAAATAAAGTATAACCTGAAAAAGCCAAACTAGGAAGTGCATCTCCTAAAGTAAAAGTATAACCTGAAAAAGCCAAACTAGGAAGTGCGTCTCCTAAAGTAAACTTAATTCAGGAAGTGCGTTTCCTATGCACGAAATTAAACTTAGGAAGTGCGTCTCCTAGGGGTTAAATAGTCTTAGGAAGTGCGTCTCCTATGGGTGAAACCTTAATGATTTTGAACTAGGAAGTGCGTCTCCTATGAATGAAAATAATTTAGGAAATGCGTCTCCTATGCGTGAAATCTTAATTTAGGAAGTGCGTCTCCTATGGGATAAAAGTAAACTTAGGAAGTGCGTCTCCTATGGGCAAAACTAAACTTTAAGGAAGTGCGTCTCCTATTGGGTACAATAAACTTAGGAAGTGCGTCTCCTGTGGGTACAATAAACTTACTTAGGATGTGCGTCTCCTATTGGTGAAATTGACTTAGGAAGTGCGTCTCCTAATGGTGAAACTTATCTTAGGATGTGCGTCTCCTATTGGTGAAACTTAACTTAGGATGTGCGTCTCCTATTGGTAAAAATAAACTTTAGGAGGAAATACATCTCCTATGGGTAAAAACAAACTTAGGAGGAAATGCATCTCCTAAGGGTGAAACTAAAACAAACTTAGGAGGAAATGCATCTCCTATGGGTGGACCAAAACAAACTTAGGAGGAAATGCATCTCCTATGGGTGGAACTAAAACAAACTTAGGAGGAAATGCATCTCCTATGGGTGGACTAAAACAAACTTAGGAGGAAATGCATCTCCTATGGGTGAAACTAAAACAAACTTAGGAGGAAATGCATCTCCTATGGGTGGACTAAAACAAACTTAGGAGGAAATGCATCTCCTATGGGTGAAACTAAAACAAACTTAGGAGGAAATGCATCTCCTATGGGTGGACTAAAACAAACTTAGGAGGAAATGCATCTCCTATGGGTGGACTAAAACAAACTTAGGAGGAAATGCATCTCCTATGGGTGAAACTAAAACAAACTTAGGAGGAAATGCATCTCCTATGGGTAAAAATAAACTTAGGAGGAAATGCATCTCCTATGGGTGAAATAACTTAGGAAGTGCGTCTCCTATGGGTAAAGCTTAGGAAGTGCGTCTCCTATTGGCAAAACTAGACTTAGGAAGTGCGTCTCCTATTGGTAAAGGCTAGGCTTAGGAAGTACGTCTCCTATTGGTAAAGGCTAGGCTTAGGAAGTGCGTCTCCTATTGGAACAGACGTGGAATGTATTCCCTTGTTATACAGGTGGGCGCCTAATGGTAAAGATATGAAATGTATTCCCTTGTTATACATGTGAGTGCCTGAAATATGAAATGCACAGACAAAAAGTATTCCTCTCGTTATTCAGGTGGGCGCCTGTCTATACTAAGACATAAAAGTATTCCTCTCGTTATTCAGGTGGGCGCCTGTCTATACTAAGACATAAAAGTATTCCTCTCGTTATTCAGGTGGGCGCCTGTCTTCGAGAAAATTTTCACAATGAGAAAATTAACTGCCCCGGTTTGATGATTTTCTTTATGGCCTGTCTTTCCGCCATCAATAACGTTCATTTTCCCTGTTTCTAAATCAAAGAAAAATTTGTTAGTTTAAAAACATGCTAAGCGGACATGCCACTCTTGTTGGGGATGGTTTCCTCTTTCTCCTTTCCCAGCTTTGTGTTCCATTATGCTATCAAACTTGCTGGGGATGATATTAATTGCTGACACTGGCCCATCCCTTTTATCAATCTCATCTTGATGGGGATACCCTTCTTGACACGGGTTTTGCGCCTGTTCCTTGTACCACTTGGATGTACTAGTTGATGGCCTATTTTGAAGTCATTTCCCACTGGTTCCGACCAAACAGACTCTACTAGGGAATTTTCCTATGAAAGGAAAAAAATAAAAAGAAACAAAATAAAAGACAAAGGAAAAGATGACTCTTTAACAAAAGAAACTATAAATAAAAATCTATCAAACGCAGATACCGACTCTAATGGTCATGACATGCGTATGTGGCCTATCCTCTGCCGTCAATCGTCTCTCAAGACCTTCCCTTCACGATTCCCCATATGATTCTCAATCTTTTTCGACTTGTAGTGCCCAAAAGGGTTTTCACTATCAAGTCTCTCTCATTTTGGTTTGTCTCTCAGCTTTCATCGCCTTATGGTGCCTGTGAAGGTTTTCACCGATAAGACTCTCTCATTTATATCACTTTCCAGCTGGGGATTTGGAGTGTTGCCGGTATGACTCTCTCTGCTAGAGATTAGAGTCCTTTATGATGTGGAACAGAATGTTATGTTCGCCGGTAAGACTCTTCATTTGTCTGACTTGGCATCTTTTGAAGACTGATCAGAAGGTCTTTCTTTGGACCGTAATGTGGGTTTTGGATAGGGCTGGAAAAAAAAGGGTATTAAAGGCTCAAAAATGCATTAATTTTGGGTTATTAGTTACAACCTTCGGAATTAGATTTATTTACCACAAACGCAACCTTTGCCCCAGTTTCTTGCTTGGGGATATTTTAATTGATTTTTTTTCATGTTTCAAAACTATGACCGAGCCGTGAAGCGCCTACGTATCCTCTTTGAGGAATCAGGTCAAACGTAGTCCCCAATTCCTCTTTTTTTTTTCATTTGACTTTCCCTTGTTTTTTTTTTGTTATCATTTTTCTCTTCTTTTCTCTTTTTCTCTTTTTTTCATTTTGTTGTTTTCTTTTCTTTCTTCTCTTTTTTTCTCTTTTTTTTTTCGTTTTGTTGTTTTCTTTCTTTCTCTCTCTTTTTTTTCGTTGCTACTGATTCCGAACGAGGGGTATGAAAGAAAAATAAATAAGGCTCAAAAGGGGTAACGAAGGATAAAGTGTTTGGGTAGCAGAACAAAATGCCTTCGTCATTCCAGTCTTCAAAACATGCCAAGTGCAAACAACACAATTTAAATTCGTAGCCTCTTCTGATGGTGCTGGACTTAACAATTATATTCAACATCTGTTTGTTGATTTGTCACTTCTAAAGCACCGTTGGGCGACACTCTCATTCTCATGAACGACCCTCATGCCGATTTGGCGAATCTTGCTTTTAACAGTTTTCTTTGTGCTTAACTTGCCCCAGTTCCACATGACTCGAGCTCTGAATAATCTCAAACCGTCCTTATTTTCTTTAAATGGTCTGATCACCTTTTCGGGGTTTTATGATTAACTTTAAATGCTAGGCCCAAACTGTGTGCGCATGTCATGTCCCTAGAATCGGCATTGAACGAAATGATAAAAGGACTAAACAAAAAGACGACTGGAACTATCAAAAGATCGGCTTTGTATTAGACTACCGGCGAAATGGTTTGAATAATAAAACAAACAAAACAACCAGAATAAAATCCTAACACAAGCTAGACAAAATTTAAACAAACTGCTATGACAAAATGGAAAGATAAGAAGGTTTGACACAGGACAAAATTCAAATTACAACCTTAATAATCCGGACAACAGAAATGACAACAAAATAAGCCACCACAAGCTTCTCTCTTGCTAACCAAGGAACGGAGCGTCCTCCCCTTTATCAAAACTGGCATCTTAGCCACTGAACTTCGCATCAATACTGCCAAAACCATTACCAGCTTCAATATCATCAACCTCCGTCAGCAAGTCCCCAATAGGATTCGAGTGCTTCTGCTATCAGGCCTGATCCCAGCAGAGTGTGTATCATGAGATGCAAGTAAAGGATTCTGGGTGTCATTGTCTGGCTTACCACAAACCAACCACCTTAACTTTCTTTGCAAAACAAACAGGTTAGAATGGACTCAGTCGGTCCCCATTATTAACAACATCCTTTCTCTTTTTTTTTCTTTCTTTTTCTTTCTTTTTCGATTTTTTCCTTTTCTCTTTTTTTTTTCATTTTTCTTCGGATTTTTTTCTCATTTTTTTTTCTTTTCTTTTCCCTTTTTTTTCTTTCTTTTTTTTCATTCTTTTTTTTTCTTTTTTTTTTGCTTTTCTTTTTGTTGTGGTCGAATCTTATGGAGATTGCCTACGTATCATGACCCCGCATGAATCAGACCTTGCGTAGTTCGGACCAATAAAGATAAACAATACTCAACATTTTTTTTTATTTTCATATTAAAACAAACTGGGTTTCAAAGGTTTAAAGATGACCTACAAACTTGAAAATCAAACAACCCGCATATTCTAATCAAAAGATTTACAAACTCAAAAACAAACGCTAGCTTCCTTTCCCCGTTTGTCAAATGCAACCAAACGGCTATTTTTGCAAATGTGGCCCCTTCCAAATTTCACATGAATTTTGAGGCCGAGGAGGATTATTTTATGACACTTTACAAACTTGCCCGTTCTTTTACGAAAATAGCCTTTCGACAACTGAAAGATACTCTAAGGCTATTTCGGCAAGAACGGTTTAAGACGCGGCTGAAGCTGGCTTGGCTTATTTTTGACAAAACCCAAAGGTATTCACCTGACCGCTGACTTTTTTTCCAAACTACAATAAAAATGTGGTGTTGCAAACACGGCCCTTCAGCGCCTCGGGGACGAAGATTTATAAGGCTGTGTGGGTCGACTAGACCAAAAATCCTAAACATGACCCAAAGGTGGCTATTTATGCAAAGTCAGCCTTCCGGCGTCCTTTTCGGGAACATTCGGCTATTTATGACAAAACAACATCACCTGACTTATTTATGACTCTTTTTATCATTTTTTCAAATTAGAAAACTCAATATTGCAAGCACGGCCTTTCAACGTCTCGGGGACGAAGATTTTTAAGGCTGTGTGGGTCAACTGGACCAAATCTTAAAAAATGACCCGAAGGTGGCTGTTTACGCAAAGTCAGCCTTCCGGCGTCCCTTTCGGGAACATTCGGCTATTTATGGCAAAACAACATCACCCGACTTATTTACGACAAAAATCAATATTTGACATATTATTTGTTTTTTATTATTATTATTAATTAATTGTTTTTGGCTTTTTAGCAAAAGATGGGGTTGGACCCGATGAGGGTTGCCTACGTATCTCACATCCGGTGAGAATCAAACCCGCGTAGTTCGGGCTGATCATGAATAAGTAAATGAACTAACATTTTTTTTAATTGAAATTTGTGAAAGAACTGCTTCAAAAGAAGAAAGGAAGTATTTTTTTTTGATTGATTTTCTTTTGAAAGAAAGACTTGTAAAAATTCCTTTTCTTTTGATTTGAACTTTGAGAATTTCAAAAGTAAAAGGAAGATATTTGTTTTTCTGAATTTTCATTTGTTTTTATTCTAAAGAAAAAAGAAAATATTTTTGGAATTTTACTTTTAATAAAAGAAATGCTTCTAAAAAGTATTTTTTGAATTTTGAATTTTCTTTTCAATTTGAAAGAAGAATCAAAATATTTTCGGATTTTTTTTTATTTTTTTTTATTTTTATTTTTTAAAAAAGAAAGCATTTTTATTATTTTTGTTTTATCAACAATGGAAAATAAAGATATTTATATTATTTTTGCAAGACATATCTTTTTGGAATTTTACTTTGAATTTTCTTGGCAAGACAAATACCCTTTGCAGCAAATAAAGATATATATATCTTTCGGAAATAAAAAAAACTTTTCGGATTTATATATATATATATATTTGCGACAAATAATGAAAGACTCTTTTTCATTTTCATTTTCATGGCAAGACAAATTATTTTCCTTTTCTATTTTTTTGAAAAACAAGACAGAACAACGACTCTTTTTTTTTCTATTTTTCCTTTGCTTTTAATAAAACAAACTAATAAGACATTCTTATTTTCTCAAAATTTCGGCAGAGTTTTGACAGTATTGGGGTATTGGTTTTTTCAAAAATAAACAATCAATTCCCTAACCGCTATTTTCGATTTCACAATATTCATAATATTCAAACACCGGTCAGCGAGACAAAATAAATGCACGGAAAACAAATAGGATGCATCAGGATGGTCTTTTCATATCAGGTTGCTAGTCCTAACCCAACCCCTGTGTTGAGTCCCCTAAGTCAAATGCAACGTGATGCAAATAAGCGTTCCTACTAGGGATCCGACATGAAGTCACGTTATTCTATGTTCAAAACCTGGGTCGGTGTTCTAGACAGTGTACCCGAGCGGACAACTCGAGTTGAGGAAGGAGCTCCTTTCCGGGAACCAAAAGGCCAGCCGGCTTAGAAACTTTCCGAGCCTCTTTTATTTAGGGTATGACACTAACAGAATAGGGAGTCTCAACTAGTGAGCACATCCCCGGAGGTAAGAAGAGAAAGGTTTCGGCACAATTTATATACAGTTCAGATAATATCAAAGCGGTAAAAGCAGCATTTAGCACATTAGGCTCAAAACATGTAAAAATCAGATAAAGCTAAATATAACAATTTATCTAAGCTCGAATTCTTAACCCTGAACCAGTGGTTCTGGGTTATATCCCCAGCAGAGTCGCCAGAGCTGTCACACCTCCTTTTTACATACCCGCGAGGGTACAAGGGAGTTTTTTCCAATTAAAGGACAATCGAAACGGGATTCGTTTATTTATTTCAGAGTCGCCACTTGGGAGATTTAGGGTGTCCCAAGTCACCAATTTTAATCCCGAATCGAGGAAAAGAATGACTCCATATTACAGTCTGCGCACCAGAAATCCGGATAAGGAATTCTGTTAACCCGGGAGAAGGTGTTAGGCATTCCCGAGTTCCGTGGTTCTAGCACGGTCGCTCAACTGTTATATTCGGCTTGATTATCTGATTTTATACAAATATGAACTTATGTGCAAAATTTTATCTTTTTACCGCTTTCTTACTTATTGTTATTATTTTATGAGAATTGCAACATCGTGAAAACATATCTCGAACCACGTTACATCAATGCACCCGTAGTTGTTTGGCATATCTCGACTCGGTTGAGATTTGGATTTGGGTCACATAAATGTGCACCCGAGTTAAGGAAAATAAATTATTAAAGGCGCGCCTAAAGCAACTAGCGTCTTGTTATTTTGGGGAAGGCCGTAAAATTCGCTAAACGGCCTGTCCTCGAATTCTAAGTATTTTAATATATACATTTAGAGGGCCCCGCAGCTTGTGCATTTTTTGTTTGTCGAGGCTCGTCTCATTCATTATTAAAAAGAATTTGCAATGTCATGGAAATACATCTCAGACCACGTCACAATCAATGTACCCGTGATTAGAGACACATTTCGATTTCGTTGAGATTTGGATTTGGGTCACATAAATGTGCACCCGAGTTTAAGGAGATAACATTATTAAATACGCGCCTAAAGCGACTAGCGCAGGGTTATTTTGAGAAAAGGCCGTGAAGTTCGCTAAGCGGCCGATCCCGAGTTCTAAGTAATTAACACATACATTTGTGAGGGCCCCGCAATCTATATATTTTACTAGGCGAGACTCATCTCATTTATTTTAAATGGACAAATCCTAAAGCGACTACATCTTTTCTATTAAAATTAGTCTCTAAAATAAATAAAGAAAATCCTAATTAATTACGAGCTTTTTTTTATTTATTTAAGAAAGCATGGCATACTAATTGCTATATTAATACAAATATTGATGAACAAGAATTTTACTAAAAAAATTCGAAATTATAAATAAAATAAAAATTTGACAACTAATATTCAAAAGAATCAAATATAGTTAGATTGAAGCTCGCATTGTTATATATAAAAAAACTATTGGAATTAATTATTCACAACCATTTGAAACTGGATTTAACCATAATTACTAAAGCTTAATGGAAAGTTTATTAGACTTAAACGTTCTTCTAATTTTGTTTGAACTCAAATCATGCCTTAATACCTAATTCACGAAATTTAGTTCAAATTCATGCCTTAGCTAAATTTAAGTATTTGTTCACAATTAACCTACTGTTGATAATCTTAGAACCTTCATAACTAGTGAATTAACCCGTTTTGCCAAGCCGATTCATTAAAGACTAACTTATGTTATTTTCTCTTATTCCAATTATTATTCAATAATACATAAAATAGCCTAAATACAACCAATAAAAGGAACAGAGAAAAAGCGAAATTAAAACTTCAAAATTCGATTCTTCATATGTATTCATGCTTCCACATTTTTAGCTTGCAATAACTAGTATTACATTCGTGTACCCGGTATTGGAAAACAAGAGAAGATGAAGCTGAGAAGCAGCAACAGTAGTAACAATGTAGCACAACAACGACAGTCCAGCAACACAGGAATAGACCAGTAACAGTAGGAATAGTAGAAAACCCAGGAGACTATAAACGACTCCAAGTATAGAGAAGAAGTAAAAGGCAGGAAGGTTCTGACTATTTCAGATCTTAAGCGAGGCAATGAAACAATAACTATTCTTTTTCAACTTCAAAACTTTCCAAAATGAATTCTGCCCCTGTATATTCAGTGTATCCAGAATGTATATCGGGTGTATACTTCGCAGTCCGACCCCTCTTTTTTTCTTCTCTCTATCTAGTTTTTCCTCTTTTTTTCCACCTCTTCTTCCTAAATTTTCTCTTCTATTTATAGCAAATTTTTTGAAATTTTCAGATTTGTTTTTTATTATTTTATTATTTTTTTAATTAAAAGAAATCCCACTTACAAATTGCTTTTATTTTTTTAGAAAAAGAAATCCCACCTTTATTTACTTTTATTTTTAAAATTCCAACTTTAATTACTTTATCTTATTTAAAATCCCACTTTTTATTTGTTTAAAAGAGAATCTCACTTTATTTAACTTTTCTTTAAAAAACAAACCACTATCTTTTCTTTTTCTTTTAAAAATGCTACTTTCAATTACTTTAAATTTTTTAAATTTTCAGATACCTTTATATTTATTTTTTAATTCCAACCTTATTTTACTTTTAAATTTTTTAAAATTTTTACTTTTTTTTTAAATTTTCTACATTCTTTTACTTTTTTTTAATTTTTTTATTTTTTATTTTTTTAAAATCATTTCCGAAATTACTATATATATATATATTTTTTAAAATAAAAATAATAAATAAAATAAAATATTTTCGGATTTTTTTATATATATAAAAAAACAAAAAATAAAACTATATATAGTGATAATTCACTTTTTATTTTTTATTTTTTTGGTTTTGTTTTTGTGTTGGACAAAAATGAAGAAGGGGTGTTGGGTTAATGGAGCGGACCGGATCGACCCGGTTTGAAACGGACCGGGTCATGGGGAAAGTTGGGCAATTATTTGGGCCTGTGGTTTGAAATTGAAGAAGTGGCCCAATCCGATTTTTCTTTGTATTTTTGTTCTCTTTTCTTCTTTTATTTTTCTAAAACTAAATTATAAAAGTACTTAAATTATTATTAAGAACTAAATTAAGTTATAAAAGCGCAAATTAACTTCCAATAACAATTAACGCACAATTAAGTAATAATTAAGCATAAAATTGTTCATTTGGACATTAAAT
The DNA here is from genome assembly GCF_000715075.1 of Nicotiana tabacum. Taxonomy (NCBI): domain Eukaryota; kingdom Viridiplantae; phylum Streptophyta; class Magnoliopsida; order Solanales; family Solanaceae; genus Nicotiana; species Nicotiana tabacum. Next base: position 88,716,430 of record NC_134090.1, read on the forward strand.
GCTAAAAATGCAAAAGATGCCTATTTTTGTATTTTTTATTAATTTAACAAATAAACATGCATAGACAAACATACAAATAGTTACACAAAATATCACAAAAATTGCACACCAAGAAAAATTATTTTATTTTTGAATTTTTTGGGAGTAATTCTCATATAGGGCAAAAATCACGTGCTTACAGCTGCCCCTCTTTGCCCGAAGACACGAATGGTTTTCGTGCAAAGATAAAGCGAGCGATTTTTGCCCATCCGAGTACTCCATGTGAAGCATTTTTTTTTATTTTGAAAAAGATTTGACCGAACCTTTGCTTCAAAGGTTTCCTATATATCCTGGGCTAAACAGGAATCAGGTCAATGTAGTTCGGGAAGTTTTGGTAGCTGGGACTACCGTGGGACTGCGATGTTACTACTGTTGCATGTTGTTATCACTACTTACCGATCTCCTTGTTACTGCTGCTGTTTCTTTTGCCATTGTTACTCTACTGACTTCTCTTCTTCTTCAATTGTAAGCACTTCCAGGTACACACTTCTGAAACCATGTGTTGTTAAAAGCTTGAAGATTGAAGCAGAAATAAAGAAATTAATGTTGTTTACTTCACAATACTTGTGTTCAAAATATAGCCATAGGTTGAATGGTAGTTGGCCTGTATTTGCTTAAGTTCATTCCAACTGCAATTGCTCTGTATGAATTAACACACATCCTAATTGAGATGAACTATTAGATAGTATCGTTGTTAGATCAGATGTATTTCCATGTGTGTAACCATTGGGTTTGATTTAGTGATGATAGTATAACATAGAATCATGGCAAGCATCCGTATGTACTCTTGTCTAGACCTCCGAACTGTCAAATCTGTTATATTTTGTCCCATTTGATTTCAAGATAAATGTATCCCAAACAAATTCTCATGTGGTGTTACGTTAACAGGTTAGCCACGTACGCCAACTCTCTTGTTAGATTCCTTGTTTCCATATAGACTCATTGTTTCGAAATAATGCGACAATTTTGAGGAAAACTATTTTTATAGGCATAAGTTTGGATAATAGGTTTTGGCATTTAGATCAAATAAATTCCCAAATGAGCATTAATAATTAAGGTTAATCCCAGCACTAATAGTCATGGACGAGTATTCGTTTGTTCACATAATCATGGGGAGTTAATTTAGCTATAGGATGATTAATCATGTTTGGATATATTATTTTATCGTCCTCGATTTGGTTCATAATTTCTAGTAATGTTCCTTTCAATAAATGCACGTCTCAATCTAGCATTTAATATGGTATGCCTCTTGTAAGCTTGTGACGATTTAGGATCTTTTCTCATTCATTTTAGAAAAACAAAAAGAAAAAATGTAGTCGGGCTAAGATTATCCTCTTAAAAAATAATGAGACGAGCCTCGCCAAATAAAAATGCAAATTGCGGGGCCCTCAATAATTAACCATAATAAATACTTAGAATTTGGGATGGACTGTTTAGTGAATTTCACTGTCTTCCCCAAAGATAATAACACGTTAGACTCTTTAGGCGCGACTCAATTGAAATTACATTCTTAAATCCGGGTGCACATTGATGTGACCCAAATCCAAATCTCAACGGAGTCGAAATGTGTTAACAACTACGGGTGCATTGATTGTGACGTGGTTCGAGATGCATTTTCACGACGTTGCAATTCTATAAAAAATAAATGATAATAATAAAAGCAGTTTAAACTTAATAAAAGCACATAAGTCACAACATGTATTTAAATAAGATATTTAGCCATTATAACAATTTAAGCGACCGTGCTAGAACCACGGGATTCGAGGGTGCCTAACACCTTCCCTCGGGTCAACAGAATTCCTTACTTAGAATTTCTGGTTCGCAGACTTCATTTGGAAAAGTCGAATATTTTCCTCGATTCGGGATTCAAGATAAACCGGTGACTTAGGACACCAAAAGCCAAACCTTTCCCAAGTGGCGACTCTGAATTAAACAAATAATCCCATTTCGAATATTGTCACTTAAATTGGAAAAAACTCCCTTCACGCATTTAACCCTTCGGGGCCGGGCGCGCAAAAAGGAGGTGTGACAACTCTGGCGACTCTGCTGGGGATTTGGACCCAAAACCACTGGTTCAGGGTTCAAGAATTTGAGCTTAGAATAATTGTTATATTTGGCTTTATTATCTGATTTTTATTACATGTTTTGGCATAACGTGTTAAATGTTGTCTTTTACCGCTTTGGTATTATCTGAACTGTATATAAACTGTGCCGAAACCTTTCTCTTCTTACCTCCGGGGAGAAGCTCGCTGGTCGAGGCTCCCTATTCTGTTAGTGTCAATACCTGAAATAAGAAAGAGGACGGATAAGTTACGAAGCCGGATGGACTTTTGGTTCCCGGTAAGTTGCCCCTCCTCGACTCGAGTTTTCCGCTCGGGTACACAGTCTAGAACATCTACCCAGGTTATAAACCTAGTATAACGAAACCTCATGCCGGATCCCTAGTAGGAACGCTTATCTGCATCATGTTGCATTTGACATAGGGGACTCAACACAGGGGTTGGGTCCGTCTAGGACAGGCAACCTGGAATGAAAAGACCATCCTGCTGCATCCCGTTTGTTTTGCGCATCTATTTGCTTCAGATCTGCATGCTGACCGGTTTCCGAAAAATTTTCAAAAAAAAAAAAGAATAGCAGGGTAGGGAGATAATTACTTATTTTTGGAAAAAAACCCAATGTCCAAGTAGTATCAAAACCTCACCGAAATTTTCTTAAAAAAACAAAATATATATATATATATAAAAAAATGAAAACAAAGCTTGTCTTTCAGTTTGACTATTCCTTTTAATCACTTTCAAAATCCAAAATATATATAAATAAAAAAATTTCAAAAAAAATTTATTGTTTCATTTGTAGTACCTCTTTAAAAGATTTTCGAAATTTCAAAAAAAAAAAAATAAAAAAAAGAAGTTTAAAATGTATAAATATTTCCTTGGTCTGTTTTCAAAAAAAATAATAATAAAATAAAATAAAATAAAAAACATATAACAAAATTCCAGAAAAATAGTTATTCTTCTTTTCTTTAAAGGATTTTATTTTGTTTCCCCTATTTTGATCCGCCCGAACTACGCCGGTTTGATTCTCACAGGGTGTGAGATACGTAGGCAACTCTCATCGGGTCCAACCTCCCATTTTGCAAAAAAAAAAAAAAAAAATCTCTTAAAAAAGATCTAGATAATTTTAATTTTTGAGTCTAATAAAGGTTTTTTTTTATAATCACCCTAAATAAATGTGCAGGATGAGCACGATACAAAACGAACCTTTTTCAATAATGACCAAGATCCCTTTTGAGTTGCGATTATGGTGGAACGACTTAGGCAATGAGGGGCAAGGCAAAGTAAGGAAATATCTGAAAGATCTCCCGGATTTACTAGACATTCAGCCTCGGGGCGATATTATCAGATCATTGGTCACTTACTGGGATTCAGCGCACAATGTATTTTATTTCTCAGACTTCGAGCTCACCCCGACTTTGGAAGAAATAGCAGGATACATTGGGGGTGATGAAGCTCCGTTAAGGTTCAAATACTTGATTTCACCTAGGGCTGTCACGGTACACCGGTTTCTGGATTTCCTAAAAATACCCCGAACATTTCACCATCCGGATCTTGCCAAAGGTTTCTGCAGTCTCCACCTCCTGTATGCTAGATACGGCCACGAGAGCGGGTTCAATAAGCCGGATTTCAAACTGTGTAGTAGAGGCAACCGACAAAAGTGGGACGAACACAGGCTGTTAGCTTTTATGACAGCCTTCTTGGGTCTTATAGTATTCCCAAGGAAGGACGGAAACATCGATCTAAAAGTAACTAGGGTCGTCAGTACTTTGCTTACCCAAGATAAAAGTACTCTGGCGCCTATGATTATGGCTGACATTTTCCGGGCTCTCACTGCTTGTCGAGCCAGGAGCGACTTTTTCGAAGGATGTAACCTACTGTTGCAAATGTGGATGACCGATCATTTATGCCACCGCTCCCCGCTCTTGGGTTACAGTTCGCCCGAAAAAACTTGTATTGGAGAATTCTACACAAGAATCAAAGGGTTCAATTTACCCGAGGGAGTCACATCATGGACCTCATTTCTCCGAACTCTCACTGCTAGCCAAATCCAGTGGACGCTCGGATGGTCGCCTATTGAGGAAATCATATACATGCCGGCAACCAGGCTCCACTTTCTGTTGATGGGACTTAAAAGCATCCAACCCTATGCACCATATCGGGTTTTGAGGCAACTTGGGAGATATCAAGTGGTGCCGAAAGATGAAGATCTGAGTACCCAAGTGATTGAAATCAGTCCGGACGGTCATTTCCCCGAAGAAGAAGTTCGCCAAATCTGGAGTGAGTGCCAACATCTGACAGCAAACACTTGTGTGATGGACATAGCAAAAGGGGAAGTTGCCCCAGGGTATCACGCTTGGTTCAGAGGTGACCTGTCCTGCAAAAGACCAGCTAAGAGACCGCATCTCAAAGATTTCGTAGAATCATCCCAAGGGCAATGGAACTGGTTAGCAAAAGAAAAGGGGTATCGGGCAGAGATCGGTGATTTGAAGCTACAAATTGACAGTCTGAAATTCAATAACATCATACAAATCGAGGCGGATCGAAGCGAAAAGAATAAATTGATCCAAGAGAATAAAGAACTTAAGGCCCAAATCCAAAAATTGAGATTGTCTCTTGATGAACAACCCAGAAGTCGATCAGACCAGCAGTTGATAAAGGGTTTAAAAAGAGAAGTCACGGAATGGCGAGATGGTTTAGAAGAATCTGAAAAGATCATGACAGAGCTCAAGGCACAGTGGGGAACAAGAGTAGAGAAGCATCGCCGATACTTGAACCAATTGAAACGCGACCACGAGAAAACTGTTGCCAAAATGAAGAGAGAGATAGCCACACTTGAGTTTGAAGCAGTTAAGCAGGCCAAGGATTTCCAATTGGAAAGCAGACACTGTTACAACTTGTTGGCCCAAATGAAGACAGAAGTACGGCAGCTGAAGAATCAGCATATACAGGATTCTCAGGTATTCAAGACGTGCAGTGATCAGATAAGACGCCTACTCATAGGGAAGAAATAAACCAGAGATAGGATCAGGGCCATTGCCCACGCCATCATCAGACGGTGTCTACGGTGTGAGAACATGACCAGCGTTACTGTTCTCTCAGCAGTGATGGGTTATGTCAAGCAGACCATGCATGAGTTGGAGCAACTCGAAAGGGATCTCGCACCTAGGACCACGGCGAGGCCGAACGATGCCCCGCGGGCACCAATTTTTAAAACCATAATGTACTCATAAGTCGAGTCTGTATCTTAACATTTTCTGTCTGTCCTTTCGCATCAGGGTGTTTTAGTCTAGGTTTATTTTTCAAGGTTTGCTTTTCCTTTTGTGAAAATGATGTTTGTAATAGATCGTTTCAGTAATAAAGGTGGGTTTCTTCTTACACTCATTTGTTTTTCGAACTACGAAATGATCTGATTCGCGTGGCATCGTGATACGTAGGCAATCCTCATCGGATCCGGTCACATTTTAACCACAAAAAATTAACAAAAGGAGAAAGAAAAACATAATAAAAAAAAATAAAAAAAAAAGAGAAAGAGAAAAGGGGAATCCCAAAAGGAAACTAGAATGGCGCATGCTTTCGTCGCAAACATGTAGGAATCCACTTAACTGTATATGTGCATCATGTCCCAACGTGAGATTGTCTATCTGTTATTTGTTTCGAATTAACCATTCGTTTGTCGTTGAGTTCTTCCAGGTTTTTGGAAAAGGTGTTTGGTTTGGTGAAAGTCTGGCCTCGCACTCATATTTCACGAGATCGAAAGGGAGTGTTCAATTACCTATTGTTAAGACAGGAGGCAGTGCTCACACTTACTTCACAAGGTCAAAAGGAAGTATAGAAATGTCTTCAAAGATTCCGTTGCCAACAATCCCTGTTTCCGAGGAAAGTTCTATCTCGGCCGTCCTCAAACCCGAATCCGCAACTGCTGAGGAAAATAGAATCTTGCGGCTCCGCATGTTGGAAATGCTAGACGACTGGAATAACGGAAAAGAGCCACCAAGCGTCGTCCCTGGATTCCCTGAGTTATTCTCCAGGACAAGCGGGACTTCTAATGTCCCCATAAGCTACCCTGCTACCCCATTTGGATACCCAGCCATTTCGGCCTTCTCTGCTGGATCGCCATCTGAGTCTTATCCCCGAGTATCAACAACAGATGTAAACACAAACATTTTTACTGCACCACCCTGCCCGATCGCGACACAACCTGCTACGTACAAACCAAATTTTGACTCATCTTCGTTTACATTCCAAGCACCATCTTTCTCAATGGAACCAACTCGGTTTGCCACCAGCACTCATCCTCCACAGCCTCAGTGCGAGCTTGCACCTGGGCAGGATCAGAACCCCAGAATTGCTGAACAAAATGAGATGGCCAAAAGAATGAGAAGCCTTGAACAGAGTTTGAAGAACATGCAAGGTTTGAGCGGACAGAAAAGCGTCTCTTACACCGACCTATGCATGTTCCCTCACGTGCACCTACCAGTGGGTTTCAAGACCCCAAAGTTTGAGAAGTACGACGGGCACGGTGACCCCATTGCTCACCTCAAGAAATATTGCAACCAATTGCGGGGAGCCAGCGGAAAAGAGGAATTGCTAATGGCATATTTCGGGGAAAGTCTGGTAGGAATAGCCTCGGAATGGTACATGGACCAGGACATGTCCCGATGGCATATATGGGATGATCTCGCTAGAGATTTTGTGAGATAATTCCAGTATAACATCGACATCGCACCAGACCGAAATTCTCTATCAAATTTGAAGAAGAAACCTTCAGAAAGTTTCAGAGAATATGCTATTAATTGGCGCGAGCAGGCGTCAAGGGTGAAGCCTCCCATGGATGAGGTATAAATGGTCACTACTTTTCTCCAGGCTCAAGAGTCTGACTATTTCCAAAACATGATGTCAGCCATGGGAAAGCCGTTCGCAGAAGCGATTAAGATTGGAGAGATGGTGGAGAATGGGCTGAAAACGGGTAGGATTTTGAGTCAAACAGCCATAAGGGCAACCTCCCAAGCCGTCCAAAGCGGGTCCGGAGGAATGGCAAGAGGGAAGAAAAAGGAAGAAACAGCCATGGCAGCATCGGAAGCAAGAGAATATCGTAATCCCAAGCCCCGTTTTCCGGAAAGAACCCCACAACACTACTACCCCCACTCAAGTCTGGCATATGCTCATCAACCCTACATGGTCATAAACACCCAGCCTTATGTCCATCCGCCGCACCAAGCCAACCGAGGCCAAGCTCCACCTCCCAGAAATCAGCCTCCTTACCGCAACCACTATAACCCACAGCCTCCGCAAAATAATTTCCGTCCTCAGGAGCCACCTAGAAGGAGGACTTTCACGCCCATCGGTGAACCATACTCTACTTTGTTCCCGAAGCTAGTCCAGTTGGGTTTCCTGCAGCCAGTCCCTCAGACAAGGCACAACCCGGCATCACCCTCTTACAAAGCCGGTGTTAGATGCGCCTATCATTCAGGAGCAGAAGGACATGACACAAATGACCACTGGGCTCTAAAAAGGGTGGTCGAGAATTTAATAGAGCAAGGGAAAATAGTGTTAAGGGATGAGGAAGTCCCAAATGTGACTAACAATCCATTACCTGCTCACGACAACAGACCGTTGATCGGAATGATTTGCGAAGACGGAGAATTTGACCCTGCTTTGAAAGCTATAATCACCATCGTTGATGCAGGGAAAAAGCTTGAAACAACCCAGAAACCAGAAAAGGGGGAAAAGGTCAGTACTGTGAAGTGCGAGCCCGAAAAGAAAGCGGAGAAGAAGACGGTGCCTGTGAAGAATGGAGTTCTTTACATCCCACGAGGACGAGCAGAGAAGCTGCAAAGCTTCAAAGTCAAAAGGGAAAAGCCTATATACGTACCAAAGGGGGACTATGTGGTCCGGGGGACGATTTAACCACCTCGGCTGAATGAGCCAGTGGTTATCGGACGCGTGCCACAAAAGCCGATGACAAACCCGTCCACATTACCGTGGAACTTCAGAGGACGCTGGTAACGTACAAAGGTAAAGAAGTCACGGGGGAACTTCCGGAAAATACTTTCGTTGGAAAGTATTCAAACACTCAAGAGCTAAACAACGCAACACGGAGACGCTTCCCACCAAAAAAGCCTGTAAGCGTTGAAGAAGCGGAAGTTTTCTTCCAACAAATGAAAATGCCAGACTACGAAGTAGTAGATCAACTGCGCAAGTGCCCTGAGCAAGTGTCCATGCTATCTCTGCTGATGAGGTCAGCCGAGCATCAAAAGATTTTACTCAAGACCCTGAACGAAGCATACGTACCAGTTGAAACCTCAGTCGAACAACTGGAACGAATGATAGAAAGGTTCTTCGCCGTTAATTAGGTCTCTTTTAGCAAGAACGATTTACCCCCAGAGGGAGCGGCTCACAACAAAGCCTTGCATCTAACAGTTAAATGCGAAAACTACTATGTCAAGCGGGTAATGTTGGATGGAGGTTCAGGTGTTGACATTTGTCCGCTCTCCACGCTACAAAGAATGGAAATTGGGACCGGAAGAATCCGCCCCAATAATGTCTGCGTAAGGGCTTTTGACGGCATCAAGAGAGATACCATGGGGGAAATAGACCTGTTGTTGGTCATAGGACCAGTCGAGTTCGAAGTAACCTTCCAGGTGCTCGACATGGATACATCCTACAATTTTCTCCCCGGCTGACCTTGGATTCATGCGGCAGGAGCTGTGCCTTCCACTCTTCACCAGATGGTGAAGTTTGAATACGAAGACCGAGAGATTGTGGTCCATGGAGAAGACGAGCATGCTATTTATCGGGACCCATCCATCCCATATCTCGAACCAAGAGAAGGGAGCGAACACACGGTCTATCAAGCTTTCGAGATTGTGTTAGCAGAGCAGCATGAAGAGGGAAGACCTTGCCCCCAACCTTTCTTGTCTAACGCCTCGGTTATGGTGGCTAAAGAGATGATCCGGCACGGATTCAGGCCAGGTAAAAGGCTCGGACGAACATTGCAGGGAATAACGAAACCCATCACCCTGCCTTCCGCCAAAACACTTTTTGGGATAGGTTTTCAACCCACTCCAGAAGATGAAGAATGGGCGAAGAAAAGGAAGAATAAGGGGTGGAAATTGCCTCGGCCACTGCCGGATTTATATGAAACTTTCGTCCGACCAAGATATACTGAAGAAGAAGACGACGAGGTTTTCACGGCTGAGGAAATCGAGGAGATATGTGGGGCAATGAGAGAAATGCTCTACGAGGCTCACATGGTTCAACCAGGAGAAGGCACCAGCACCGCCGAAATACTATATATGGGGCAAAACGCCAAACTCTGAAACTGGGAGGCCACGCCATTCCCGACTAGGCGGAAGTCCGGGTAGACCTGTCCTGCCACCTTTCCTGCATCGCAAGTTATCTCCAGGATATAACTTGGATGTTTTCTTCTTTTAATTGTTGTTTTGAATTCCTGAGTTTGTAAACATTGTTGTCTTCCAAATTTCAAGAAGAAAAATAAAAAAAAATCATCATTGTTTTTCCATTTTTCCTTTGTTTTGATTTTGTTATTTTTCCTTTATCTTTTCTTTCAGTTATAATAATGCGGCTTTAAATATGACATGCTTGCGGACTTCACGCCCAGATCACAACGAGCTATTTAATTGTGAAATAATGAACCAAGAACCAGAATATGATGAAGAAGAGGCTTTTAGGGAAATAAACCGAGAGTTGGAACATTTTGAGAATAAACCTAAGCCAAATCTGAATGACACCGAACCGGTTAATTTAGGAACTCCTGAAGGAATCCGGGAGACCAAAATAAGCATTCACACGGACAAAAAAATGCGAGACGCGATAATTCAACTTCTTTTTGAATTTAAAGATGTGTTTGCTTGGTCATACGATGACATGCCGGGACTAGGTGTCGATCTAGTGGTTCATAAATTGCCAATTCACCCTGATTATCCTCCAGTTCAACAAAAGCAACGAAAGTTCAAAACTGAGGTCAGTGACAAGATTAAAGAGGAGATCACCAAACAACTAAAAACAGGAGTGATTCGGGTGGTCCAATATACAACATGGTTGGCAAATGTGATTCCAGTACCGAAAAAAGACGGGAAGACTCGGGTATGTGTAGATTACCGAGATTTGAATAGAGCAAGTCCCAAAGATAATTTCCCACTGCCCAACATCCACATCCTTGTTGATAATTGCGCCAAGCACGAGATACAGTCTTTCGTAGATTGTTACGCTGGGTATCATCAGGTATTGATGGATGAAGAAGACGCCGAGAAAACTGCCTTCACCACGCCTTGGGGCACCTACTGTTATCGGGTCATGCCATTTGGTCTGAAGAATGCTGGAGCTACTTACATGAGGGCCATGACTGCCATTTTTCATGATATGATGCATCAAGAAATAGAGGTGTACGTGGACGACGTGATAGTCAAGTCCAGGACGCAGGATAATAACATCCAAGACTTGAGGAAGTTCTTCGAGAGACTGAGGAAGTACGACTTGAAGCTGAACCCAGCCAAATGTGCTTTCGGAGTCCCATCGGGCAAGCTTTTGGGCTTCATAGTAAGCAGGAGAGGTATCGAATTAGATCCAACAAAGATAAAATCTATCAGAGATCTACCTCCCCCAAGAACGAAGAAAGACGTGATGAGTTTGTTGGACAGGTTAAACTATATCAGTCGATTCATTGCCCAGCTGACGAGCACGTGTGAGCCCATATTCAAGCTTTTGAGGAAAGACGCGACGATCAAATGGACGGCCGAATGTCAAGAAGCTTTTGACAAAATTAAAGAATATATTTCAAATCCCCCGGTTTTGGTCCCACCAGAGCTAGAGAGACCACTGTTCTTGTACCTGACAGTCTTGGAAAATTCTTTCGGTTGCGTCCTCGGACAACATGACATAACTGGAAAGAAAGAGCAAACAATCTACTACTTGAGCAAGAAGTTCACCGGCTACGAGGCCAAGTATACTCTGTTGGAAAGAACGTGTTGCACTTTAACGTGGGTGGCTCAGAAACTGAGACATTATCTCCAAGCTCACACTACTTTCCTCATAAGCAGGCTGGATCCTTTGAAGTATATATTTCAGAAACCAATGCCTACTGGAAGACTGGCCAAGTGGCAAATTTTGCTTACTGAATTCGACATAGTCTATGTCACTCGCACAACAATGAAAGCTCAGGCGCTAGCAGATCATTTGGCCGAAAATCCAGTCGATGAGGAATACCAGCCATTGAGTACCTATTTTCCAGATGAAGAAATAAACACCATAGAAGTGGTCTCGGAAAACGCCCATGTTTGGAAGATGTTCTTTGATGGAGCCGTGAATGCCAAAGGTGTAGGGATCGGGGCAATTTTGATTTCGCCTTCCGGTCAGCATTATCCAGCCACAGCTAGACTGCGTTTCTTTTGCACAAACAATACAGCTGAGTATGAAGCCTGCATCATGGGCATGCATATGGCGATCGATCAGGATGTCGAAGACTTACTGATTATGGGAGATTCTGACTTGATTATCCGGCAAGCCCAAGGTGAATGGGAAACTCGGGATGTCAAGATTATCCCTTACCGACAGCACGTGGAGGATCTCGGCAAGCGTTTTAAATCAATAGAGTTCAGGTATATCCCACGATGTCACAATGAACTAGCAGATGCACTTGCTACTTTAGCTTCGATGCTACCCTACCCAGGCAACGCCCATGTCGATCCCTTGGAAATCCAAATCAGGGAGAGACACGGTTACTGTAACGTAATCGAGGCAGGATCGTGCATACAGCCATGGTACCATGATATCAAGAGGTTCCTGAAGACGCAAGAATACCCCGAGCATGCTACTGGAGATCAAAAGAGAACCATTAGACGGCATGCAAGTGGTTTCTTTTTGAGCGGTGAGTTGTTGTATAAAAGGACCCCGGACCTCAATCTACTAAGATGTGTTGACGCCGAGGAGGCAAGGAAGATCATGCACAAAGTACACGCAGGAGTGTGCGGACCTCACATGAACGGGTATGTCTTGGCAAAGAAAATCCTTCGAGCAGGTTATTACTGGATAACCATGGAAAAGGATTGCTTTAGCTTCGTTCGGAAGTGTCATCAGTGTCAGGTGCACGGTGATTTGATTCATGCACCTCCCACAGAATTGCATCCCATGTCTGCACCTTGGCCGTTTGTTGCTTGGGGCATGGACGTCATTGGTCCGATCGAGCCAAAGGCCTCAAATGGACATAGATTTATACTGGTTGCCATTGACTACTTCACAAAATGGGTAGAAGTGGATTTTGTACATTCGAATCTTATCTGTCGCTTCGGTATCCCTGCAACTATCATCACAGATAACGCAGCGAACCTGAATAGTCACTTGATGGGAGATGTGTGCGAGCAGTTCAAAATAACGCATAGGAATTCTACTCCTTATCGGCCCAAGGCCAATGGCGCTGTAGAAGCAGCAAACAAGAACATCAAGAAGATTTTGAGGAAAACGATCCAAAGCTCCCGACAATGGCACGAAAAGCTACCCTTTGCATTATTGGGATATCGCACTACTATACGCACATCAGTGGGGGCAACCCCTTATCTTTTGGTTTATGGGACCGAGGCTGTGATACCAGCAGAGGTAGAAATTCCTTCGCTCCGAACCATTGTTGAAGCTGAAATCAAAGACAGCGAGTGGGTCAAGACTCGATTAGAGAAGTTGACTTTGATTGATGAGAAGCGAATGGCCGCGGTTTGTCACGGACAGTTGTACCAACGAAGAATGGCCCGTGCTTACAACAAGAAAGTCCGACCCAGGAATTTCGAAGTAGGTCAACTGGTACTGAGGCACGTTCTGCCACATCACCAGGAAGCAAAAGGGAAATTTGCTCCAAATTGGAAAGGCTCGTACATCATCAGGAAAATCTTGCCGAGAGGAGCATTGTACCTGGGTGATATTGAAGGAAATGATCCCGAAACAGCAGTGAATGCGGATGTAGTCAAAAGATACTACGTCTGAGTGACACCTCAGCGATCTTGACGCATTTGAAATGATGGAGGTTTTATTCCCACTACCTCAAACTCTGTCAACTCTCTCTACAAGCCTTTGAGCCAGTTACAGTTCTTTGGTTACAAAACAAAAAAAAAAGAAAAAAAAAAGGAAAAAAGGGAGAAAAACAAAACAAACAAAACAAACAAAACAAAACATTGATCGAGGCCTGAACTACGTCTGACTTGATTCCGAGAGGATACGAGGCAACCTCTCTATGAGGTTCAGTCACACCAACAATAAAATCCCATTTACCCTGAAATTGAAAACGGGGCACGTCCAAACAGCTTAGAAGTCGTAGTATCATCTACTTTTCTTTACCAAGCGCAAGCCTTTCGGATCGATTACCAAAGGTAGGGGAAAACCAAGAAGTATCACTATTGGAGGCCGATGCACTCCAAATTGAGAGAAATAAAATGAGAGAGTCTTGTCGGTGAAAACCTTCGGGCACCGCGAGACGACGGGAGTAGAGAAACCAAAATGAGAGAGCTTGTTTAGTAAAAACTCGCAAAGAGTGCTATCAAGCGACAACAAGAAGGGAAATGAGAGAGGTCAACTAGCGAAAACCCGCAAAGGGCGCTGTTGGTCGAAAAGATGACTCCACCCCAGGAAGTCTTGGCAAAGTTCCACCGGTTTGGAAACACAGATCCATTTTGGTTCAGGAGGAAATGCAAGTTCATTAAAGGTCAGGCGTCCAGTCCAAAGAGCATGTCATGTCCATTTAAAGCCAGCATTGTTTTTCTCAGATAAGTCTTTCTCGTCCCGAAAGGGGCACTTCTTTTCTGAAGTTTGCTTTCTCCTTTCTTAGTTTTTCTTCGATTCCCTCTCATTTTTAACCCTAAGTTCCAGATATACCGGAAAGGATAGGTGGCAGGTTTGGTTTCACGGAATTCCGTTTCACGAAGGAAAATACCTCGTTTCGTTGGTACGTTTGTCCAAACTTGATGAATCATGATGTTTGACTGCATTTAAATTAAAAAAAAAAGAAAAAAAAAGAGAAATTTCCCCAGCAAGTTCGCCTTGTACAAATCCCCACAGAACTTCCCTTTGTACAAATCCCCACAGAGCCTCCCTTTGTAAAAATTCCCCAGCGAGCTTTCCCAACAAATCCTGGCAAGTCTGCTTTGCAACAAATCCCCGGCAAGTCCGCCTTGTACAAATCCCCACAGAGTATCCCCAATAAAATCCCCGTTGAGAATCTCCAAGCAAAACGGGACACAAAAAGAGCCTTACAAGGCAAATCATCACAGAATTTGGAAATACAAGCCTGAGCAGTCTAAAAGGGTTTCGCCATTTGAATCCAATCAATGGAAGGACTTCTCAACAGAAATAAGGACGCAACAAAGCAACTGGAACAATCAAGGTCACCGAACCAACCGCCATTTCCGAGCTAACAATTGTTCTTTGTTTGAGAAGTTGAAACAGGTATAATCCAAGACAACCGTGCAAGAAGAAGGTGTCACCCAAAGAAGAAAGTACATGAGTACAAGAAACAGTTTGGCAATAAGGAATCCACTCGAAAGGTAAGTTTCCAAGAAATTCTCTTTTACCTTTTACTAAAACAAGAAAATTCAAAAAAAAGGGGTGTCAGCTAGTATCCTCGAACTTTTTCCCTTTAGTCAGCATTAGGGTTTTAAACCCTAAACTGAACTTTTTTCCCTTTAGTCAGCATTAGGGTTTCAAACCCTAAACTGAACTTTTCCCCTTTAGTCAGCATTAGGGTTTTTAAACCCTAAACTGAACTTTTTCCCTTAGTCAGCATTAGGGTTTTAAACCCTAAACTGAACTTTTTCCCTTTAGTCAGCATTAGGGTTTTAAACCCTAAACTGAACTTTTTCCCTTAGTCAGCATTAGGGTTTTAAACCCTGAACTAAACTCTTTCCCCTTTAGTCAGCATTAGGGTTTCAAACCCTGAACTGAACTTTTCCCCTTTAGTCAGCATTAGGGTTTTAAACCCTGAACTGAACTTTTCCCCTTTAGTCAGCATTAGGGTTTTTAAAACCCTGAACTGAACTTTTCCCCTTTAGTCAGCATTAGGGTTTTAAACCCTAAACTGAACTTTTTCCCTTTAGTCAGCATTAGGGTTTTAAACCCTAAACTAAACTTTTTTCCTTAGTCAGCATTAGGGTTTTAAACCCTAAACTGAACTTTTTCCCTTAGTCAGCATTAGGGTTTAAACCCTAAACTGAACATTTTCCCTTAGTCAACATTAGGGTTTTAAACCCTAAACTGAACTTTTCCCCTTTAGTCAGCATTAGGGTTTTAAACCCTAAACTGAACTCTTCCCCTTTAGTCAGCATTAGGGTTTCAAACCCTGAACTAAACTCTTTCCCCTTTAGTCAGCATTAGGGTTTCAAACCCTGAACTGAACTTTTCCCCTTTAGTCAGCATTAGGGTTTTAAACCCTGAACTGAACTTTTCCCCTTTAGTCAGCATTAGGGTTTTTAAAACCCTGAACTGAACTTTTCCCTTTAGTCAGCATTAGGGTTTTAAACCCTAAACTGAACTTTTTCCCTTAGTCAGCATTAGGGTTTTAAACCCTAAACTAAACTTTTTCCCTTAGTCAGCATTAGGGTTTTAAACCCTAAACTGAACTTTTCCCCTTTAGTCAGCATTAGGGTTTTAAACCCTAAACTGAACCTTTTCCCTTTAGTCAGCATTAGGGTTTTTAAACCCTAAACTGAACCTTTCCCCCTTTAGTCAGCATTAGAGTTTCAACTCTAAACTCAATTTCTCCCCAGCTAGTCAGCATTAGGGCTCCAACCCTGAACTGAACTATTTCCGTTCCACCAGCAGTAGGACTCCAACCCTTAACTGAGCATTTGTCTGTCAGCCAGCATTAGGGCTCCAACCCTGAACTGAGCATTTTTACCTTATGGCAATATTAGGGATCCAATCCCGGAGTTGCATTTTGTAGACCAGAATTTTCCAATCCCTTCATCAACTCTATAAACTTCCTAGCAACTGACTCACGAAATTTTCCTAGTAGAACTGGGGCAGAAAATTTCGTTCGTTTGTTTTTCCCCGCAGGTCTAACCTCGAGGCGCATGGGCTGAGACGACCCACGAGATAAGTCTCAACCCAGAATAAAGAAAAGAAGAAAAGAAAAAAAAAAGAAGAAGATGTTCCGAGATATTTGAAAAAAAAAGGAAGGGCAGATCACCCCAAGATTCGATCAAGGTCCCGAGTTCTACCAGTCCCGTCTCACTCAGTGTCGCAGAAATAAACAAGCGCCTACAACTTGCAAGTATCAAGATTCAGATCGAAGTCTCCAAGCAAAATCAGCTAAGACCCAAGATCAAGTTGCAAAAGAATCATAGATAGGAATCTTGTAACTAGCGGTTGACACACATACGTAGTTAGTTCAGTTTAAATTTCCCTTTGGTTGTAATAAGGGAGTCGGTAAGCAGCAGCGGCAACAACAACAGCAGTAATGACAGACATTGCAATCCCATGGTAGTTCCAGCTACCAAAGCTTCCCGAACTACATTAACCTGATTCCTGTTTAGCCCAGGATATGTAGGAAATCTTCGAAGCAAATATTCGGTCAAATCTTTCAAAACATGCTTCACACGGAGTAATCCAATAGGCAAAAGTCGCTCATATCCGCTCACTTTATCTTTGCATGAAAACTCTTCGTGTTTCCGAACAAAGAGGGGCAGCTGTGAGCACGTGATTTTTGTTTACGCGACGATCACTCCAAAAGAAACAAAATAATAGCAAATGGTCTTGCTGCACAATTTTCGGATTTTTACGTGACATTTTTGGTATTTATTTGTGATCTTCCCCTTTTGTATTTTTATCAAAAAAACAAAATATAAAAATATGTGTCATGTGTAAAAATATAAAGCGATGTTATTTTTTGTTAATTGTGTGATTATTTGTTGTTTAATGTTTTTATTAGTGTTGTTTAATTTAATTAAGGGATTAAAGAGGCAAATGGATTTTCGGATTGGGCCAGTCCAAATCAAATAAAAAACAAGCCCAAACCAAATTATCCGGTCCAGATCAGTTCGGCCCTAGGAGTATCCCAAACGACGTTGTTTGGGTCATGTTTGATCTGGGCCGTTGATCTCAGAATAATCAACGGCCAAGATCACATTCTCCATACCCACGAACAAACCCGACCCGTTCAACCCCGGACCAACCCAACCCCTTGCACTTGAAATGACACCGTTTCCCACTAGCTGAAAGATCCTGGCCCTTCATCTCGCCTCATCCGACGGCCAGGATCTATTCACTCACTAACTATATAAGCCTATAACCATACCCCATGCTCCATCCAAACACCCCCTACCCTTCATCGTCCTCACCACAGACCCTTTAGAACCATAGCCGTCCCTTTTCCCCCTCACCATTAATCCCGGTGGCATGGACACCGGTGACCCCCACCTTAACACCATAGGACCACCTCACCACCCTGAACATAGATCTGTTGCCCTTTTGTCTCGAATCCCCTCCCCCCTTCTCGAATCTTCATTTGAAGATTCGAAGTCGGACCTCGACTTACACCGATTTACCCCAGTTTCACACCAGACAGTCCCCGAACCTCCCTCGTGACCAAACCATGCTTGGTTTGGTCCGAATCTAACCAGGGAAACCTAGATCCCAAATCTACCCTTAGGAACCCTCGAAGTCTTGATGCCTGGTCTGTGGCCGTTTGAACTAAATGATTAGGGTCTAATGGACCTTAATCGAAGTGTTCTCAGTAGAGAACACTTCGATTAAAGTCCATTCAACCCCAAGAAAGATCTATTTCAAATCCGAGCTAGGGTTTCTGATTTTTCAAGGCTTTAAGGTAATTTTTTTTGTTTTCTTTATCAGTTTATTTTGTCTGTTATAATTGAATGTCTGTTCATATGTCCAAATGTTTTGTTTAATTTATGCTATTGAATTTTGTCGACTTTTGTTGTCCACCTTACCCGGACCTCTGTATTTGGTCAAGTCTCTCTTCATTCACTGATAATATGTATGTGTGTAAACTGTATAGTCGATTGAATTTGGAATTGGTCGATTAATTAGTTCCCAAAGTCATTCTTGTTTTGACAGTACAAACTGAACCCCTTGTTCAATACTGTTTGATTCCAATCCTTGGCTGTTGATTGTATATGTTATAACTAGTATAATTGATTCGATACATGTCGTCGATTAGTTTTAGTTGTTTGAACGACAACAATTTGATTTATTTCCTGCTGAATTTTGTTTGAATCAAATTGAGAATTGAGTATAGCTACTTATAATTGTGGTATTTGAATCAGAAATTCGAGGATTTGGTTTGTTAGCTACAGTCTGAATTGGTGGCATGTGCATTTGTGCACAACATGTGCATTAAGGCCTTTTAGAGTTTAAAATAACTTGACAGCATATGCTGTCAGGTTATATTCTTGCTGCCCATGTCTGCTTTTAGTTTAATAAGGTGATTAAAAGGGCTGTCAGGGAATCTCATGGGAGGGTTTCTAATTTTAAAATGTTGAGTGGAAAAACAGCAAGAAAGGAGGGGGTTCTGATGTGTTTAACAGACTAAAAGGGGTTGATGCTAGGCTATAAAAAGAGGAGAACTTCCATTAGTTCAGGGGAGGATTTTTTGGCGAGAGAAACAGAAAAAGGACTGATTTTTTTAGAAAGCATAGATACAGAGAGAGATACCACACAATAGGCATATACAGACACACATTGAGAGAGGATATATACAGATAGAGAGAGAGCAAGAAATAGAAAACATACAGAAAAATCAGAAACTGTTTCTTCCTATTGTTGTTTGGATTTCATTTGTTGTCAATCTGTTAAGCAGTACTGATTCTTCCAAGTCTCAACTGAGATTACTGGTGGTGTGTTGCATTAGTTTATTCTTGGAGTTGGTCTGTCTGGAGTTCTGTTTCCACTACACTGCCTATTGCTTTCGTTTAGCTACTTTTTTCCATCGGCGATAGTTGCATCTTGCACTGGGATTTGTTCTGCTGTTACCAGTTGTTACTGCTGCTGTTTCTTTTGCCATTGTTACTCTACTGACTTCTCTTCTTCTTCAATTGTAAGCACTTCCAGGTACACACTTCTGAAACCATGTGTTGTTAAAAGCTTGAAGATTGAAGCAGAAATAAAGAAATTAATGTTGTTTACTTCACAATACTTGTGTTCAAAATATAGCCATAGGTTGAATGGTAGTTGGCCTGTATTTGCTTAAGTTCATTCCAACTGCAATTGCTCTGTATGAATTAACACACATCCTAATTGAGATGAACTATTAGATAGTATCGTTGTTAGATCAGATGTATTTCCATGCGTGTAACCATTTGGTTTGATTTAGTGATGATAGTATAACATAGAATCATGGCAAGCATCCGTATGTACTCTTGTCTAGACCTCCAAACTGTCAAATCTGTTATATTTGGTCCCATTTGATTTCAAGATAAATGTATCCCAAACAAATTCTCATGTGGTGTTACGTTAACAGGTTAGCCACGTACGCCAACTCTCTTGTTAGATTCCTTGTTTCGATATAGACTCATTGTTTCGAAATAATGCGACAATTTTGAGGAAAACTATTTTTATAGGCATAAGTTTGGATAAGAGGTTTTGGCGTTTAGATCAAATAAATTCCCAAATGAGCATTAATAATTAAGGTTAATCCCAGCACTAATAGTCGTGGACGAGTATTCGTTTGTTCACATAATCATGAGGAGTTAATTTAGCTATAAGATGATTAATCATGTTTGGATATATTATTTCATCTTCCTCGATTTGGTTCATAATTTCTAGTAATGTTCCTTTCAATAAATGCACGTCTCAATCTAGCATTTAATATGGTATGCCTCTTGTAAGCTTGTGACGATTTAGGATCTTTTCTCATTCATTTTAGAAAAACAAAAAGAAAAAATGTAGTCGGGCTAAGATTATCCTCTTAAAAAATAATGAGACGAGCCTCGCCAAATAAAAATTCAAATTGCGGGGCCCTCAATAATTAGCCATAATAAATACTTAGAATTTGGGATGGACTGTTTAGTGAATTTCACTGTCTTCCCCAAAGATAATAACACGTTAGACTCTTTAGGCGTGACTCAATTGAAATTACATTCTTAAATCCGGGTGCACATTGATGTGACCCAAATCCAAATCTCAACGGAGTCGAAATATGTTAACAACTACGGGTGCATTGATTGTGACGTGGTTCGAGATGCATTTTTACGATGTTGCAATTCTATAAGAATAAATGATAAGAATAAAAGCGGTTTTAAATTTAATAAAAGCACATAAGTCACAACATGTATTTAAATAAGATATTTAGCCATTATAACAATTTAAGCGACCGTGCTAGAACCAAGGGATTCGAGGGTGCCTAACACCTTCCCTCGGGTCAACAGAATTCCTTACTTAGAATTTCTGGTTCGCAGACTTCATTTGGAAAAGTCAAATATTTTCCTCGATTCGGGATTCAAGATAAACCGGTGACTTGGGACACCAAAAGCCAAACCTTTCCCAAGTGGCGACTCTGAATTAAACAAATAATCCCATTTCGAATATTGTCACTTATATTGGAAAAAACTCCCTTCGCGCATTTAACCCTTCGGGGCCAGGCGCGCAAAAAGGAGGTGTGACAGCAAGATTTATGAAATAAAATTATGCTTGTTAACTATTATTTGCACTTTTCCATTTTACCTATTTAAATAATAATTTAATAAAATTATCTGTATATTTATTATGTGTGTGTTGTCTTGTCGAACTGAAAAAGCTGACCAGCTGACATAAAGTTGTCTTGTCAACATCATGATATTTAACACGCAAAGTATAGCGCCATTAGATAGTTCGTTATGTGTGTGTTGTCTTGTCGAACTGAAAAAGCCGACCAGCTGACATAAAGTTGTCTTGTCAACATCATGATATTTAACACGCAAAGTATAGCGCCATTAGATAGTCCGTTATGTGTGTGTTGTCTTGTCGAACTGAAAAAGCCGACCAGCTGACATAAAGTTGTCTTGTCAACATCATGATATTTAACACGCAAAGTATAGCGCCATTAGATAGTCCGTTATGTGTGTGTTGTCTTGTCGAACTGAAAAAGCCGACCAACTGACATAAAGTTGTCTTGTCAACATCATGATATTTAACACGCAAAGTATAGCGCCATTAGATAGTACGTTATGTGGGTGTTGTCTTGTCGAATTGAAAAATCCGACCAGCTGACATAAAGTTGTCTTGTCAACATCATGATATTTTACACGTAAAATATAGCGCCATTAGATAGTACGTTATGTGGGTGTTGTCTCGCCTATAAATAACAGGCTCATTGTAGTTATGTTATGTGCTCAAAATTTACTAAAAGCAAATACTTTATTAAAGGTAAGGTTTTTTTTTACTAAAAGCAAATATTACACAAATGGCTCAACCTCTTCGTCCACCAAAGTGCAACTGTGGAAAAGCATGCTTGATGCAAAATTGTTGGGAAGGTGGTGAAGTTGGACGCCGCTACTGGCATTGTGTGAACCAGTTTTACAAGGTTCCCGGCAAACCTATTTGTGATTTTCAAGAATGGGTTGATGAACCATGTTATCAGGGATGTTACAGAGAACAACTCCAGTTTCTTCATAATATGTGTTTAAGACAACAGGAACATGAAAAAGAAAGCAATAGAATTATTGCAGACTTGAGGGCGAACCTGAAGGAGGTGAGAGAAGAAAAATGGAAAACACAATGGAATTGTGAAGCACAAAAGAATCGAAAAAAAATATAAACTGGAACTTGCGAAGGTGAAGGCGAAACTGAAAGAGGTAGAAGAAGAAAAAGAACAACTGGAAGAACGATTTAAGTGGTTGGAGCGGAGAATAAATAGCAACCAGGGCTAAACATTGGCATGTATGTGTTTAGTGTATTTTTCATATTTCATGTATTTTTATTATGTTGGCCTGCTATATTTGTGTTTGTGATTGTGTTTGTACTGTAGTAATGTTTTCCTTGTGTGTTGTACTAAATTTTATTTTAATTGAAGTAGAAGTTAAGTTTAAGTGCTTGTGTTGTACTAAATTTTATTTTATGAAACTATCAAACGAATGGAGAACTAAAAAAAGTAATGCGCATATTCGATTAAATAATATTGTTATATATATATATATATATATATATATATATATATATATATATATATATATATATATATATATATAATGTGTTTTTATTATAATTTAAATTCATATTTTTTAATAACTTACTTGTACAAATTATATATATAATTTGTACAAAATAATGTATTTTTATTATAATTTAAATTCATATTTTTTAATAACTTAATTGTACAAATTACTAATTATGTGTGTTGATACAATTATTAACTTAATTGTACAAAGTTTGCATTTTCAACTACCAGTATAAGATACTTAAACAAAAGGAATTCTAAGCTAAAATACTACACATTACTACGCTACAAGGCTCTAAATTTTACTACGCTATAAGGGTCTACGTTTTACTACGCTAAAAAGGTCTGGATTTTACTACGCTAAAAAATAATCTAAACTAAGCATAAACAACAAATAAATTTAATTGCAAATAAAATACAAAACGGAATGAAAAAACATATGTATAAATCAGGATATTAACAGACAAATTTATTTTACTAATTTATATTTTATTAGAAAACACTAATATTAAATTCGGATAAATTTAACATGCTAGTTTCGAAAAAAAAATACAAACCGAAATAGAACACATACAAATCAAATAATATACATTATTATAAATGTTTCAACTTAAAATAAATCGAAATACCTCGATTTAGAATTTTGGCAAAACAAAAAGATTGAAATTTTGACTCCGGAATTGTGAATCAACAATAGCACGAAACTCTACTCGAATGTGGGACCCTTTTTCTTCGAGTTTTATGTGTCGGGGGGACCCAATTTTTTTTTTTAAAGAAACGGGCAGAATCGGTGGGGGACCAAGAAGAGGGGAAGAGTTTTAAAATAATGGTGGATGGATGAATTGGAGAAGAAGACGGAGGGGTATAAAATATCTATGTATAGCGCCACTATACCTGGCGCTATACATTAATGCTGTATATATAGTGCCAGGTATTGTGGCGCTATACCTGGCCATGTCAGCTTTTACAGTATAGCGCCACAATACCTGACGCTATACCTTAACGGTTCCGTTACTGTTAGTATATAGCGTCATGTATTATGGCCCTATATATAAAAAGATCATTTTTGGTTCCGGATTCCTCAATTATGTAAGGTGGCCCAATGGCTGCTTGATCGTTGCGGGTCATTCATTATCTAGGCTCATCAATGTAACTTTTGATTGGTCTCCTCTTAATGTTGCTGTCTTTTTCCTTATAGATTGTCATAGATGAAAAACAATGTATAGAAATAAGTTTTTTTTTTCTCTCTTTTGTAAAATAGAATAAAAGTTGTTTACCAGATTGCTGGTAAAGCTTTGATTAATAAATGCCATTTCTCAACATTACTAATGTATACTACTATCTATTCCTTAGTTTCCACTTTATTTACTTGAATGCATAGTTATGGTTTCTAATATTTTTGCAAGTTAGTATCTTGTACCTAAATCGATGGCTCACTTTTTCTAAGTAACGGGGAAGATGACCGAAACGTGCCACTGAAAGACTCTACTAAAACACAAATGAGCTGTCAAAAACATAGAGAAGGTAGGATGGACAGTAGATCAGATCTAGTAATCATATATAGGAAGTCCTTGTCCCATCAAGGTATTTGGATATTTTTACCCATTCCCCTAAAATACTTGCCTTTTTTTTTTTTTAATGAAAACTCGTTTTAAAGATTTTGGACTAAATGCAACCTAACCTGTATTAGTTTGTCTCAATAATTTCTAGCTTTTGTAAGTCGAAACTACACTATGTTTTGTCTATGTCACATCTCAAGAAAAATAAAGAAAGTAAAAGAACAACTCGTCATTGAGGCACATTCTCCAAGAAAAGAACTGTCATCTTTTTTTTTTTTTTTTTTTTTTTTTCCGTTTTGACAATTATGTCAAGTTAAATATTAAAATAAACCCTCACGGATGATTTACCTCTAAGACCCAAAAACTAACTTGTTACTTTTTTCTATTATAACTTACATGAGAAATCCACAGAAGTAGGTGGAAGCGACAAGGCAATTAGCCGATTAATTTAGGAGGTTCCTTGTCAAGTTTATGCTCATTTGCGACTGGTTAAAGGGAAATTTCCTTGTCCCGATACTTAATTTTTAATCCCTTAATTCCTATAACATTATATTCGAAGTGGTGCAGAGAGTTTAATTTAGGTATGAAGAAAGGCATATATGGAGTTAGAGTTGTTGCAAAGATGCAAAGAACCTCTTGTCATAACTCCTAATTAGTCATAATATATCTCCCCTAGATTGTATGTATGACATGGCACCTAATTAGTGGGGAATTGAGAGAGTGTGGAAGTTACTTTTAAATGCAATTATTTTATAACCATGGTATTCCGGCTAGCTAGATCTCGAGTAGTTCGATGCGTGCTTGCTACTTCTCATCAACATAATTGGTACTAAATAACTCTATCCACCAAAGTTTAGATGCATCTCGTGATTTTCTACTTGACCACCTTCGATGCAATTGATTGAGCTAGTTCCAAGTTCCAACCCATGTTGAATACTATTCCTTAGTTAGCTGCAATACTATTTCCACCAAATTTTCAGGCCATAACCTGTCCATTCACCCATCTCTTTAAATTTATCGACGTTCTTCCAATCTATTCCAACATTTATGAATTTCTACGAGTGTAATTGCTAGGTCGCCACAGTGCTGTATATGGTACAGCTAGCTTGAATCAATCCTCCTGCACAATATAATAGTGTAACAAATGGTTCCCTGTCAATGAAGCAGATTGCAAGACATCAGAAAGGCACATGGCTAAGTTATTTCATCATTCATACATCGTAAATAATGTAAAAAAAAAAATGGTGCAGGATTTAGCATTATCTTGGTGTTTTTAGTTTCTGTTAGATATAACATATACAATTGAGTTATTTTTTGCGTTATAATATTAGTGCGATAATAATAGCTATTGATGAAACTACCCCTCTTAATTGTGGAAGGTGGAACGTTGCGTTTCCTCCAATCTACCAAGGACAAAAACGTAGTACGTACTAGAAAATCTTAGACATGCATTAAAGAAAAAACATAAACAATCCAACCTAGTCTTTGCCTAGATTATAAGTACACATTGCTTTGTCTTGAATCCGCTCATCTTTTTAAAGAGGAAGCAAAATAAACCATTGTCCAGTCTCAAAGATAATTAACCTAAAATCCAGATCAAATTCATTTTTTAATCATTATTTCTTGAAGGATACTGTACCATATCGTACCCCAAAGGACCAGGACATAAGAGGCAGTAGCCCAATTAGATAATATATTAATTCAAGTACTAAACTCGAATCTTGATTTATACGAGAAGTTTGCTGGAAGGGTGTTAATTAGGACTAACATGGTTCTGATCAGTTTTGTCTCTGGGTTGATATTTTCAAGTTGCTTCAAATAATCTTAGTTGAAGGAATAAAATATTCATTTGTCTCCTCATGATGCTGAACAGTACAGCGAAGACCCATGTATTTGGGAACTGCGAAAATTTATTGCACATAAAACGAGTGAAAATTGCCTTCATCACGATTTTGTAATTTTTTTAAGTAGTATTTTTACCCTGTTTTGCATTTTTTTCCCTTTATATATATCTATATGGATAATTTCCTGTTGGATATGACACCATTTCTTGGCCATAACTACAGCCCCTTCTTCTTTTGTTATATATTGGCCAACAATATACAAGGTATTCATCATCTTCAAAGAAAAACAAGTACACGGGGAGCAAAATGGCCTGTTGGTCAGCTGAAAGTGCAACCAAAGCCTATCTCAGAGCAATAAAAATGGTTAGTACAACTTCACTGCTTGCATCAATTTGTACTACTTAGTAATATTTCACTCAACAAATTCCAAAATTTTCTGTTCTCATGTTGTATATTTTGTATTTGCCAGGAAAAGAGAGCTAAAGAGCCAGATGTATCAGAATTCATCTCAGCACTTGCTGCAGGAAACAACGCGCAATTGATGGTTGTTGCATGTGCTGGTGCAGCCGACTCCACCACACTAGCCCTAGTGGCTGCAGCCCAGCAAACTGGCGGCACAGTCATTTGCATCCTTAGTGGTGTTGACAAACTAATTCCATCACTAAAATTTCTACACAATAACCGAGACATGTTGAGTTTGTCATTGGAGATGCCAAAACTCTACTAATAAATGACTACAGAAGAGCAGATTGTATAGTAATTGACTGCAACCTCAACAACTGTGAAGGCATTCTTTAAACAGCACGAAGAATCGGGGAAATTGCCATCGTTTTGGGGTACAATGCGTCATGGAGATGCCAAAGCTTTAATGCTCATTTGTTACCCATAGGAGAAGGCTTATTGGTGACTAAAACGACGCATAAAGGCAGTAGCTTTGGCGTTTCAGGGAAAAAGAGCCGCTGGATTGTCAAAGTAGATAAATGCACAGGGGAAGAGCATGTCTTCAGGGTCAGATCCTCACATGGAAGTCCTGTTGAAGCCTAGGTTACGATTTAGTGTTCTTTGAAGATTTTGATTCTTTTTTCCCCCTTAGCAGGTTATGAATTTGAACTGTAAATAGAAGAGATTTAATCATTTTAAGAGTAGTTTACACTTGGCCTATTGCTATTGCTGATTCATTGAGGATTGTCAGGGTCAAATTTTGAGTTTCTTCCATATATGCAGTTAAAACAATCACGTTGTGGCCATATAAATCATCTGCCAATGAGAGCTAGTATATGCTAAGTTTCACTTTGTTTTGAGGAGAGTGCGCAAAATGATGGACTCAATTTCCATCCTAACCATTTGATGAACCTCTTCAGCTGGCATTGGCAAAGTTTGATCGAGTTGTCTATGGAACCAGTACAATTACTACGCTGCAATCCCAAAGAAGTGAAGTTGTCTATATGAATTCTTACTGTTCACAGTCCAATCACACCTTGTAATGTCTTTTTACCTTTTGAAATTTTTTGTCCTAATAAAAGTTCAACGAGCAATGTGCTTATCTGCAACTTATCCACATGAATAACAGCGTGTGCGAACGCGTGCCTATTAATTAGAGCTAAATAACTAGGACTTGTCAATATTAAGCACACTGCAAGTTGACCTATTCATGCGCAGAAATGTTCACCATTAAGCTAACACTGCCACTTCAACATCCTAATACTTAGTTGGCAAGTTTGTCACAAATTTGTAGCATTTTCTTCGCCCAAATCTTTCTCTTTCCATGACAACGTTCCTTGTTGTCTTTTCTCTAAGAATTTGTTGCTAGAGAATTAACAATAAATAAAAGAAAGTTCCAACAAGTGTCAGCTATGATCTATTAAGTGAGAGAACGTGCGAAAGAGTAGTTTAATTTCTTCTTAATCACAACAACATGATCTTTTCTTCAAAATCAGAAAAGTGGGGCCTCAATGATAATGCAGGAAATTGAAACAAGGAGAGACAATTTATATGCAAGTTGTTTCTCTGTTACTCAATAAGCTCTTGTAGAGGAAACACTTTGATCGGATCTAGATCTTTGCTTGTCCTTCCGATGCAATGCTAAACAGTTACCTGTTATGCTTCTGAACAGCCAGCAATTCTTAATTGGAATTACCCCGCATACACTGTCAGTAAAATATATTCTTACAATATCAGTTTAGTTTAACTTGTTGTAGCAGGTTTAACTTGTTACCTGCAATAAATAGTGTAAAAATTTGCTCTTTTACATTATTTTGTGTCATTCAAAGGTTATTGCTTCATATGTAAAGTAAATAATTTTCTTAGTTTATTACCGTGATCAACAACTTGTTTAAACACAAGCATCTTCTGTTTTCTTTAGTACTTAAGTTCCAACTAGCCCGTTCTCAAGCACTTCTCACTTCAATAGTGGAGCTTTTCATGTTCTGATAGTTGATAGTGCATCTAGAGAAGGAGGAGTAGGAGCTAGCTTTGGGGGCGGAATCGAAGCGAAGAAATTAGTTCATGCCACGGCGATCTATATGGAAGGGAAGTTTTGTTGATACATTCCTCTTGAGAATGAAGAAGAAGAGAGATTCTCTTTTTAAGAGGAAAATTTGGTCACGAAGATCTTCTATTTTGCCGAATTCGTTGATTCAAAAACCTCGTCCGAGAACTTGTATAGAGAAGGATTTTCCGCGTAGCAACATTCTTCCATACCAACTTAGCTGTTCGGCACTGCTATTGGCATAACAACGGAAAAAAATAATATTCCGCCCAAGAATAATATCCTCGATAAATAACAGTGACATCAATCTTTTAACGGGGTAAAATACAATACCCGAGAGGAGTAATATAATACGACTATAATAGTATAACTTTGTAGTGTCAAAAGACTACTACGACTCAAAAGAAATAACACTGTTTATTTTAAATATCTCACCATAATATTACTTTCACTACTTTCTCACAGACTATAAAATAGTATGTGGATTATTCTTAGAGCTCTAATACTTCTATCTTGTTTTTGGACAGTTTTAAATGAGGAATGAAGCTACTATTTATAACAAAACTTGCCAAGCTTTCACCCAATCAAAATTCTTGCTTATGCACTTTGCTTTGCAAGTTGCCAAACCTTTTTTGGTTTCAACCGCCCACTTCATTGCAACTTGTTGTCATCATTTTCTATCTTTTTTTTTATTTCTTTTTATTAGATGGGTCCCACAAATTTTTCCCTTAATTTTTAATTATTCTTCATTATTCCAAGTCTTGATCTCAACTTCTGAAAATTTTCAAACTTAAGAGGCTTGGTAAAAATATCCGCAACTTGATCATGAAATTTTACATACTTGAGCTCGACTTCCTTCTTGGCAATACATTCTCTGATGAAGTGATACCTTGTATCAATATGCTTGCTCCGATCATGATACACTAGATTCTTCGAACGTGCCTGCGCGGATTTGTTGTCAATACAAATCTCTGTAGCTTCAATTTGTGGTAAATTGAACTCCTTCAACAATCTTCTCTGTCATATAGCATGACATGTACAAGAATGTGCTGCTATATATTCAGCTTCACAAGTCGAGAGAGTAACAATGGATTATTTATTTGAACTCCAAGAAATAACAGAATCACCCAAGAAAAATACAAAGCCAGTTGTGCTTTTTCTATCATCAATATCTCCCGCATAATTACTATCACAATATCCCATAAGGTGAAAATCAGTAGAAGGAGAATAAAATAGCCCAAAGTTAATCGCACCTTTTAGGTAAACAAGAATTCTTCTAGCGATTTTCAAATGAGTTGCGGTAGCAGCGTCCATGAAACGGCTTACTACTCCAATTGCAAAGAGTATATCTGGCCCGATACAAGTTAAGTACATCAAATTTCCCGCAAGACTTTTGAAAAATATGGGATCCACTTTTTCTCATTTATCAAACTTGGACAATTTTATCCCACTCTCCATCGGCGTGTTCACGGGGTTGCAATCAAGCATGTTGAACTTCTTCAATATCTCTTTTATATAGCTTTATTGAGAGGTAAAAATTCCATCATCCATCTACTTCACTTCTAGGCCCAAGTAATATGACATGATCCCTACGTCCGTAATCTCGAAATCATGGGGCATATATTTCTTAAAAGCTTCAAACAACTTGGATTATTACCCGTAAAAATAAGATCATCAACATAAAGACAAACAAGCAAGATATCTCCATTAGTATGAACTTTAAGGTAAAGAGCATATTCATGGAGACAACGAGTAAACCCTTTGTCTTGAAAATACTTGTCGATGCAACTATTCCATGCTCGCGGGGCTTGTTTCAATCCATTTAAAACTTTCTTCAACCACAACATTTTATCTCATGGTTTTTTACCACAAATCACATGGGTTGTTTAACATAGACATCTTCTTCAAGATAGACATTCAAGAAGGCTGACGTAACATCTAATTGATGGATCTTCCACTTCATTCGCCACCAAAGAGATCGGGAAATGAATTGTCTCCATGCAGGCAACAGGTGCATGACTTCTTCATAGTCAATCCCTTGCCTTTGCTTGTAGACTTTATTCACAAGTGTGCCTTGTATCTCTCCACATCTCCATCAACATTCTTCTTTATCTTGTGTACTCATTTTACTCCAATTGCTCGATGAGCCTTGGGAGGAGTTGTTAACTCCCAAGTATTGTTCTTCTCTATTGACTCGATCTCCTTCTCCATGGCTTGTATCCACCTTTTATCTGTTACAACTTCATCAAAGTTCATTGGTTCACTATCAGCAAAGAGAAAATATAAAAAAATCAAAATTAGTAACTTCTTATGCATCCTCATAGAGCTCTTAAATACTCCTTCTTCTTTGCGGCTGTTCATTCGAACTTCTTGAGAAGAGTGAGATGCAAAATTGGTTGGAGAAGGACGTGGAGTTGTATCCTGCACAGGTTCCATGGTCTCTGGTTCTTCTTCTTTACCAAAGTATGGAAGAAAATCATATGAAGTTTCTTCTTGAGCTTTCCAATTCCATACCAATTCTTTATCAAATTCAACTTCGTGACTTACCACCACTTTGCCACTACTTGGGTTGTATAACTTGTAGCCTTTTGAACTCGTATTATAGCCAACAAATACATGCTTGACAATTTGATCGTCAAACTTTGATCTCCCTTGGTGTGGCACATAAGCATAGGCTATGCTCCGAAAGATTCTCAAGTGCTTAACACTTGGATCTCTTCCACTTCATGCTTCTTGAGGGGTTTGATATCTAACATTTCTTGTTGGAGACCTGTTGTTCAAATAAACTGCATAAGAAACAACTTCGACCCAAAATTCCTTGGGCATAATTTAAGCTTTCAACATACATCTAGCCATAGTAAGAATTATTTGATTCTTTGTCTCTGCAACTTCATTTGTTGGGGTGAATAAGGTACCATTAGATGGAGACGAATTTCATGAGACTGACAGAAGTCATTAAATTCTTTTGAAGTGAATTTGCCTCCTCCATCGGACCTTAAAGCTTTTATTTCATAGCCACTTTCTTTATCCACTAGTACTTTGAAATTTTTACAAGCAGCAAAAGCTTCAGATTTTTGGTTCAAGAAATAAACCCAAGTCTTTCTACTAAAGTCATCAATAAAGAGAAGAAAGTATTTACTTGTACCAAAGGAAGGTGGATTGATTGGTACACATATCAGTATGAACAAGATGGAACGGTTTGGTTGATCTTGACATGGCATCCTTTGGAAAACTCCTCCTTTCATGTTTTCCAAGAAGACAACCTTCACCCAATTGATTGGGATGGTGAATTGATGGTATCCCATGCACCATTTTCTTTCTCCCATTGATTTGAGTGCTTCAAAATTCAAGTGTCCAAATCGCATGTGCAACACCATGATTAATCTTGCACATTAGTCTTCAAACACTTTGTATCAATTGTCTTAAGATTCAGAGAAAATAATCTATTCTTTGCCATATGTACTTTAGCAATTAGAATTCCACTTGAATATCTAAGCCAAAGATACATATTTTTCATGTGGATGTCATATTCTTTTTCAAGAAGTTGGCCCAAACTAAAAATACCACTTTTTAATTTTGGGACATAATAAACATATTAAATTAACTTGTGGCTACAATTTTTACAGGAGATCAGAATCGTACCTACCCCTTCGATTTGAATCTTTGAGGTATCTCCAAAGGACACATTACCTCTCACCATTTTATTGATCTCCACAAATTTCTCTTTGCATCCACACATATGATTGCTTACTTTATTGTCCAAATACCACGAGCTACAATCATCCCTGTCTTCTTCCTTGACTATCAACAACAACAATTAATTTATCTTCTTCTTTCTTGTCTGTCACGGCCCGATCTCAGGGAGCGAGACTGACGCTCAACCGAGTTGCCCCAGTCAAGCCAGTCTGTACAATGCTTTTTACCTGAACTTACCCATGAATAAAGAGATGATATATTTCATTATCTAGACAATCAGAAAATCATGTGGACAACACCAATTTATTACCATTAGTTACGTCAATTATAAGTCTCAAAATATATACACTTTCATAGTTTGAAGTGGGACATGAGATACAAATACAACATTACTAGTCTGACTTTCCCAACACCGTTATACAACTCATGTCATGTCAATGGAGCCTCTAATAGATACACAAGAGTACTATGATAGTACTGGCAAGAAGGCCCCAGCTATACCTCAAAACATAATACACAAGGAACAAAAGACACACGACCCCAAAATGAAGTGGGGCTCACCAAGTCAGTTGGGAAGAGGGTGTACCGCTATCACTGACCAATGCCGCATGCTGTGGAACCACCTACATTCATTAAAGCTGTAGCGCCTCCGACAAAAGGGAAGTTAGTACATATGGAATAGTACTAGTATGAATGACTAAACACCCTCTACATAGAACGAGTAGTATTACAAGGAAGAACAATCATAGAATTAATGGGAGACTCAAACGTACAAGATAAGATTTCAAGTAAATTTCCATATTTTTGGTTGGGAGATCTTTAATATCGATACACCACCGTGCTTTTAGCTTTTAGCATGGAGTCCTATCTCAGCCCGATCGACTAAGCTGTCTCACCCCGAGACGTCCACTCACAACACCACCATGTGCGCGACATGGCGTCGGATCTCAGCCCGATTGGCTAAGCCGTCTCACCATAATGCTGTGTGGATCGACATTACAATCCGCTAGCAATCATCTCATCCCAATTAAGGGAAATAGTCTCATCACATAAATCTCATCCCAATTAAGGGTAATAATCTCATCACATCAATACGAGGATTTACCCCTTAATTACTCCTACACCGGCACGTGTAGTTTCAAGGTTAGGCTATTTAAACCTATCCTTCCTCGGTGACTAAACGATACTCCTAAAACATTTCTTATACAAAGGATTTACAGCTAATTCCATAATCTTTTACACATCTTTTCATTTTATTGGCACCAGTGACCATAAAGTAAAATCATTCTTGGAAAGTTGGACGTATTTTATATTTCATACTCCCTTCTTTATCTTTCAAATATCATTATGGATTATCAACAATAAGGGCATCTATAATCACGACTTTAAGTACACATGTGAGCAAATAAAAGTCCTAGGCGCATTGAGATTTCTTATACAATTTGGCATACTAGCTTGCAGTGGAAACATGACTTTAAATCACAACACCTTCGATACATACGTCATACTTGATTTCATTTTCGGAGGGAATCATGATATGATAGGAAAATTTGGAACACATTTTGAGTACACATATCCGTCAACACAACACTTATTTTGAATAGTCAAATTCATTATGAAGAACTCAGAACATGAGAAATAAGAACTTGAGCCAATCACAATCACAACTTACGAGGACATCATGAAATGCGATTCTACAAGAAGGGTTTAGCCAACATACCTTGCTTGAGTTTTCTATAATTTACTACCATGTTCCGAAACTCCTAAAGACTTCAATATAATTAAAGACATGACAAAACTTAACTATAATTAGGACGATTCTTGGAGATTCAGCTCATTTGAGCATTTTATCAAGCACTAGGTGTGCCTTAAGGGTTCAAGGTCCTCCTATGGTGGATTCATTTACCCCACACTCATTACCCACTTCAATTGGCCACCCACAAACACTCCGCAACCTCCCTACCGCCTATATTAGACATGCATGCATAAACACAACTCTTATTCTCAAAACCTTCCTCCCCATTACTTATTCCCAAACAAATTTCAAAATTGAAGGCTAGGGCTAGAATCTTACCTCTTGGATGAAGACCCACTAAGTTATTCTTGTGAATTCTTCAAGACTTGGGCAAATATTGATGAACAAATGGCTTAGGAATTCCTCTTCTCAATCTAGACCACTTTTCTCTCTCTAAAATATTAGTTAGAACCAACCAAAATAAACCATAAGTTGTTTTTATAAAAAAGGGATCAGGTGAAATTTTCCAAGACTTAAATTCTATGAAGCCGGGTCTGCACTAGCAGAACGGACCACAAAACAGGCATGCGGTCCGCAAAGGGGACGGCAGAAAGGGTCCCAAAAAAATGGGTAAGGCTGGACAAGTCTGCGACAGATCTGCGGTCGCATAATGGACCGTAGAACCTCCTTCCGAAGGTTTCTTACACTGGCTCAACAATGGATTGTGCGGCTCGTAAAATGGTTATGCGCCTGCATAATGGACCCATAACGATCCTCAAAATTAGCTCAAGTCCTGCTTTACTCCGCGGCTGATCTGCGATCCACAAAGTGGTTTTGCGGTCACATAGTGGACCGCATAAATCCATGGTCTGCAAAATAGTTCCTTCAACTCCCCGATGCACTATACAACCCACAAAGTCCGTACTCCTCCCCCGCTTAAGATTATTTGTCCTCGAATGAGGGTCTAAATCTGCCATTAGCATCCAATGTGGCTAAACTATTACTTCATACACCAGCAGTTCAAAATTTTGACTAACTCCCTAAATTTCCAAAATTTTTACAGATTATTCCCTTTTATTGGGCCTATCCACACGTCAGAGAATCTCAGAAACCCATCCTAACAATATATACATAATCCAATGACGTAAAATAACTTGAAAACAACACCAACAGTTGCCTCAAAAGCAATATATTACCAGGAAGGAACACCCTTAACATCAACTGTACATGTGATATATAATTCATAGAGGGTAAGCTCTTAACATTTTTCATAGAACACAACTACCTAAATACAGAGTTATTCACACAAATGGGGGTAATTCTTCTTCATTGCTTCCTCGGCATCCCAGATGGCCTCTTCAATATGCTTATTTTTCCATAACACATTCATGAAGGTAATCTCTTTATTTCTCAAATTTCGAGCCAATCTCCTCGTAATTCAATTCTTCATTAAGCTCAATAGTCTCAACTAGAATAATAAGCGACGGGTCTCCAACCACCTTCCTTAACATGGATACATGAAACACCGGGAGCACTAAAGACATCTCTGGAGGTAGTTCAAGCTTGTAAGCCACTCGACCAACCCTCTGAATGATTACGTACAATTCGTCGTACCTTGGACTTAATTTCCCTTTCTTACCAAATCACATTATACCCTTCATGGGGGAAACTTTCAACAATACCCAATCATCCTCTTAGAGCTCCAAATCCATGCGACGCACATCCGAACAGGACTTCTAATGACTCTAAGCAATTTTCAACCGATCCTTAATGACCTTAACCTTGACCATAGCCTGATGCACGAGGTTTGTCCCTATCAACTCTGATTCCCCAATATCGAACCACCCAATGGGAGATCTACATATCCTACCATATAGAGCCTCGAACGGCGCCATCTGAATGCTAGCATGATAACTGTTATTGTAGGCAAATTCTATGAGCAGCAGATGATCATCCCAGCTACCTTTGAAGTCAGGAACACTAGCGCACAACATATCCTTGAGCGTATGAATGGTCCGCTCTGCCTGCCCGTCAGTCTATGGATGAAAGGTTGTACTAAGATTCACCTGAGTACCCAAACCTTGCTGAAATTTCTTCCAAAAATTATCTGTGAATTGTACCCCCAATAAGAAATGACAGAAACTGGAGTGCCATGAAACTTGACTATTTCTTTGATGTACAACTGAGCGTACTATTCCGCTATGTTAGTAGCCATAACAAGTAAAAAGTGCGTTGATTTTGTGAGTCGGTCCACAATCACCCAAATCGAAACAAATTTGCAAGGAATGCGAGGTAGTCCTTCCATAAAGTCCATATTAATCATCTACCACTTCCACATTGGAATTTCTATGTTCTGTGCCAACCTACCGGGCCTTTGGTGTTCGGCCTTCACTTGCTGAAAATTTTGACATCTTGCCACAAAGTCCACTACATTCCTCTTCATATCATTCCACCAGTAGACTTTCTTAAGATCTTGATACATCTTTGTAGAGCCCAGGTTCACGGAATACGTAGAAGTGTGAGCCTCAGTCATGATTCTTTCCTGGAGACCATCTACATTTGGAACACATAATCGCACTTGGTACGTTAGTGTACCATCATCCCTGCATGGAGAAACATCCATGATCTTCTATTTATGAACCCCCTCCTTCAACTTTACTAACAATGGATTGTTGTATTGCTCCTCCTTGACCTCCACAACAGGCCTATTTTGCACAATCACTCATCCTTCACTAGAGTCCGCAAGACGAACTCCCAAACTAGCCAACCTATGAACCTCCTTGGCCAACGGCCTTTGATATGCCTCCAAGTGAGCCAAACTACCCATAGATTTCCAGCTAAGAGCATCTGCAACAACATTAGCCTTTCCCGGATGATATAGGATATCGATGTCGAAGTCTTTGAGTAACTCAAGCCATCTTCTCTGCCTCAGATTAAATTTCTTCTATTTTAAAATAAGTTGAAGGCTCTTATGGTCCATGAATATATCCACATGGACCCCGTACAAATAATGACGCAAAATCTTCAATGCAAATACCACCGCCACAAGTTCTAAGTCATGTGTTAGATAGTTCTTCTCATGGATCTTGAGTTGCCAAGAGACATAATCGATCACCTTGCCATGTTGCATCAATACACACCCAAGTCCTATCCTTGAAGCATCACAATATACCACAAACCCATATATACCCTCTGGCAGGGTCAAGACCGGTGTCGTAGTCAATCTTGATTTCAACTCCTTGAAGCTCTTTTCACAAGCATTTGACCATTAGAACTTAACCTCCTTCTGCATCAATTTAGTCAATGGAGAGGCAAGAGTAGAGAACCCCTCCACAATTTTTTTGTAATACCCAGCTAAGCCCAAGAAATTGCGAATCTTAGTTGGAGTTAGGTCTAGGCCAATAATTCACAACTGCAATCTTCTAAGGATAAACCTTAATTCCTTTCCTATAGATGACATGACCCAAGAATGTGACAGATTCAAGCCACAATTCACGCTTCAAAAACTTTGCATACAACTTGTGCTAATATAGAGTCTACAGAACTGCCCTGAGATGATCGGCATGGTCCTCTTGACTTCGTGAATATTCAAGGACATCGTCAATGAAAACTATCATAAAGGATTCGAGGAAAGGCTTGATGACTCAATTCATAAGATCCATGAAAGTTGCCGGGGCATTTGTTAGCCCAAAAGACATCACCAGAAACGCAAATTGCCCATACCGGGTCCTGAAAGCTATTTTTGGAATATCGTGCTCCCTGGTCTTCAATTCGTGATGCCGGGATCTTAAATCAATTTTGGAGAAGTACCTAGCACCCTGCACTTCGTCAAATAAGTCATCTATCCTTAGAAATGGGTACTTATTCTTGCTCGTGACCTTGTTGAGTTGTCGATAGTCAATACACATTGTCAGTGACCCATATTTCTTCCTTACAAAGAGAACTGGTGTGCCCCAAGGTGACACACTTGGACGAATAAAACCCTTCTCTAACAAATCCTTCAATTGTTCCTTTAGTTCCTTCAATTCTGCCGGTGCCATTCTATAGGGTGGAACATGTATAGGCTGTGTGCCTGACATCACATCAATCCTAAAATTAATATCCCTATCTAGTAGAATCCTAGGGAGCTCATCAAGAAAGACCTCCGAAAATTCATTCACAACTAGCGTAAACTCAATTTTAGGTGTCTCAGCATCGGTGTCCGTAACCCAGACCAAAATGGTAAATACAACCCTTTGTTGATCAACTTTGTGGTCTTAAGGTAAGAAATAAACCTACCCTTCAACACTATATCATCCCCGTTCATTCAATAACTGGCTCATTTGGAAATTCAAATTTAACGATTCTGGTTCAGCAACTAAGCTTGGCAAAACATGAATAAAGCCAGTCCATTCCCATTATTACATCAAAATCAACCATCCCAGTTCACTGAGATAGGTCATGGTGTCCCAACTACACACTGCGACAACATAATCCCTATAAACCTGCGCGGCTATAATAGACTCACCACCTGGAGTAGATACAGAGAACGACTCATGAAGTTGTTCTGGTTCTATACCAAATTCCATAGCAACATAAGGAGTGACATATTACACAGTGGAACAGGGATTACTAAGAGCATAAGGAGTGACATATACATCATGAGATTGGACAATCAATATACCTGTAAACAACAATTGGAGAAGCCTCTGAACTCTGGGACCCCTCATAGCATAGAAATGGCTGGATCCTCCCGGACTCTATGTACCACACCTAGCTCCACCATGCCCTACGGGTGCTGGATGGCCTCGGGCTAGAGAAGGTGCTGCGGATGTAGTAGCTGTAGAACTGGCTGGCTGTGTTGTGCCCCTACCCATACCCTGGCGAGAGCAACAACGATCCCTCTAAATGTGACCCCTCATGCCGTACCTGTAGCATATCAGTTGGTCCTTGAAGTAGGCCCTAAAATGCATTTTCCCATACCTAGGCATGGTGGCCTCCGTTGCTGCTGAAATCTCCCTCCAGGCCGAAACTGTTGGTAGGATCCCCTATTGCCCTAATAGGGCCTAAAATGGCCCCACTGTTGTTGACTGGCCCCGATGGCTGTGCACTAACATGAAGACTAAGTAAAGGACTAGGATGTCCCTAATGATCATCCCCTAGATGCCGGCCTACCACCACCACCACCGAAAGAACTACTAAAGTTTCTCGGGGACCGGGCCTTATTGCTGCCCTCTCGCTCATTCTATTCTTTAATTTATGGGCCTTTATGGCTTGAGAAAACACAACTATCTTTCCATAGTTCATATCAGAATTCAAGGCAGTTGTAGAGGCCTTATTACTAACCAAAGGGCTGAGGCCATGAACAAACCAGCGCACTCTAGCCTCCATAGGAGGCAACATGTAAATAACATACTTGGACAGGTGCGCAAATCTCATATGGTACTACTACACGCTCATGCTACCTTGTTTTAGGTTCTCAGATTTAAGCACGGGCTGCCTTTGTCTCGACAGGCAAGAAATGATCAATGAAGGCGTCGACAAACTCACTCCACCTTGCCGGAGGGCTCCCATCCTCACAAAACTCCTCCCACATCTCAAACCACGAATAGGCCACCTCTTTTAGGCAGTAGGAGGACAACTTCACTCCCTCCATCTCAGTATTACGCATAACTCAAAGAGTCTTTTGCATCTAATCAATGAAGTCCTGGGGTTCCTCCTCAGGATTAGTACCTGTGAACACCGAAGGATCCAACTGAAGAAACCTGTTCACCAT
The DNA here is from genome assembly GCF_000715075.1 of Nicotiana tabacum. NCBI lineage: Eukaryota > Viridiplantae > Streptophyta > Magnoliopsida > Solanales > Solanaceae > Nicotiana > Nicotiana tabacum. Next base: position 88,755,746 of record NC_134090.1, read on the forward strand.
AGAACTAGCAGAATCCTCTTGCTAGCTGGAAGAAGTAGGTGCAATATTCGATCTCTGGGCCTGAGAAGCCACTATCTGAGCCAACATCTATATGGCTCCCGTAAGGTCCCCATAAAAAATACTGGGACCGAAAGTTGGGGCTGGAATTGGAACTAGAATATCAATTGGAGGAATTGTTGCACGCTCATTAGGTGTAGGAATCGGTGCAGTCTGAGCAAAAATAGTAGAGTCAGGCGGTGGAGTAGTTCGGGGAATATCGTCACCCCTCAAGTGCTCGCCCACAACGCCGAATATAGAATTAACTGCCACTCTTGGGTCGACATTGGCTCTCTGGCCAGTTATTGCCTTCTTCTTAGGCATCATGTATTGAAAATTAGAGCAAAGCACGAATTAAAAGAGGAACAATCTTATAATTAACTCTATCTCACGATCTAGAACATCAAAGAAAGGTGTTATTCCTAAATGCCCAAGTAGACTCCTAATTATAGATGTGGTCAACAACACACCGATAAGAAGGACTCTACTAGACTCGGCTTCGAGACATCCTAGGACACTTTAAAACCTTAGGCACTGAGACCAAGTTTGACATGCCCCGACCTTGGGGAACGCGACCGACACTCAACCGAGTTACCCTAGTCAAGCAAGCATGTACAATGCTTTCTACTATAACTTACCCTTGAATAAATCGATGATATATTTCATTAACTAGACAACGAGAAGATCATGTGGACAACACAATTCATTGCCATTAGTTACGTTATTTGTAAGTCTCAAAATACATATTTTTTCATAGCTTGAAGTGGGACATGAGATGCAAATATAACATTACTAGTTTGACTTTTCCAACACCAATATACAACCCACGCCATGTGAACAGAGCCTCTAATATATACACAAGAGTAGATTGATAATGCCGGCAACAAAGACCCAGCTATACCTCAAAATATAATACACAAGGAACAAAAGACACCGACCCCAAAATGAAGTGGGGCTCACCAAGTCAGCTGGGAAGAGGGTGTACCGCTATCATTGATCAATGCCACCTACTGTGGAACCACCTACATCCATTAAAGATGCAGCGCCTCTGGAAAAAACGATGTTAGCATATATGGAATAGTACTAGTATTAATGACTTAACACACTCTACATAGAACTAGTAGTAATACAATTAGGAAAGATCATAGAATTAATGGGAGCCTCAAACAATACCAAAACATCAAGTTAGGAGCAAGATAAGATTTCAAGTTAATTTCCATATTTTAGATTGGAAGATCTTTATTATTGATACACCACCGTGCTTTTAGCTTTTAGCATGGAGTCCGATCTCAGAGCAATCAGCTAAGTCATCTCACCCCGAGACGTCCACACATAACACCACCATGTACGCAGCATGGAATCCGATCTCAGCCCGATCGGCTAAGCCATATCACCATAATGTCGTGTGGGTTGACATCACAATCCGCTAGCAATTATCTCATCCCAATTAAGGAAAATAATCTCATCCCTTAAGGGTAACAATATCATCACATCAACACGAGGATTTACCCCTTAATTACTCCTACACCAGCATGTGTAGTTTTAGGGTTAGGCTATTTTAACCTACCCTTCCTCGGTGACTAAACGATACTCCTAAAAGATTTCTTATACAAAGGATTTATAGCTCATTCCATAATCTTTTACACATATTTTCATTTCATTGGCACCAACGGCCACAACATAATATCACTCTTGGAACGTTGGCAGTATTTCATATTTCATACTCCCCTTTTTCACTTTCAAATATCATTATCGATTATCATAGCAACGACATCTATAATCACAACTTTAAGTACACATGTGAACAAAAAAAAAGCCTTAGCCACATTGATATTTCCTATATAATTTGGCATACTAGCTTGCAATGGAAACATGACTTTAAATCATAATACCTTTTGTCGCGACCAAAACCGACGGGCCTCGACGAGTGCCCGAGTCCTACCTATCGAACACCTATAAGCATGTAACTAAGGTATAAACACGAATAATATCTACTGAATTACGAGAGTAACATGCGTGAGGAAAACCTGTCCAAAAGACATATATACATATACGTGCGGATTACAGTGGGCGAGCCGACAAAGCCTCACACTATCCAACTAGACATAACTGTCTATAGACCTCTAATAGAACTGCAAATGTACAAAGACGGGAATGAGACACATCATACCCATATATCTATATACAAACATATCGTACCAAAATCAAAAGCAGCTCCGGATCAAGTGGAGCACGCCAACTCTCGCTGATCAAGGATCCTAAGAAGGGGGATCGTTGACTTGCCTATCTGCACCTGCGGGCATGAAATGCAGGACCTGTGAAATAGGGCGTCAGTACTAAAAATATACTGAGTATGTAAGGCATGAAAATTAGTACGTAAAAGACATAGACAAAACATGGAATAAAGAAATCCATCTGTAAATCTGAATAACTTTGTAGATTCTGAAACATTTATAATGTCATGCACGTGCATATAAATATCATGTCATGCATATGTATGGGTGTACATAATATCATCAAGCCACTGAGGGTATCCCATCATATTCGTCTCGGCCACTGTGGACAACATCATCAACATATACCAACTGATCAGGTGGTGGTGCGTATATAATGCCATAACCTTTTTTCCTTATCCCATATGCATAAATATATACATATAAATATGCGTATATAAAGCCGTCTGGCTATGGGTCAATGTACATGCATAAATGAATAAAATGCATGAAAATATGTTAAAAATCTCATTATTCTTTTCAGATAAACTTTATCAACTGCGTATTATTTTGAGACCCATGAACAGAAGATATAATAATATGTCACATGGGGAATCAAGAACAAAGAGACCCCTAGTATTTCTATGAATAGAGTCGTTTATGAAAACTATGCATTTGCTCGTTTCGACCATGCCAAAAAGAAAGAAGGAATAACCTTAATATACCTGGAGTAGGGAAAATTCAGTGTGATGTTCTTGGAAAATGTTGCATCGTACTTCTTTAGAACCGCAAAATTTGTCCATTGCTAAAACTCTAAAATTCTCGCTGGAATTTGTTGGAATTGTAGAAGTCACTTTGATTAAAGTATAAAATCTGACTTTAATGAGTTTTTGAGAATGGAAGGTTTGAAGGAGTTATGGATGGCTAACGTTCTTTCACAAGTCTTTCAATGTAGAGTCTTGAAAATGAAAGGAATTTGAAAGACTTTGATATCCAAAGTCTTGAAAATGAAAGGAATTTGTATCCTTGTGACACCTAATCAAGGAATGACTCTTAGTCATTTCTTGATAGTGGCTAGCTGCCACGTGGGGTGGGGGTGAAATATTTAATTTTTATCCATTTATTAGGTAATTAGGTAATGTCTCGTTACCCGGTAATTAACCAATTGCCCAAAAAATTAAGAATTGCCTCAAATTACTTAAAATTCTACTTATTTTTAATATACTCTATACATAATACTATTATGGTCATATGGTACCTTGCATGGTACTAGTCCATAATTATCGGGTGTTATCGCTCGACCCGTATTTTATCCCAAATTGGCCACTTTTAATGAAACTCGTTTTCTTTAATTCGTGTACCCTTTATCCTTCATGACACTTACTTATCGCTTGTTATAAATAGCATAAATATGTTAACCTCAAGATAATCTCATCCCCGAGTCTACGTCAATTAACTGAAGACGAAACTCTTAACATACAAAAACGTGAGATGTAACATCCTTCCCTCCTTAGAAACATTCGTCCTCGAATGTTTAATTCCCTGGGATCTATATAAATTTGGCAGAGTCGCCTTTGTAACAACACTACTACCAACTTTCCCTATGTAAGCTTAACAATTCAACGCCACATAGGACCACAATCATTAATAACGACAATGGCCTCATACGACTAATGACAGTAACCAAACACAAGAATCCGTAGACATACCTTGAGGTTATGACATCTCAATTAGACCTTTATCTGGAGGAGGAAATATGTAAGGATATCTAGACTTCATGTCTTCTTCGGCCTCCCAAGTAATTTCTTCCACATTGTTGTTTCTCCAAAGTACTTTCACGGAGGCTACCTCCTTATTCCGTAGCTTATGGATTTGTCAGTCTAGAACGGCAACCGGAATTTCCTCGTATGATAAGTCCTCTATAATCTATACATCATCCGTCGGCACCACTCGGGTAGGATCACCAATGCACTTCCGTAACATAGATACGTGAAAAACAGGATGGACAGACTCCAATTCCGAGGGCAATTCTAACTCATATGCTACTTGGCCTACCTTGTGTATGATCCTATATGGTCCAACGTACCGAGGGCTAAGTTTTCCCCTTTTTCTGAACCTCATAATGCCTTTCATTGGTGATACCTTTAGGAATACCCAATCGTAAACCTGAAATTCTAAGTCTCGCCATCGATTATCAGTATAATACTTCTGACGGCTTTGAGCTGCTAATAGCCTTTCTTGTATAAGCTTAATTTTCTCGATTACCTGCTGTACCAGTTTTTGTCCACTAATGTAGCTTCCCCAACATAGAACCACCCTATAGGCGATCGACACTTCCATCCATAAAGAGCTTCATATGGAGCCATCTAAATACTGAAATGGTGGCTATTATTATATGAGAACTCAATAAGCGGTATATGATCATCCCAACTACCTTTGAAGTCTATCACACAAGCTTGTAACATATCCTCCAGTGTCTGAATAGTACGCTCAGCCTGTCCGTCTGTCTGGGGATGAAATGCTGTACTAAGACTTACTTGAGTCTCCAATCCTTTTTGGAAGGACCTCTAGAAGTTAGCTATAAATTGAGCTCCTCTATGCGAGATAATAGATACAGGGACACCATGCAGTCGTATTATCTCCTTATTATAAAGCCTTGCATAATCCTCTGAGGAATATGTAGTTCTAACAGGCAGAAAATGGGCTGACTTTGTAAGCCTATCAACAATCACCCATATCGAATTGAACTTACGCTGGATATGAGGTAAGCGTACGATGAAATCCATATTGATTACTTCCCATTTCCAAGTCAAAATCTCCATAGCCTGCAATAACCCATCGGGTTTCTGATGCTCAATCTTAACTTGCTGGCAGTTAGGACATTGAGCAACAAACTCCACTATATCCTTTTTCATTCCGTCCTACCAATATACTTCCCTGATATTATGATACATCGTTATCGCTCCTGGATGGATAGAATAACGAGAATAGTGAGTTTCTCCCATAACCTGCTGACGCAGCCCTGCAACATTAAGGACACATAATCGTCCTTGATATCTAAGGACCCCATCTTTTGTAACCTCAAACGGTGTTTTCTACTTCTGAGGGGTGTTATCCCTATAATGAACTAACACATGATCCTCGTATTGGCATTCCTTTACTTCAGTTACTAAAGAGGATGTTGCCGTATCCTAAAGAGTAATTCCAATATCACCTGAGTCCAGTAACCGAACTCCAAGACTAGCTAGCTAATGAACCTCATGGGCTATTCTCCTCTTTTCTGGCTGTAAATATTATAGGCTACCTATAGACCTACGGCCGAGGGCATCGGCTACTACGTTTGCCTTCCCCGGATGGTATAAAATATCAACGTCATAGTCTTTAAGTAGCTCCAACCATCTCCTTTGATGTAAATTTAATTCCTTTTGCTTGAAGATATACTGGAGGCTCTTATGATCCATATAGATATCGACATGAATGCCATACAAGTAGTGCCTCCACATCTTTAGTGCATGGATCACCGCAGCTAACCCTAAATCATGGGTCGGGTAATTCCTCTCATGCTTTCTTAGTTGTATAGAAGCATAAGCTACAACCTTACCATGCTGCATCAGCACACAACCCAATCCAATGCCTGAAGCATCACAATATATCACATAACCATCGGTCCCTTCTAGGAGAGTTAGAACCAGTGCTGAAGTTAATCTGTTCTTTAATGCCTGAAAACTCCATTTGTAAGCATAAGTCCATTGAAACTTTGCTCCCTTCTGAGTCAACTTTGTTAAAGGTGCTGAAAAGGAAGAAAATCCCTCTACAAATCTCCTATAATAACCTACCAAATCAAGAAAGCTACGAACCTCCGTCGGTGTTGTGGGTCTAGGCCCAGTCTTTACTGCCTTAATCTTTTGTGTATCCACCCGGATTCCTTCACCCGAAATGATATGCCCAAGAAAATCTACAGAGTTCAACCAGAATTCACATTTAGAGAATTTTGCATAAAACTTCCCTTTTTGTAGAACTATGAGCATAGTACACAGATGATCTGCATGCTCAGCCTCTAAATGAGAATACACCAATATATCATCGATAAATACAATTACGAACAGATCTAGAAAAAGGCCTGAACACACGGTTCATCAAATCCATGAATACTACTAGGGAATTGGCCAAACCGAACGACATAACACGAAACTCAAAGTGCCCATATCTGGTCCTGAATGTTGTGTTCGGAATATCTTCCTTCTTAACCGTTACCTGATGGTACCTGAACCTCAAGTCTATTTTTGAAAAACACTTGGCACCTTGCAACTGATCAAATAAATCATCAATCCTTAGGAGAGGGTACTTATTCTTGATCGTCACCTTATTCAACTATCTATAATCAATACATATTTGTAAGGAACCATCTTTCTTCCTCACAAATAACACAGGTGCTCCCCACGATGATGTACTAGGTTTGATAAAACCTTTTTCAAGCAAGTCCCTTAGTTGTTCCTTTAACTCTTTCAGCTCATTTGGGGCTATTCTATAGGGAGGAATAGATATTGGATGAGTATCTGGTAGTAGGTCAATAACAAACTCAATTTCTCGCTCTGGCGAAAGGCCCGGAAGCTCATCGGGAAAAACACCAGAAAACTCACTAACCACAAGGATGGACTGAATGGTTGGTGACTCTACTTCCATATACTTAACCCGAACTAAGTGATAAATACAACCCTTACTAATCATCTTCCTTGCCTTGAGATAGGAAATAAATTTACCTCTCGGTAATGCCCTTTCCACTCCAAATCAGGCTCCCCTAGAGATTAAAATCAAATTATCTTTGCTCTACAATCAATGTTGGTATGACAAGACGCTAACCAATCCTTACCCATTATAATATCAAATTCTACCATATCTAACTCGATTAGGGTCCTCTACGGTAGATTGACTATGAACTACTATTGTGCAACCCCTATATGCTCACTTAACTATCACTGAGTCGCCAACAGATGTAGACACCTCAAAAGGTTTAACCAATTCAGGTTTTATTCCAAACTTACTAGCAACCAATGGAGTAACGTATGATAAGGTAGAACCAGGGTCAATTAGTGCATATAGATCATATGAGGAGACTAATAATATACCTATAGTAACATCAGGCGATGACTTCTGATCCTGTCGTCCTACAAACATATAAAGCTAGTTTTGAGGACTGCTCGAGCTAGATGCTCCGCCTTTGCCTATACCATGACTCATTGGTTCTTGTGGACCTATCCCAAGGGGGCGTACTGATAATGACGAACCAGCTACAAATCCTGCTGAGCTATGTTTGCATCACCTCTCGTCAGACAATCCCTCATAACGTGGCCTGGATAACCACAAGTATAACAAATACCCAACCCTATACAGCACTACCCGGTATGCTGCTTACCACACTGAGCACATCGTGGTAAGGGCAACCTCATCTGACTTGACTCACCCCTATACTCAGAACCTGAGGCCCTGAAATTCTAACCAGACCCTGAATATGTGGAACGATCAAATCTCTTACTGCCAAACTGAGGGGGTACGCTAACCGATGGCTAGGCTGGATACCTCGGGTACTGTTGCCTATGACCACCTCGAAACTCACCAGAAGGACCCGAAGACCTTGCTCTCTTATTCCGGGCCCTATCATGCTCACAATCGGCTCTCTGTTTCTGTTTACGCTCCTCTACACCCTGAGCGTATATCTGAATACGAGAAATATCCACGTCCGGCTGAAGCGAGACCGACATATAATCGTTAAGAAAGTGAGGCTCTAATCCTATCATGAACCGGTGCACCCGATCCTCCATCTTAGATACAATAGTGGGAGCATACCTAGACAACGAATCAAACTGAAAGCTGTACTCCCGAACACTCATGTTACCCTGCCGAAGGGTCAAGAACCTATCAAATCTGGCCCGTTTAAGATTTGGTGGAAGATAATGGCGACAAAAAGCTTTTGTAAACTCCTGCCACACTATTAGAGGGGCATCCTCACCTCTGGAAAATTCCCATGACTCGTACCAATTAACTGCAACATCTCAGAGTCTATAGGAAGCTAGCTCAATTGACTCAGTCGTAGTGGCATTCATTACCCTTAACGTCCTCTGCATTCTATTAACAAATACCTGAAGGTCCTCGTTTGGATCTGCCCCAATAAATACCGAAGGTTCTAAATTAATGAAGTCGCGAACTCTCGCACTGATGGACCTATCTGCATGACCAATACCTGCTTCTTGACACTGAGCCTGTGTGGATACTAATCGAGTTAATAGGTGAATAACATCTCTCATCTCCTAACCCGGTGCATCTGGCTGAGGAGGTGAACGTATAGGGGCGGGCACTGGAGCTAGTGCCCCTTGGAACTCTTCTGGAAAGGGTGGAGTATGTGAAGTCTGAGATTGAATCTCACTATGAGACTCTCCTCGAGCCCTGGTAACTTGTGGCGCTCGACTAGTGGTCTCACCAGCCATAGACTTTCCTTTCTGGGCGGCTGTAGTCTTCGGAGGCATCACTGAAAACGTAACATATTGTTAGGAACATGAATTCTTATATCACACGATCTAAGATAAAAAGAGAGGATAACATCCTATATGTCCTGTAGCCTCTTATCTATAAGTGTGCTGAATACCACCCATAAACAAGACTTTAGTAGACATGGTCTATAGACAGTCTATGCACACCTCATCGACCCATCTTTTGTCATGACCCAGGCCGATGGGCCGCGATGAGTGATTGAGTCCTACCTGTCGAACACCCTTAAGCATGCGACTATGATATAAACATGAATAATATCTACTGAATTACGAGAGTAACATGCACGAGGAAAACCTATCCAAAATACATATATACATGTACGTGCGGATTACAATCGTGCGGATTATAGTGGGCGAGCCGACAAGGCAGCATACTATCCAACTGGACATAACTATTTACAGACCTCTAATAGAACTACAACTGTACAAAGACGTGACTAAGCCACATCATACCCATATATCTATATACAAACATATCGTACCAAAATCAAAAGCATCTCCGGATCAAGTGGAGCACACCAACTCTCGCTGATCAAGGATCCTAAGAAGGGGGAGCGTCGACTTTCCTACCTGCACCTGCGAGCATGAAACGCAGGACCCGTGAAATAGGGCGTCAGTACGAAAAATGTACTGAGTATGTAAGGCATGAAAACGTAAAAGACATAGAGGAAACATGGAATATAGAAATCCATTTGTAAATCTGAATAACTTTTTTGTAAATTCTGAAACATTTATAATGTCATGCACGTGCATATAAATGTCGTGTCATGCATAGGTATGGGTGTACATAATATCATAAAGCCACTGAAGGCATCCCATCATATCGTCTCGGCCACTGTGGGCAACATCATCAACATATACCAATTGATCAGGTGGTGGTGCGTATATAATGCCATAACCTTTTTCTCATATCCCATATACATAAATATATACATATAAATATGCGTATATAACACCGTCTGGTCATGGGTCAATGTACATGCATAAATGAATAAAATGCATGAAAATATGTTAAATGTTACATCTCGCATTTTCGCACGTTAAAGTTTTGTTTTTAGTTAATCGACGTAGACTCGAGGATAAAGTTATTTTGAGATTAACGTATTTACACTATTTACAACAAGCGATAAGTAAGTGCCATGAAGAATAAAGGGTACACGAATTAAACAAAACGGGTTTCGTTGAAGGAGGCCGAATTGGGATAAAATACGGGTTGCGCGATGATACCCGATATTTATGGACTAATATGACCACGGTATATGATATATAAAGTATATTAAAATATAAGTAGTATTTTAAGTAGTTGAGATAATTTTTAATTATGTGGGTAATTGGTTAATTATCGGGTAGCGGGACATTACCTAGTTAATTATTAAATTATAAAATACTAAGTGGCGGCAAGGAAAGACTTGGTTCTTTAGGCTTGGTCTAACGTGTAAACACTAAATTCTTTAAAAGATTAGTGGCTATCTAACGTGTAAACACTAAAGGTTAGATAAAATTTGGGTCTCTTTTAAAGACTTGGTTCTTTAGGACTTGGTTCATTTTGGACACAGACTAACTAATTAAAGTATAAGTCTTTCTTCCAAATCCAATTATTCAAGAACAGAAGCTAAGTTCCATCAAATCTTGCGGTTCAAAATTCAATCCACGAAGTATTCCAACGAGAATTATTAGAATCGTGGCAACGTAAAATTTTGCGGTTCTAAAAGAGTACGGTGGAATCTTCGTTAAGAATATTATACGGAATTTTTCCTATTCCAGGTATGTTAAGGCCATCCCTTCTTTCTTTTTTAGCATGGTCCAAGTTATACAGAAGAAATGAGCAAGTGCACAGTTTTCATAAATGACTCTATTCATAGAAATATTAGGGGTCTCTGTGTTCTTGATTCCCCGTGTGACATATTATTATATTTTCTGTTCATGGGCCTCAAAATAATACGCAGTTGAAAAAATTTATCCGGAAGAAATATTGAGATTACTACACAAACCTTCTTTGTTGTTATCTATACTACTAAAGTATTTGTTAATATCATTTGAACAGTAGCTTTTTTTAACTCAAACACTTGCAATTGTTTGATTTTTGTTTCTTAAATAAAGTATAATATTGTACGGTAACTTACTAAGATATAAATTTTCAAACAGAATAAGTAATGATTCCTTGATTAAACCAAAAAGTTTTTTGAAAGTTTTTATTGACATATTTTTCCTGCATTGCATTCATATGCATGTATATTTACCCATGACCAGACATCGTTATATACACATATTTATATGTATATATTTATGTATGCGGGGTATGGGAAAAAGGTTACAGCATTATATACGCACCACCACTTGATCAGTTGATATATGTTGATGATGTTGCCCACAGTGGCCGAGATGATATGATGGGATGCCCGCAGTGGCTTGATGATGTTATATACACCTATACCCATGCATGACACGACATTTATATGCACGTACATGACATTATAAATGTTTCAGAATTTACAAAGTTATTTAGATTTACAGAAGGATTTCTTTATTCCATGTTTCATCCATGCCTTTTACGTACAGATTTTCATGCCTTACATACTTAGTACATTTTTCGTACTGACTCCCTATTTCACTGGGCTTGCGTTTCATGCCCGCAGGTGTAGGTAGGAAAGCTGACGGCCCCCCTTCTTAGGATCGTTGATCAGCGAGAGCTGGCGTGTTCCACTTGATCCGGAGCTGCTTTTGATTTTGGTACGATATGTTTGTATATATATAAGGGTATGATGTGGCTCAGTCCCGTCTTTGTACAATTATATTTCTATTAGAGGTTTGTAGAAAGTATGTCTAGTTGGATAGTATGTGGCCTTGACGACTTCCATTTTTAAGGTATATAGTTGTCTATAGCAGCCTTGTCGGCTCGCCCTACATATGTTAAATGTATATGTACGTATGCCTTTTGGGCAGGTTCCCTTCATGTGTATTATTCTCGTAATTCAGCATATGTTATTCAGGTTTATATCTTAGACACATGCTTAGGGGTGTCTAGTGGGTAGGACTCGGGCACACATCACAACCCATCACTTTGGGTCGTGACAAAGTGGTATCAGAGCAGTTCTGTCCTAGGGTTATCTACAGATCGTCTCTAGTAGTGTCTTGTTTATGGGTGGTATTCAGCACACTTATAGATAAGAGGCTACAGGACATATAGGATGTTATCCTCTCTTTTTATCTTAGGTCGTGTGATATAAGAATTTATGTTCCTAACGATATATTACGTTTACAACGATGCCTTTGAAGACTACAGCCACTAGTACGGTTCAGATGGCTACAAAAGTGTTAGAAAAAGATATAAGTTACACTATGGAGTCAGACCCATCGGAGATCATGGGTTCTACTGAGAAAGATCCCTCCAAGGATCTATATAAGTCATCCGTTCGAGCTATTTCGACCACTCCTACAGTAAATAGGGTGAGAGGAGTTCCGACCTCACTAAGGCCCTTAGTTTCATTATCACAGCCCGTTGATCAGGGTATGGGGGGAGTAGTGCATGGATTGGCACAGCCGGGTTTCCCTCAGGCTCAAAACTATGTTAGAGTATTTGTAGATACCAGCTCTTCTAAGGTTCCAAATAATCCACAGTCTTGGGAGTCTATCAATCAAGGTTCGTCTGTGTATGTTATAGGATACACTGAGGAAGAAGATAGTAGTCGGGCCAAGAGCAGGAAGGTAACTGATAAGGATATGAAGGTTCTGCTTCGAAGTGTGTCTGATCAAGGATCTTATATAGGACGAGGCAAGAACCCTCTACTGTAGACTTCCTCAAGATGTCAGCTTTCGGTTGGTGAGTTCCACCTCTTCTTAGAATATTACCAAGTTAGGGTTCTGAATGTGTTAGGTTGTTTTATGAGGACGTAGGGAGCCCTGTCCCGACTTGTATATATTATGGTTATGTTTTTTAAGGGTTTGCAGACAGTATCCTGTATATAGTTTTGGGTATGACATGCCTATGGCCTTGTCGGCCCTTATGTATCCATATTGTCACGACCCAAACCGATGGGCCGTGATGGGAACCCGGTACCTTACTCAACCGAGTACCAACATAACGTATCTTTTATGTCATACTATCATAAATAGCTGAGCCGGAGAGGCTGCCGTGAAATAGGTAGAATACAACAGGTAATGTCAACTTATACATAAGCCATAAGGTCCTCTAAGACTAAAATAACCACTTGAATACTGAACATAGGCCGACAAGGCCATACAATCTTTTACGTACATGATATCTGTCTACAAGCCTATAAGAATACATAATTTTCATCAAGGCTGGGACAGAGTCTCGCCATACCAAATAATACACATCTAACTCATACTAACCAGACAAGCAACTACGAAGCAAATGAAGCGCACCAACATCTTTCGCTGAGCTGATAGCCTACTTGGAGGGCTCTTGACCTATCTACGGGACCTGCGGGCATGAAATGCAGCATCCCCAGGCAAAAAGGGACGTCAATATGAATAATGTACTGAGTATGTAAGGCATATAAGTACATAACAAACATGGAGGAAATATAGAGTAAATGACTCCACCTGTAAGTTTGAATAACTTTGTAAATTATGAAACAATTTTAGTATCATGCATATGCGTATGAATATCATGTCGTGCATTGGTACGTGTTTCATAACATTATCAGCCTCTGAGGGTATCTCATCATATCATCTTGGCCACTGTGGGCAAAATCATAAACGTATACTAGCTGATCAGGTGGTGGTGCGTATATAACGCCATAACCTTTTCCCATATCCCATATATATATATATATATACGTGTATATAACTCCATTTTTGTCACAGGTCAATATACAAGAATGCAATGCATGAAAAGTACGTTAATAAAATCTTTTGGGATGTCATAAGACCATTTTTCCTTTGAGTAATATCATAAAGTTAACTCTTTTCAACTTTCGTATTTTTCTGAGACCCATGAACAAATGATAAAATATTATAACACATGGAACTTCAAGAACATAGATATCTCTAACACTTCTATGAATATAGTAATTTATGGAATTTGTGCATTTGCATGTTTCATTTGTGTCGTATAGATCATTCCAAAATAAAGAAGGGATAGCCTTAACATACCTATTCCTCTAATTATTTGCACGAAATGAAGCTTCTGCTTCTGTGAGATATGAACGAAATTCTTGTTTGAATTCTATGAAACTTGAATAAAATTTGCTTCTGTTGATGCTTTAAAATGCTTCTGCCTCACGTCCTTGGTTCTAAGCCAAGACAGATTATTGTTTTGATTTTACAAAGAATTCCTCTAAATACCATGGATAAGATCTACAAGTCTTATTAAGACTTAAGTCATGGTTTCGTTACTGCATAGCAGCCATTTGGCAAAGTGACTAAGAGTCATCTTTTGCCTATTGTGGCTTTTATGCCACGTGGAAGGGTGGGTGAAGTTTATTAATCTTTACCCACTTATTAGTTAACTGGGTAATGTTCCGTTACCCGATAATTAACCAATTACCCGCATAATTTAGAAATTGTCTCAACTTAATTAAATACTACTCTATTTTAATATACCTTGTACACCTTATGGTCATGTAGTACCTTGTATGACACTAGTCCACAAATACCGGGTATTTTAGCTCGAGCCATATTTTATCCCAAAATGCCAAATTTTAATGAATTTCATTTTCTTCGACTTGTTTCCCCTCTCACTTTCACGAATTTACTAATCATTTGTGAAATAGCATAATCCTTATAATCTCCAAATAATCTTTTACTTGGACTAATGTCAATTACCTTACGACAAATTCAACGTATAATACTTCAGGGTGCAACATCGTCGTAACTTAATACTGCAAAGCGTGACATCACCGTAATGTAATACTGCGGGACGTAATATCGACATAATATTGCGGGGCGTAACATCATTCCCCCCCTTTGAAATATTCATCCTTGAATGTTGACTGATGCACTTATCATTTTCATAATTTATATCTTCCGAATACTTTAGAACTTCCCTTGCCATCTAGGCGACTGTTCTGTGAATAAGTCCAAAGTCCAGGGCATTCCCCCCTTAGGCCTCCTTCTCACCCCACAACTTGTAGTCGGAATCCTTCCAATCACGTAATTGTTGCTACCTTTCATCATGCAGCCTGTACGATTTTGACCTTGTAAGTGTGCCCAATCTCTAGGCTTCATATGTAGAGCTTAATAAGATGTCCCTTTGGGCATCTATGAGTATACTGAAGTTTTTCGCTCGGTACTTTGTTGAATTCACTAATATTGCTATATCTTATTGCATAGGTCAGTTTAGCCATATGTATGAATTTAATGTCATAACTCTTACTTTCTTACTCTCGTTGCTTATTCCATATGTATAAATTTAAGTCCTTTAATGCTTCCTCATTACTGCTCATCTTTAGAATGATGGCCTAATCTCATCTCATACTTTGTGACTTTTGTCCATCAATTGTTGATTCACCTCAATATTGATCTACAATATACCACTGATAACTTGAAACTTCTTACGCAATACTTTGCCACTAGGTCTTACGTTACATCAAGGAGTATTCGAAGTAATTTTCATGATCCACTTAGCGTCGATACTGTACTACAATAACCGTATTCTATAGCATCCCAAGGTGATTCTCTTACGTTGGTATTTTAATCCCGTACAATTTATGAATCCCTTTTCTTTTACTTTTTTTTTTCAAATCATTACTCAATCGAAGACCATAACGTCATCCTTTATCTATCACAATTACACTCTTATTCTACTATTAGGGCAGCATTCCATCTCTTCTAAATGCTACTTATGAAGAGTAACTCCTTTGAGTCCATTCAGGCTATACTAAGCTTACTATAACATAGAAAATCCATTAACTACTTTGTTTTCATGGGCCTAATCATGAGGACTAATCAATTCTCGTCACCTTCTCACTGCCCTTTTTATTCGTATTCCCGTCTTACTAAAACGTTGTTGCTTTACCATACTTTAGATTGCAACCTATACATATCTATACTACTCGTAATCTTCCTTCAACTTGCTTGAATTTCCTTATGTTATTTTAGAACATCAAGCGAGACATCACATCATCTCTAACTCTTCTTTACTTTCTTAACTAGACCTCTCGATACATAGAAATCATTGACTAGAAGATATGCCACTGACGATTCCACTATCATTCTTGGATATTGAATCCTCATGCTTCTGGCCCTTTTATCTGAAGTATGGACTATTTATGATCTTCTGCCTTTGAGTATCTCGTAAGTTGTTCACCTTTACCTTACTTACCTTAAAATCTCGCATTGTATCTTTTATCTCTCTCATGACCTCCCTTCCACCTAGGTGTAATTCACGTCCATAACTTGAAGCTCTATTATAATACTTGCACCTCTGGTGCCCACACAATCCCGTGGGAGTTTCATACTAACTTCTTATGAGGCCGGTACCCTTCTAACTGGCTTTATCGTAGAACCCTTATAGAACATAGTTGTTGTGCTATCTCTCTTGCACCTCTAATATTGAGAGTGATTCTACTATGTTCTCAATCATGATTCCTATAACTTCTGGGTCTAATAATCAGATTTCTGATTTACTTTATTGATGTAACTCTTTAGTTTCCTTCTTCTTCTGATCGGCCTTTATGCTGGCTTAAGTTATCTTCCAATCTATGGCTCATGGTATTAGTTATTACTTTAGCCCTCTATGGACGCTATGGAATATCCATGATATAATATTTTAATAAATCATTCCTTTGTCTATGATCTGGGCTCAATTCTTTCTTTTAACTTATACCAGAATCTTTTACGGCTGTATGATTCTCAACATATATGTTGTATGGATAATGCTCCAAAATCTTGAGTGTATCCATAATGTACTAGCTCTGGATCATTGATCAAATAATTCCTTTTGTTCCATTTTAGCTTTCTTTCAACGTAAGCTATTACTTTTCCTGATCTTTCTGCCCCCTTGTTGCGTTTGTACTTAGCTTATCTTAGTTTCCACACATGCCAGAATTTTTGTGCAACTCATATGATCTCGAATATTACTTTTAATTTTACTTCTCGTTTATTAGTCACGATAGGTGCCACTTTCCTTTGAAGTGCTATATTGTTATTGTGAGACTGTTGTTACACGACCATTTCCTCTTTAGGTCGTTGTGCTTAAGTTGAAGTCTTCTTCCTTATTTTCTCAGCTAGTCTTCCGTTGTAGTACTCAGGGAGAACCCTTGACCCTCGTAAAGATGTGAGCTTATTACAGACCTTTTGATGTTCTTCCTTGCCTATAATTATCCATAGTTTCTTACCTCCGTGCCCTTGTGCTTATAGGGTTGCTTCTGAACTGATATTTTGATTGCCTTCCTAGTGGCACTATCTTTCATTCCCACAATACTCATACGGTACCTTTAACAACCCCAACTCTTATCTGAATACTTCTTGAGTATTACAATGACGTTACTGCGAGGCTAATTTCACTATATTGGGTTTTACTATGTTTATCTTGCACGATCTGCTGACTCATCTGTAACCTCCAGTTTGGCCATAACTAGGCTCTTCCTTAATCAACTACCAACTACTCGTTGGCCCATTCTCATAACAATTTTACGTGTAATCTTTCTTGGGTTATTTTCTTTGTTTTAACTTACTGCTTGTACCGACTCCTTATCTATTACTAACATTTAGGGCAGGAACCTTTACTTCCTATCCTTGATGTCGTATTTGCATAATGTTCTAGAATCGTAACATATACGTAGGCTTCGGATAATTTCAATCTCATCTTTTCATTTTTTTTGCATTCTTCCTTTATCATTCCATAATTACTAGAACCACTTAATTCTGGCTTAATGCCACAACATTCCATATTCCCCCCTTTTTGGGAGTACTATAAAGTAGAGCTACGATGACCTACCTATAGATATTTTAACTCTTCATCTTTGGAATTCTTTCACATTATCGATGACCCTAACTTGCCTTGCGGTAATCCTTTCGTACCAAGGATAGCAAAATTCCTTACTCACGAGGGTGAAACTTAGTATAACTAGCACATACGGTTCCTTAAGATGAACTTTGCTCCCATTGCTTGCTGTAGGGAAGCGTCTTCCTGAATGACCATTCTCTAAATTTCTCATGAATCTTCTTTTGTCGTCCATTCTATTATTACCGGAACAAAATCTAAAATTCTTATGATGGCGACTATCATCAGTCACTCAGTCCCTAATTCATGTTTAGTTTATCTTGTTCACCAATCCATACTGGTTCTATTACTCTGGGGTTTAACTTTTCCTCTTGGTAATCGCGCTAGAGTTGCGAACTTATTTCTCAAAATGAGGACATAACTGTATGGCCTATACTCTTTTGTTGTCCTAAGGCCTGTCACTTCTCGTCTCTTCTTTCACTTGATTATAGATTTTGTAATATTATCATCTTTTAATCTACCGTTATCATCCATGTACCACATCTTACTCATAATGCTTCATTAACTTTTTTCTTATTTCCCGCTAACATTTATGCCTATCACTTTATCCTGAAAACTTGAACAAGACATTCTTTTGCTTATAGCTTCCCTTTGCTCCATCCAATGGCTCTTCAAGTTGCTTAACGTTCTCGCTTTACTAGGGACGAGAGCCACACTAAGGTAATATTTATCCCTTCAAGGCTTATAGTGCATGTCTTTGTAGTACTCATATCTGGCTATACTATTTCTGAGTGCACCATCTGGGTGTCTCATAAAGAGATCTATTAGCATATTTGCAATATCCTTCGGAAATGTCAACTGACGCAAACAATTCATCCCTCATATCTTCTTATACTACTTCTGTTAACCCCCATAGGGCATATCTGGAATGGGTGCGACCAATTGTATATACCTCTGTTACTATTGAATATAACTCAAAAAGCTTATGTTCCTCTTCCTCAATTATAAACGTTGTTAACCTTTATTAACTGGGCACCTCGTACCCTTCTTCATCTTTCTTATTTTGCTTGTTGAAACTTGTATTTATCTTCTTAATTTCTCATTGTCTTTCACTATAAAGACGGATAGACATTCTTTCCTTAAGGCTTCTTATCAGGGAGCTTACACCTTTCAGTACACCCATGATCTACTAAAGACCTCACATTTACTTATTGTAGGCATCATACAAAAATCCAATTCCTCTCACTTAGCTCTTCCACAACTATCTCTATTTCCAACCTTCTTTCTGGATATAGGTATCATTTTATTACGAATAAATAAAAAGAATTTCAGAATTTGAATTCTTATAAGTGAGCTCTACCACACGATCTAGAGTAAGAAGAAAGAGTGATAATCCTAAATGCCCTGTAGCCTCCTGCTTATAAGTGTGGTGCATGACACACCCATAAACAAGACTCTACTAGACACAACTTGTAGACTCCCTAGGACAGAACTGCTCCGATACCACTTTTGTCACGACCCAAATCGATGGGCCGCGATGGGCACCCGATACCTTACTCAATCGAGTACCAACATAACGTATCTTTTCATGTCATACTATCATAAATAGCTGAGCCGGAGAGGTTTCCGTGAAATAGGTAGAATACAATAGGTAATGTCAACTTATACATAAGCCATATGGGCCTCTAAGACCAAAATAACCACTTGAACACTAAACATAGGCCGACAAGGCCATACAATCTCTTACATACATGACATCTGTCTACAAGCCTCTAAGAATACATAATTTTCATAAAGGCCAGGACAGAGTCCCGCCATACCAAATAATACACATCTAACCCATACTAACTAGACAAGCAACTCCGAAGCAAATGGAGCGCACCAACATCTTCCGCTGAGCTGATAACCTACTTGGAGGGCTCTCGACCTGTCTATCGGGACCTGCAGGCATGAAATGCAGCATCCCCAGGCAAAAAGGGACGTCAGTACGAATAATGTACTTAGTATGTAAGGCATATAAGTACATAACAAACATGGAGGAAATATAGAGTAAATGACTCCACTAGTAAGTCTGAATAACTTTGTAAATCATGAAACAACTTTAGTATCATGCATATGCATATGAATGTTATATCATGTATAGGTACGTGTTTCATAACATTATCAGCCTCCGAGGGCATCCCATCATATCATCTTGGCTACTATGGGCAAAATCATCAACGTATACCAGCTGATTAGGTGGTGGTATGTATATAACGCCATAACCTTTCCCATATCCCATATACATCCATAACCTTTCTCATATCTCATATACATAAATATAAATGCATATATACGCATATATAATGCCATCTAATTATGGGTCAATGCACATGAATGCAATGCATGAAAAGTACGTTAATAAAATCTTTCGGAATTTCATAAGACCATTTTGCCTTTGAGTAATATCATAAAGTAAACTCTTTTCAACTTTCATATTTTTCTAAGACCCATGAACATAAAATAAAATATTATAACACATGGAACTTCAAGAACATAGATATCTCTAATACTTCTATGAATAAAGTAATTTATGAAATTTGTGCATTTGCACGTTTTGTTTATGTCGTATAGATCATGCTAAAAGAAAGAAGGCATATCCTTAACATACCTATTCTGTGAATTATTTGCACGAAATGAAGCTTCTACTTCTGTGAGATATGAACGAAAGTCTTGTTTGAATTCTATGAAACTTGAATAAAATTTTCTTTTGTTGAAGCTTTAAAATGCTTCTGCCTGACGTCCTTGGTTGTAATCCAAGACAAATTATTGTTTTGAATCTTTTTACAAAGAATTCCTCTAAATCCCATGGATAAGATCTACAAGTCTTATTAAGACTTAAGTCATGGTTTTGTTACTACATAGCAGCCATCTGGCAAAATGACTAAGAGTCATCTTTTGCCTATTGTGTCTTTATGCCACGTGGAAGGGTGGGTGAAGATTATTAATCTTTACCCACTTATTAGTTAATTGGGTAATGTCCCCTTATCCAGTAATTAACCAATTACCCGCATAATTTAAAAATTATCTCAACTTAATTAAATACTACTCTCTTTTAACATACATTGTACACCTTATGATTATGTAGTACCTTGTATGGCACTAGTCCATAAATATCAGGTATTTTAGCTCGGGCCATATTTTATCCCAAAATGCCAAATTTCAACGAAATTCATTTTTTTCGACTTGCTTCCCCTCTCACCTTTACGAATTTACTAATCATTTGTGAAATAGCATAATCCTTATAATCTCCAAATAATCTTTTACTTGGACTAATGTCAGTTACCTTACGACAAATTCAACGTACAATAATTCAAGGTTGAACATCGTCGTAACTTAATACTGCGAAGCGTAACAATACCGTAATGTAATACTGCTGGGTGCAACACTGTCGTAACTTAATACTGCAAAGCATGACATCACCGTAATATAATACTGTGGGACGTAATATCTACGTAATATTGTGGGGCGTAACACATATAAACCTCTTTTTTGTTGAATGAGGTCTGTGAGTTAAGTCCTAATATTGTTACTTAAATAGGTGTCGTAATGGCCCGTGATAAGTTTGATAATAAATAAGGACAAGGTATGTGGCGCTTGGTTGGGCAGAATTTGATGTTATAATGGGTATGGATTGGTTGGCTTCTTGTTATGCTAACGTTGATTGAAGAACAAAGGTGGTTCGATTCTAATTTCCAGGAAAGCCTATTTTTGGAGTAGAAAGGTAATACGACATCGCCGAGATGTAGATTTATTTCCTGTCATAAGGCAAGAAGGATGATCAGAAAAGGTTATGATTATCACTTAGTTCGCGTAAAGACTGTGAAAGTAGAGTCACCAACCATTCAATCTATTCCTATGGTTAATAAACTTCCCAATGTTTTTTTTCCGATAAGCTTCCAGGTCTTCCGCTTAAGTTTGCTATTAGCTTACTACCAGCTACTCAACCAATATCCATTCCTCCCTATAGAATGGCCCCGTAGAGCTGAAAGAGTTAAAGGAACAACTAAAGGACTTTCTTGAAAAAGGCTTCATCAGACCTAGTACATCACCATGGGGGCACATGTGTTATTTGTGAGGAATAAAGATGGTTCCTTATAGATATGTATTGATTATAGACAGTTGAATAAGGTGACGATCAAGAATAAGTACCCGCTCATGAGGATTGACGATTTATTTGATCAGTTTCAAGGTGCAAAGTGTTTTTCAAAAATAGACTTGAGGTCCGGGTACCATCAGGTAAGGGTTAAGGAGGAAGATATTTCGAAGACAACATTTAGGACCAGATATAGGCACTTTGAGTTTCGTGTTATGTCGTTCGGTTTGACCAATACCACAACAGTATTCATGGATTTGATGAACCACGTGTTCAGACCTTTTTTAGATCTGTTCATAATTGTATTTATCGATGATATATTGGTGTATTCTCGTTTAGAGGCTGAGCATGCAAATCATCTACGTACTGTGCTTACAGTTCTACAAAAAGGGAAGTTGTATGCAAAATTCTCTAAATGTGAATTCTGGTTGAACTCTGTAGCTTTCCTTGGGCATATCATTTCGGGTGAAGGCATCCGAGTGGATACACAAAATATTGAGGCAGTAAAGACTTGGCCTAGACCCATAACACCGACGAAGGTTCGTAGCTTTCTCGGTTTGGCATGTTATTACAAGATATTTGCATATGGATTTTCTTCCTTTTTAGCACCTTCGACAAAGTTGACTTAGAAGGGAGCAAAGTTTCAATGGACTTATGCTTGCAAACAGAGTTTCCATGTGTCACACCTCCTTTTTTACATATACCCCCAGAAGGGTATAAATGAGTTTTCCCAATTAAAAAACAATCGAAACGGGATTTATTATTAAAAGATTCAGAGTCGCCACTTGGGAGATTTATGGTGTCTCAAGTCACCGGTTCAAATCTCGAATCGAGGAAAGGATTGACTCTGTTTCATAGTTCGCGAACACAGAAATCCGGGTAAGGAATTCTGTTAACCCGGGAGAAGGTGTTAGGCATTCCCGAGTTCCGTGGTTATGGCACGGTCGCTCAACTGTTATATTCGGCTTAAATATCTTATTTTAAACAATTATGAACCTATATGCAGATTTTAACCGCTTTTGATTATTTTTAAGTAAAGATTTGCAACGTCATTTAAAATATGTCTTGAACCACATTACATAAATGCACCTGCGGTCCACAACACATTCTATATAACATTGTTGAGATTTGGATTTGGGTCACATAAATGCGCACCCGAGTTTAGGAAAGTAATATCGTTAAACTAACATGCCTAAAGCAATTATGAATTTGCAACTTTGCGAGGGCCATGAAAATTCGCTAAATGGCACGCCTCGATTTCTAAGGATAGACAAAATTAATCAAACGAGGGCCATGCAGTTGTCATTTTTTTGTTCGGCATGGCGCACCTCGATTTATTAAAAAACAATACTTAATTAAACAAGCCTAAGATGTTTGAGCCTATTCTAGATTACATGAAGAGGTTTGGGCCAATGCAACTATTACTTAAGAGCTGGTCTAAATAAAAAAGAACGTGAGCCTTAGCATGCACAAGGCCTGCTCGTGAAAGGGCCTTAGACTTGGGCCTAGGGAGAGCCCAAGTTTCTTGCGGACCGACTCGACATCGAGTCTAGATGGAGCCTCGTCAACCCAATTCGATTAAGGAAATTAGACTCCAAATATTACAGAATCACGACGAACGAAAATAATTATTCGAATTAGGCTATTATTATGATTCCTAAACAGATTATTCGAATCTATACTAACATGATTTCCCAAACTCAACACACGTATGCTAACAGTTATTTCACTTTATCTCATTTTTCTTACCTTAAATCATCCTTCTCAGACAATTTCAAACCAATAGTTGATTTTCAAAATAAAACATTCAACTAATATTCATATCATACAGCTTAACCTATCAAACAGTAACATGAAATCCTGGACATATCATTAGGCCTCAATATTCAAATAAGCTGCAAGGGCATAAAGGATCTAGCACCATACACTTAGCTAACACTGCTTCATTACAAAATTTAACTAATGATCAATACTTTTATCAAGTTCATTTCTCAACTGTCCAAGACCAACTATAATAGCAAGAATTTCAAAAGCAAGCAACATTTAACTACAAAGGCCCTACTAATTCCAAACAGATGCAAGTTGGCTAAGAGTTCTCATATCGAACGTACAATGCATCAATTAACTCCAAAAAGACTGAAACTGAACTAAAGGATGTGAACATGTACAAGCCATATTAAGATCTCCAGATTTCATTTTACTTCAATATTAATCCTCATGTGAGATGAGTCTAGAAACATGTACCTGGAATATGAAATGAAAGGAACAAGAAAAGGTCAGTAGCCAAGCATCAAAGTAGCAGAACCCAGCAACTAGGAATAACCAAGCCAAACTCGAACCCAAGAGTGAGGTGCAGCAGTCGAGAAGACAATTTCAATTGAACAGTGACCTCAACAATTTCAAACCAAACTTCCACGAACCCAAGTTCAATTCATTTTAACCAGATTCTTAGTTTTCAGAAGTTTTCCAGAAATGTTTAAACCAACAGAGTGGTTCAGAGAATTAAAACCAAGCAAACAACACCAACTCCATCGACTTTCAGCAATTGAAAACTAAGAAAATCAAAGAAGGAGAACAGTAACTTTCTATGGATTTCTTAGTTATTTTATGTTTTTTAGATTTTCAGAGTATTCCCCAAAAACTATCTATTGAGTGAAGGGCAGGTTTCATTTATAGGAGGGGAGAGTTTTTGGTATGCCTTCCAAGGCAAGGTAGTCCAATTGCCCAAAATACCCCCACAAGGTATCTTTTAAAACTGAATTCTGGACATCTGTCCATTTCTTTTAGATATTTTCATCTTTCACCCTATTTGCCCTAATGAATTTGGGCAGTTGTCCATCTAAGAAGCCTCCCAATCAGTTATTGAGAGATTCCCCAAGTTGGACAATCCCCAAACTACCCCTTAAGTTTCTGATTATTCAATTACCCCCTTAGAGTACTGAATATCTACAAACATAAACAAACAAAGAACAAAGGAGCAAATACCTTGAGATGGATCGAAAGTAAATAAAATGCAGGACTGGAAATGCACCTAACAACTGTGAATCATATTAAATCAAGAGGACCTGGTCTATCACAAGAACCCCAAATGGGATTTTCAAAAATGCTAGAAAACTGAAAAAGCATGCTCGAATGACCCCCAACGAGTACACCTGAACTTTTGAATTATACTTAGATCATTTTCACACAAACATAAACTCAGAAGAAGCCATTGTAATAAAAATCAACGCATATGATAAACAACACTAATTAACCTCAATGATTAAGCACCAGGATTAACCAACAAATTTGAAAAGAAAACTAAAACTTAGCCAGAAATCAGGAAAACAACAAAAATGCAACTCCAATGAACTATGGATTAAACTAAATTAATCAAATTAATAAAACCCAATTCAATCTAATTAAAAGAAAACGCCAGAACTTAACATAAAATTAAGAAGATGAAGAACAACAAGTAGAAGCTTGAAAAAGAAAGACTGAATGACTGACGAAAAATACCCTAAATTAATCTAAAGGGGACAGCCGGGTTCAAAATTCTTCAACAAATTTAGACCAAGAACATGCCATTTGAACAATCATAGAAGAAGAAGAGGAGGAAGAGAAAAGATGATCGAAAATGGACAAACAAATAAATAGAACTCACCCAACACTCGAACTCGCGACTGACTTTCGAATTAAACCGCAAAATTATATTAATCACTTGTTCTTTGTCAAGAACAGGAGAATAACATTGTTTCGCGATAAAATCGGCCTTGAACGCTCATAAACACCGGAGGGATGATCTTGCATGCACGGCTTGGATTTGGCTTCAAAGGCTTGGGCTTCTGATTCAACATTCGACGAGCCTAAAGGTGATTCGAGAGTCCAGAGTTTGAGATTAAGAAAGAGAGGACTACGGGGATTCTGGGTGTCAATTTGGGGTGATTTGAGAGAAGTTAGGTTTTTTGGTCTAACTTTGGACACTAATATACTAACGGGAAGGCAGTTCCCATCTGTTGGATGAAAGGAATTCAACGGCTCAGATCCATTGCCTTAGAACGACGTCGTTTAGGTTTGGGGAGGGGGTGACCGGGTATTGGGTGGAGTTGGGCCAAACATTGGACGAGTATGGGGGAACGACTTGGGCTGGTGTAAACTTGTCCCAGAACTGAATTCATTCTTATTCTCTTTTCCTTTTCATTTTCATTTTTCATCATTTTGTTTCTTCTAATTTCTTTTAAATTAAAATTAAAAATAAAACCTGAATTAATTCCTAATCAAATTAAATTAAATAACTCTAAATAATAATTACCACAACTAATTAAATACCAAATTGAAGAAAAACTACCAAAATTTGAAACTAAAAAAAATTTTAAAAAGCAAAAATAAGTTATTTTTGTGATTTTTCCATTTTTATAAAACATTAAATTTCTAATTAATTAAAGAATGCAAAATTAGATCCTAAATGAAAATGCAGCATATTTTTAAATTTTTCATTAATTAAACAAAAAATAAAATTGCACAAACAAATGCAAACAATTATCAGAAAATGCCACGATATCCACAAAAATTGCAAATACTGAAAAGAAGTTATTTTGTTTTGAATTTATGGGAGTAGTTCATATAGGGCAAAAATCACGTGCTCACAGCTGCCCCTCTTTGCCCGAAAACACGAAGAGTTTTTGTGCAAAGATAAAGTGAGCGGATACGAGCGATTTTTGCCCGTTTGAATACTCCGTGGGAAGCATTTTTTGAAATATTTGACCGCACCCTGCTTCCGAGATTGCTTACATATCCTTGGATAAAAAGGAATCAGGTCAGTGTAGTTCAGGAATGTTTGGTAGCTGGGACTACCATGAAGCTGTGACTTCACTGTTGCTGCTGCTGCTACTGCTTACTGAACCTCCTTATTACACCATGATAAAATAACAGAAGCTAGCCTAGACTATGATCTATGCATTACAAAATCTTATCTATATCTTCAAACTTGCTCTTGTGGTTTCTGTTGCCTTGTATTATCCCGGTGGAATTCCCTTGTTGCCGCCTTGAATTGTAATCTGAGATGTTTTCCCTTTATCCAGGTGGACACCCGCTTGCTGAAACTTGAATGTATTCCCTTGTTATCCAGGTGGGCTCCTGATTGTTGAACTTAAAATGTATTCTCTTGCTCTCTAGGTGGGCTCCTGATTTCTGAACTTGAAATATATTCCCTTGTTGTCCTGGTGGACGCCTGATTGCTGAACTTTGAAAATGTATTCCCTTGTTCTCCAGGTGGGCGCCTGGTTGCTGAAATTTGAATGTATTCCCTTGTTTTCCAGGTGGGCGCCTGATTGCTGAAACTTGAAATGTATTACCTTGTTCTCCAGGTGGGCGCCTGATTGCTGAACTTTGAAAATGTATTCCCTTGTTCTCTAGGTGGGTGCCTGGTTATTGAAACTTGAAATGTATTCCCTTGTTTTCCAGGTGGGCGCCTGATTGCTGAAACTTGAAATGTATTCCCTTGTTCTCCAAGTGGACACCTAATTGTTGAAACTTGAAATGTATTCCCTTGTTCTCCAGGTGAGCGCCTGATTGCTGAACTTTGAAAATGTATTCCCTTGTTCTCTAGGTGGGCGCCTGATTGCTGAACTTGAAAATGTACTCCCTTGTTCTCTAGGTGGGCGCCTGATTACCAAAACTTGAATTGTATTCCCTTTTTATCCATGTGGGCGCCTGATTGCCAAAACTACACAAAACAAAGAAAACGTCTGCCCCGGTTTGATGCTGGGCGCATTTAATCATGCTACCAAATATATCTATGAATTTGAAAGCTAAATCCCATTATCCAGGAGGGTCCTGAAAACTCCTAGTTAAATGATGGTTTTAAAATCTAAATCATTCTTCTAAAGGTGTTACTCCTGCCACATCTTGTTATCTAAGAAAGTCTTGAACTACATCCCATTATCCAGGGGGGTCCTGACAACAAAAATTAAATCCCATTATCCAGGAGGGTCCTGAAAACCTAAAACTAAATCCCATTATCCAGGCGGGTCCTGAACACCTAAAACTAAATCCCATTATCCAGGAGGGTCCTGAAATTTAAAATCAAATCTCATCTTAAAGGTAAAAATTTCAGAGCTAAATTCAACTTCCTAACGGTGAAACTTATGCTAAATCTTAGCATCTAAGGGAGGTATTAAACTAAGTCCCATTATTCAAGAGGGTCCTTAAAATTTCAAATTGAATCTTATCCTAAGCATGAAAACTTCAAAGCCAAACTTGTATTTCCTCAAGGTAGAGCCTAGCTAGATCTTGTTATTCATGAACGTTTTGAATTTTAACTAAGTCTCATTGTCCAGGAGGGTCTTGAGAATTTTTAATATTAAACCCCATTATCCAGGAGGGCCCTGAAATTTTAAAATTAAATCCCATTATCCAGGAGGGTCCTGAGAATTTAAAATTAAATCCCATTATCCAGGAGGGTCCTGAAAATTTTAAAACTAGATCCTATTATACAGTAGGGTCCTGAAAACGTAAAAACTAAATTCCATTATCCAGGAGGGTCCTGAAAATTTTAAAATTAAATCCCACTATCCAGGAGGGTCCTGAAAATTTAAAAACTAGATCCCACTATCCAGGAGGGTCCTGAAAACTTAAAAAACTAAATCCTATTATCCAGGAGGGTCCTGAGAATTTTAAAATTAAATCCCATTATCGAGGAGGGTCCTGAAAATTTTAAAACTAGATCCTATTATCCAGGAGGGTCCTGAAAACTTAAAAACTAAATCCCATTATCCAGGGGGGTCCTGAGAATTTAGAAACTAAATCTCATTATCCAGGAGGGTCCTGAAAACTCCTAATTGAATCCTATCTTAAACATGCAAATTTTGAAACAAACTTATATTCCTTGGGGTACATTTATGCTAGACTTTGCTACTCGTGATTGTTTTGAATTTTAACTAGGTCCCATTTTCCAGGAGGGTCCTGAGAATTTTAAATTAAATCCCATTATCCAGGCGGGTCCTGAAAATTTCAAATATCAAACCTGTTTGGTGCTTGCCTTTCCCCTACGGCGGATTTCCCCGGAACAACTGAAATTTTCTGCTCCTATTTCAATCAAAGAAAAATCTTGTCAGTTTAAAATGTGATGGTTAGTTGACGGCATTCTTTCCTGAAGACCTCTCCGCTGCCATGCTTTGTTTTGATTGGCTTCCTCTGCACTAGCTAAGAACCGCTTGACTTCCCGACTGACTTTCAAACCCCCATGAGTTTGGATGACCCGGGTGTTTTATACCCGAACCGTTGTTTCACACCTCTGACCCCTTTAACTGAACCTTTGCATCTCCCATGAAATTACTAAATCATTCTGCCGATGGAACTTTTGCTGGCGCTTTATCCCACTTTACATCATGCTATCTTCGGTATACTCTGGCTGCACTATGCTTTGCAATTTTTGAAGCTGGTAGTGAGCTTTGAAATTCCTTCTTATTTGCTTAAACAGAACTGATATTGGGAACATCTTAGAGAAATAAACCCAAAAGAAATGAAATGCAATGACTTTCAGAGTTAAGGATAAGAAAATCCAAAACTGGAAGACTATCTGAAGAGAAAAAAGAAAAGAGACTTATCTGAGTGGAACAGCTGACACCAATGATTATGACCTACATTTCGGATTAATAGGCCCAATCTGTCCGACCAATCAACTTTCCGTTGCCATACTTTGCTGCCCCAGAGTTTCCATAACCTGATTTCTTCACCAAAACCTTGACCTTGTTCGGCCTGCAGTGCCCTGAAGGGTTTTCTCCAACAAGCCTTTCTCATTTGTTCATCTCTCAACTCAATTTCGCCTTACGGTGCCCGTGAGGGTTTTCACCAATAAGACTCTCTCATTTTTAATTTCTTTCAGCTCTCGTCGCCTTATGGTGCCCGTAAGGGCTTCACCAATTAGACTCTCATTTTTAATATTTTCTACTTGGACCAGAGTGTTGCCCTTGATATGAATCACCTCCACTTGCTTGACTTGGCATCTCTCGAAGACTGATCGAAAGGTCTTTCTTTGGACCGTAACGTGGGCTTTCGGATAGGGCTAGAAAGAAAGGATATCAAAGGCTCAAAACAAATTGAATGGGTTCAAAATTACGACTTTCAGAATCAAATTTCTGACATTAACCACAACTTCTGCCCCAGTTTCTTGTTTGGGGACTTTTGAATTTTTGTTTTTGATAAGACCGAACCGTGAGGCTGCCTACGTATCCTTAAAAGGAATTAGGTCGAACGTAGTTCATGTCATAGAAATTACTTTGTTGTTGTGATTTTCTCTTTTCTCTTTCTTTTCTTTCTCTTTTTTTTGCTTTCTTTTTCTCTCTTTTTTTCTTCTTTTTTTTCTTTTTTCATTCTTTTCTTTCTCTTTTTTATTCTTTTTTTCTCTTTTTTTTTTCTCTTTTTCTCTTCTTCCTTTACTTATGTTTCACGCTGGTATTTCTGATATTTGCTACTGATCCCGAAAGAGGGGGCTCAAAGGGGGTAACAAAGGATAAAGTGTTTAGATAGCAGAACAAAATGCCTTCGTCATTCCAAATCTTCAAAAACATGCCAAGTACAAACAAATATAAATTAACCAAAGAAAATCATACATAGTATCTCTTGACCGTATCGGAATTGATGGCTATTTCTACACACTTGCCTTCTACATCTGTTAAATACAAAGTGCCATTGGACAACACTTTAGTTACGATGAACAGCCCCTACCAGTTTGGAGCGAGCTTGCCTTTGGCCTCAGCCTGATGTGGAAGGATACGTCTTAACACTTGCTGACCTACTTCAAACTTCCGTAGACGCACCTTCTTATTATATGCTCTTGCCATTCTTTGTTGATACAATTGGCTATGACACACTACTGCCAATCTTTTCTCATCGATCAAACTCAATTGTTCCAAGCAAGTTTTGACCCATTCATCATCATCGATCTCAGCCTCCGCGACAATTCGAAAGGATGGAATTTCCACTTCTGCGGGTATCACTGCTTCGGTGCCATACACCAACAAATAAGGAGTCGCCCCTACTGAAGTACGGACAGTAGTGCGATAACCCAGCAATGCAAACGGCAGCTTCTCATGCCACTGCCTAGAACCCTCCACCATTTTTCGAAGTATCTTCTTTATATTCTTGTTGGCTGCCTTGACTGCTCCATTCGCCTTAGGGCGATATGGGGTGGAATTGCGATGTGTAATCTTAAACTGTTGACATACCTCTTTCATCAGATGACTATTGAGATTAGCCCCATTGTCTGTAATGATCACCTTTGTATCCCAAACCGACAAATGATATTTGAGTGCACAAAATCAACCACCGACTTCTTGGTTACAGACTTGAATGTTTTAGCCTCTACCCACTTGGTGAAGTAGTTTATGGCCACCAGAATGAACCTGTGCCTGTTTGATGTTGATGGCTCAATTGGCCCAATGACATCCATGCCCCATGCAACAAAAGGCAACGGTGCAGACATCGTGTGTAATTCTGATGGTGGAGAATGAATCAAATCTCCGTGCACTTGGCACTGATGACATTTACGTACGAAACTGATACAATCTCGCTCCATAGGGAGCCAATAATAACCTGCTCGGAGAATCTTCTTTGCTAACACGTACCCACTCATGTGCGGTCCACAAACTCCAGAATGTACTTCGGTCATAATAGTTGTAGCCTGACTAGCATCTATACATCTCAGCAGCCCAAGATCTGGAGTCCTTTTGTACAGAACCCCTCCGCTGAAAAAAAACCGCTTGCCAAACTCCTACCTGTTCTCTTTTGATCACCTGTGGCTTGTACTAGATACACCCCCATCCTGATGTATTCCTTGATATCGTGAAACCAAGGCTCCCCATCGAGCTCTTCTTCCACCACATTACAATAAGCATGCTGATCGTGGATATGAATTTGCAAAGGATCCATATAAGCCTTATCGGGATGGTGCAACATTGACGCCAGAGTAGCCAAAGCATTGGTGACCTTATTGTGAATCCTTGGAATATGCCTGAACTCTATTGATTGGAACCGTTGACAAAGATCCTGCAAGCACTGTTGGTACGGTATGAGTTTTAAATCTCGTGTTTCCCATTCTCCCTGAATCTGGTGCACTAGAAGGTCCGAGTCACCCAAGACCAAGACTTCCTAGACACCCATATCCACAGCCATCCTCAAACCCAGAATGCATGCCTCGTACTCAGCCATGTTGTTAGTACAGTAGAACCGAAGCTGAGCCGTAACAGGGTAGTGATGCTCTATTTCAGAAACAAGTACCGCTCATATCCCAACGCATTTCATGTTTGCAGCCCCATCAAAGAAAAGTTTCCATCCTAGCTTTGCAATCTGATCCAATTCATCAATGTGCATCACCTCTTCATCAGGGAAATAGGTCTTCAAAGGTTCGTATTCTTCATCCACAGGATTCTCAGCCAAATGGTCGGCCAATGCTTGTGCTTTCATCGCAGTCCGAGTCACGTAGACAATGTCAAATTCTGTGAGCAAAATCTGCCACTTTGCAAGCCTCCATGTAGGCATAGGCTTCTAAAAGATATACTTTAACGGATCCAAACGAGAAATGAGGTAAGTAGTGTAAGATGACAAATAGTGCTTTAACTTCTGTGCCACCCAAGTGAGGGCGCAACACGTCCTCTCAAGATGAGTGTACTTAACCTCGTAAGATGTGAACTTCTTGCTAAGATAATAGATGACCTGCTCCTTCCTGCCGATAACGTCATGCTGACCCAACACACAACCAAATGAATTGTCCAAGACCGTTAAATACAGAATCAAAGGTCTCCCTGGTTCTGGCGGGACCAACACAGGTGGGTTTGACAAGTACCCCTTTATCTTATCAAATGCTTACTGACATTCATCTGTCCACTTGACCGCAACATCTTTCTTTAACAATTTGAAGATAGGCTCACAAGTTGTCGTGAGCTGAGCAATAAACCTGCTGATGTAATTCAATCTCCCCAACAGACTCATTACCTCAGTTTTGTTCTTTGGGGGTGGCAATTCCTGGATAGCTTTGATCTTTGACGGGTCTAATTCAATAACTCGGCGGCTGACTATGAATCCCAACAACTTTCCAGACGGAACACCGAACGCGCATTTTGTGGGATTGAGCCTGAGATTGTACCTGCGAAGCCTTTGGAAGAACTTTCTCAGATCTCTGACATGGTCAGACTGCTTTCTAGACTTTACAATCACACCATCCACATAAACCTCGATCTCCCTGTGTATCATGTCGTGGAATATGGTCGTCATTGCTCTCATATAGGTTGCCCCAGCATTTTTCAAACCAAATGGCATGACCTCATAGCAGTATGTTCCCCATGGCGTGATGAATGCCATCTTTTCTGCATCCTCCTCATCCATTAAGATCTGGTGGTAGCCCGCATAACAATCCACAAAAGAACCAATCTCATGTTTGGCACAATTATCGATCAATATATGGATGTTCAGCAATGGGAAGTTATCCTTGGGACTTGCCTTATTGAGATCTCGATAATCAACACACACCCTGGTCTTACCATCCTTTTTCGGCACAGGCACAACATTGGCTAACTAGGTGGGATACCGGGTGACCCGAATGACTTTGGCCTCAAACTGTTTGGTGACCTCTTCCTTAATCTTCACACTCATGTCAGTTTTAAATTTCCTCAGTTTCTGCTTGACAAGGGGCAATGCCGGGTCAGTGGGCAATTTGTGAACCACCAAGTCAGTGCTTAAACTCGGCATGTCGTCATAGGACCATGCAAAAACATCTTTATACTCGAATAGTGCTTTGCTTATCTCCTCTCTGAGTTGTGGTTCAATATGGACACTTATTTTAGTTTTCCGGACATTATCTTGGTCCCCTAAATTGATTACTTCTGTATCACTCAAGTTAGGCCTGGGTTTTCCTTCAAAATGGCTTAGTTCTTTACTAATCTCTTCAAAGGCCTCATCCTCATCATATTCTGATTCATCATCACACTCTATTTCCTGAATTACTATTTTAAAATTAGATTGGATTTTAAGACTGGGTCAGAGATTCCTTATGCATGTCATATCATTGAAGCTAGCATAAAAAGAACTGTATAAGGAAGAAAAGCAAAACAAAAATAAAACTACCAGGAAGGGGAAAAAAGGAAATTGCATTTCATTGAATCTAAAGATAACAAGGTTTATACATCCAAACGGACGGAACATAGAATCTGAATTACAACCCTAGAGTAATCCAGATAAACTGAAACAAAATCAAAGAAAACTACCAAAACTCCTTCCTGGTGAGGAGAGGAGTAGCTTCCCAATTGTTAATCTTTGCACTGGGCCCAACAAATTGCACATCCGCCTTACTCGAACCCTCTCCAGCCTCTAACACGTTCACATCGGTGAATAACCTCTCGAACTTTTCAATCAAATCTCCATCCATGTCAACCACTGAACTGGGAACATCGTTACTAGGCGCTTTCTAGTACCAGGCCTGACAAATGATCTGGAAAGACACGGGACCGGCTTTAGAAAGGCCCATGCCTTCTATTTCATTTTTCTGGATCATTTTACGTCTGCGACTGTGGGCTTGAATCCTAGACCAAATGTATCCAAGTTTTTAGGAAGAGAAACCAATTGTACAATACCTTGCAGAGATGCACCCAAACCCTTGCCCGGTACAAAACCATTTTTCAACATTTCGGTAGCTAGCATGACTGATGCGGCAGCTACCCTCGGGCTTGGAACGCACTTCCCTTCTGGAATTTTCTCTACCGATACTGTGTCAAAAACCTGATAAACCCATGGACCCTTGTCGTCCTCGAACTCTATGAACGGAACAATGGCATCGCTGGGAACACTCCAATTATCTTCGCCGTGCACAACAATTTGCTATCTATCCCATTCAAACTTGACCATTTGATGCAGAGTAGACTGTCACACCTCCTTTTTCACCTGCGCCCGTAGGGGGCGTAAAAGGGAGTTTTTCCAATTAAAGGACAATCGAAACAGAATTTTATTTAAAGATTCAGAGTCGCCACTTGGGAGATTTATGGTGTCCCAAGTCACCGGTTGAATCCCGAATCGAGGAAAAGATTGACACTGTATTACAGTCCGCAAACCAGAAATCCGAGTAAGGAATTCTGTTAACCCGGGAGAAGGTGTTAGGCATTCCTGAGTTCCGTGGTTCTAGCACGGTCGCTCAACTGTCATATTCGGCTTATTTATCTGGTTTTAATACATGTTGAACCTATGTGCAAATTTTAACTGTTTATCGCTTTTATTATTATTATTTTTAACGAGAATTGCAACGTCGTGAAAATACACCTCGAACCACGTCACATCAATGCACCCGTGGTTATTGACACATTTCAACTCTATTGAGATTTAGATTTGGGTCACATAAATGTGCACCCGAGTTTAAGAAAGTAAATTATTAAAGGCGCGCCTAAAACGACTAGCGTATCATTATTTTTGGGTAGGGCCGTGAAATTTTGTTAAACGGCCCATCCCGAAGTCTAAGTAATTTTACCAACACGTATAGAGGGCCCCACAGCTTGTGTATTTTTGTTTGTCGAGGCTCGTCTCATTCATTATTATTTTTTTAAAGGAATTTGCAACGTCGTGGAAATGCATCTCGAACCACGTCACAATCAATGTACCCGTGATTAGCGACACATTTCGACTTCATTGAGATTTGGATTTGGGTCACATAAATGTGCACCCGAGTTTAAGAGAGTAAATTTTTAACGCGCGCCGGAAGTGACTTGCGCGTTATTATCTTTTGGGGAAGGCCGTGAAATTCGCTGAACAGCCCGTCCCTAAATCTAAGTACTTTGAAACAAATATTTATTGAGGGCCCCACAATTTTGTATTTTTTTATTCGGCGAGGCTCATCTCATTTTTATTCAAGGATATCCTAAAGCGACTAATTTTCTATTTATTTGTCTCTAAGAATAAAGAAAATCCTAAATAATTAGTATTAAAAGTTCAGGCTTCAAGTTCAAGTCCGGGTCCAAACAAAAGGAAACACCTTCTAGTTTGAACTCGCTACCTAACTTAAGATCCGCCGCCTGCCGTTGTAAATATTAACAAACCAGCTACCATTTCGATTCAGTTCAACCTAGCTTTATTATATGAATTGGACTATTAGAATTAACTATGTGGAATACAAAGCCATTTTTGAGCTCTTTTTACGATTTGTTGAAAAATGCATCAATGCTTAAAAACTGTCATCAAGCTAACATTAATCACTAACATTTGAGAACTAACATTAGTTACTAACATTATTTACATTGCTATTTAAAATGATGTTATTTACTCAAGTGAACTCGCAATTTCAGAATTAGACCTATTAAACCAACATGCTGATTTCCATAAACTATTTGAACCTGTTTTGTGACATAAACTATTTGAAACTGTTTCACGACTACTGAACAAAAGAATTAAATACAGTATATTTCATAACTAGTAATCACCAACTAAGATTAATTACAATTGATATTCCATGTTTGTAGAAATAGATTCAATCAGTCCAGTTTATGCATTTCAAAGTCATTCCAATACATACTATGAAATATCAAGTGAACTACTGCTTATACATCAAATTAAACACAAAGAAACAGTAATTTTCATAAATCCATTCCAACAACTCTTTACTTCCTTTCCTTTAAATTTGAGAGTTGTAGAACATGTACCTGGATAATAGAAATACAAGAAGATGAAGGAGCAGTCAGCAACAGTAATAACACAGGAACGCAGTGACAGAACAACCCAGTGATAGATTAAAAAGGAAGGAACCAGCAGAGTTCCAGCAACACCCAATGAAAACAGTAGCCAATAACCAATAGCAAACTTAGGAAGAACCAATTAAAACCCCAGAAATACCAAACAGCAACACCAATGAAACAGCAACAGTACTAGTTCTGATATTCAGCAGTAAAAGAAAAGACTCACTTTTCAGTTTCTTAGCTCTCCGAACACTGAACCTTTTAGGATTAAAAACCAACCTGTTTTTTACTCTCAAATTGCTGAACTTTTAAATGTTAAAAATCCAGCCTAAACTCTCTGAAAAAAAGACTGAAAGAGAACTCCTCTTTTCCTTACAAAAACTAGCCTCTTTTCTGTCTTGAAATGACCCTCTTTATAACCCAAAAACAGGTATGGGCAACATATTTTAATCAATCCTTTTTAAGCTTTTCATACCATTATGTTTTGTTCCCCACACTTGCATGCCTTGTTCCCCACACTTGCATGTCTTGTTCCCCACTAGCAAATGTCTTGTTCCCCACTAGCAAATGTCTTGTCCCCCACTATGTATTAAACAATGCCTTATTTTAATATTATTAGTGCTTAGTGGACAGAGCACTCAAATTAATCATTTTTAAAACTTTAAATCCCAAAATACCCCTAAAACTATTGAAATTACCATTCTACCCCAGTCGGTTATATCCAATCCTCCTAATTAATTAACCAAACTATAGCAGCTATAACCAATCTTAAGTGAGAAATCCTAACAATTGACTAATTAAACACATGAAACTAAACTAACTCCCAATCAACGACATTAAGATTCATCAAACTCAAATCACAATTTAAGCTTGGAACTCAATTCAGACCAAATATCATCAAAATAAAGATTCAGTGATTAAACTAACACACTTCTAGATTAAACTTAAACAAGAACAAATGAATACTGTCAACATACTGAATGAAAATAAACTGACTTCATATGCAAGAAATGATGAACAACGACAAGAAAAGAAACAACATAACATAACTAAGAAAAGATAGAAAACTAGAACGAGGAAAGATAATTAAAACAAGCAAGAAGAACGACAGATTCATGGACTTGTACTACTGCTCACTACATTCGATCATGGAAACACGCAGCTCATTGATATCAGTTTAACCAAAAGACAAGATGAAAAAGAAAAAGGAAATGGACCTTCATTGTGGCCAAAAATGGATTTCCCAGTTCTTTAGGAAATAAGATTTCCCAATTCTTTCAGCAACAAAAGCGTCCAGGACGATGCACAAGCAAGCAGAAAACACTTTTGTGATTCTATGTAAAGGGAAATAGCTTGACCACCTCCCCGAAGCTAGCAAAAGAAATTGTATAATCACCTAAACATGGTCATACTTCAGCAGAGAAACTGCCTGCATGATCACCTGAAGCATAATGATTGTAACTCCCGCCACCACCTGTAGTACTGATAAGACCTCTGGGGAACAGATTGTTGCCGATCGAAATCTGCATCCTTCAAATTATCAACACCTTCCGTCTCAGGTGCGACTTCTTCTGGTTCAGCAAATTGTTCAGACATGTTGTCACCCTGCTCCCCCTGCTGCAGTTCCATATTGCTAGCGTGAATTTCGTTACTTTCAACTGCTTCAGAATTTGCAGCATCTTCCTCCTTCTACTCATACTGC
Organism: Nicotiana tabacum; assembly: GCF_000715075.1. Taxonomy (NCBI): domain Eukaryota; kingdom Viridiplantae; phylum Streptophyta; class Magnoliopsida; order Solanales; family Solanaceae; genus Nicotiana; species Nicotiana tabacum. The sequence goes on from NC_134090.1 coordinate 88,793,975, forward strand.
ACATTTTGTGTTTCCACTTACAGCGGTACGTCGACAGGCACAACCTCCACATGTTCTTCTACTGGAACTGGAAAAGACCCATATTTACCAGCAATTGCATCCACTTTAACAGGGTCTACGGTAAAATATAGTGAACCAATGGTCTTGTCCAGCTTTGATCTCAGCCCCTCATAAGTAGCATCAGAATTGGGTTCGATGGGCTGATCAAACTTCGAAAGCCATAGCTTAGCATGCTCAGTACATTTCTGAAGGGCGTGCTTATGTGAAAAGGGAGAGTTAACAGGGCGTGAAACAAGCAAACCGCTAAGCATCGAAATCAAATCCAAATCTTTTTTCGCCTAACAGATCCATCACGTTGTCAGTCGATTCATCCTCTGGCATATAGTCGTAGCTCAAACAACACGCCCTCTCCATAGTCCTCGTCAGCGTCATCGCTGTTAAATCACTTTGCTGCAACGACTTCATGTCAAACATGCTACCAAAGTGCAACAGATTAAGTAAATCCTCAACACATTCTCTTTTGATATTAGAATCATCAATAGGTGTATCGACAGTGGACTCTGACGGCGGAACTTGGCGTTGTTGTTCAACGGTGAGGTTGATTTCTTCAGCGACGGCTGCTGCGAGTGGCTGACAAAGCTTCTCGAGCTCGTCAATGCCGGCGAGGACAGCGGATTTGGAGCGGAAAGTTTCCTCTTGTTCTTTGTTGAGGGTTTTTCCTTTGGATAGAGATTCTTCCATTTGGACAATACGGTTGTATTTCTTGCGAAGAGCATGGAGGCGCTTGTTGATCACGCTGAGTACTGGCCCATCGGAGAGTTCTGATGCTAGTGTAGATGCCATCGGTGGTGGTTCACCGAGGAATGAGGAAGAAATGAGAAGTGCACCACCGTGGTCAGCGATAAGGGTTTTTGGAGGGTCTGTGGAGTGGAGAGGCAGAGGAGTTGATAGTAAAGCTGGCGTGAAGGGAGGTGGTCGTTTGGACGAAGATGAAGAAGGAGAGGGGGCGGGTGGTTTAGGGTTTTTTTGTTAGGGGTTTGGAAATGAAAAATGAAGTGAAGAAAAAGGGGGGTGGTTGTTTGGGCTATGGGGCAGACCGGGTCGAGGATGGGGTATGGGCTGGGTATCCGGGTTTCAATTTCAAAGGGGAAGAAATATTGTTTGGGATGATGGACTTTAAATTGATTTGGCCCACATATGACTTAACACTCTTTTATTTTGCCTTTCTTTTCTTAAACTAATAAAACTAAAAATTCCAAAAATCCTAAATTAACTTATAGGACTAGATTAATTTATAAAATTACTAACTAACTTTTAATAACAATTAACACACACAATCAAATAAAATCACATAACTTGGACATGAAATGCTAAAATGCAAAAAATACATTATTTTGTGATTTTCTTTCTCTTAAAAACAAAACAGGGTTTAATTAATTCCTAAGTGCACAATTAAATCTTAAATGTGCATGCAACATATATTTTTGTATTTTTAATTAATTAAAACAAACTAAACATTCACAGACAAAAATAATTATCCAAAATATCACGCAAAGTTCTCAAAATTGTACCCAAAGGCAATTTGTTTTATTTTTCGATTTCTTTGGGAGTAGTTTTCGTGAAGCAAAAATCACGTGCTTACAGACGGGACAGCTTTGGCAGCATGAATCCAGGGTCGACCTAATAGCAGATTGTAAGAAACAAACACATCGAGCACCTGGAATACCATGGTAAACTCAACTGGCCCTATTGTAAGCTCAAGCACTATGTCCCCGACTGAATCTTTCCCTCCACCGTCGAATCCCCGAACGCAGATACTATTCTTGTGAATTCTTTCATCATCCACCTTAAACTTGTTCAGAGTGGAGAGAGGGCAAATGTTCGCGCTGTAATCATTGTCAATCAGTACCCGAGTAACTATGGAATCTTCGCATTTCACAGTCAGGTAGAGGGCTCTATTGTGCTCGGTACCCTCCACGGGCAACTCATCATCAGAAAAGTGACTCTATTTACCTCAAATATTTTGTTAGCTATCTTTTCCAAGTGGTTTACTGAGATTTTGTCAAGAACGTGGGCCTCATTCAATATCTTCATCAAAGCCCGATGGTGCTCGTCTGAATGGATCAATAATGACAATAATGAAATCTGAGTCGGTGTCTTCCTCAACTGCTCCACAATGGAATAGTCCTGCACTTTCATCTTTCTCAAGAACTCCTCTGCTTCTTCCTTGGTCATAGCTTTCTTCGCCAATACTGGGTTATCTTTGGAGATCTTAGCTTTTCTCAACTCTTCGGGGGCAAAGCATCTCCCCGATCGAGTCAAGCCATGGGTCTCACAAACTTTTTCTTTAACCTCTTTCCCCTTGTAAGTCACTATCACTCGTTCATAATTCCACGGGATTGCCTTGCTATTGACCATCGGTAATTGAGTTACCGACTTGATAATGATAGGATCTATGGGGGCACCCTCCATAATTACCACAGGCTTGTTCGCCACTCTTGGAACAACCACTTTCGCTCTTTCGGGTTTCCCTGCAACGTCGCTTGAGGACCCTTTCTTGACCACCATGGATGGTTCACTATTTGTCCCGTTCGACTCGATCACAGACTTCTCACTTATTGACTTTTCAAACAGCCTGGCTTCACTGGACTGGATCATCATGACAGTTTGCGAAGGCTTCTTAGGCTCCCCTCTCTTATGCACTATCTCAATCATATTTGTCTCATGATGGGCTGTCAATGGGTTCTGGTTCATATTAGGTGCCTTCGGAGTTTGGACCTCAATCCGATTAGTATCAATGAGCTCTTGAATAGCTGTTTTCAATTGCCATCACTTCTCTGTGTCGTGCCCCAGGGCACCAGAACAATATTCACAACTCATGGAGTGATCAAGATTCCTCGAGGGAGGATTTGGCAATTTTGGTTCAATCGGACTCAGCATACCCAATTGTCTCAATTTGCAGAACAAACTGGTATAGGATTCTCCTAATGAAGTAAAATTCTTCTTCTTCTTCTGCAACCTCTCATTCTTGTTGGCCTGATTGGGCCGAAAACCTATTCCAGGGGGGGTTTCGGTAGGCTCTCGGGGGTGGATAAGTATTTTGCGGGGCTGGATAGGGATTATGTGGAGTTGGTGCACGCCATTGTGCGTGGGCAGGATGTTGAGGGTATGTTTGTGCATGATGGACGGAAAAATGAGGATCTGGTGGTAGGTAATAGTGTTGTGGTGGGTTATATGGAGTGTGGGGGTAAGTTTGGTGATAGGGTCGAGGCTGGTTGTAGTAACATGAAGGGCCCCTAGGTCCGACCCAAGCTCCTGACTCAGCTGTCGCAACATCCTCTTTCTTCTTTTTCCCAAGTACATCCCCAGTACCATTTTGAATGGCCTGGGTGGTCGCTTTGATTGCTGAATAACTCATGATCTTGTTGGACTTGAGTCCCTCCTCAACCATACCTCCCATTTTTACAACCTCGTTAAAGGACTTGCCCACTGCTGACACTAAATGACCAAAATAAGTGGGCTCCAAGGCTTGCAAGAAATAATCAACCATCTCGCTTTCTTTCATTTGAGGGTCAACCCTCGCGGCTTGCTCCCTCCAACAGATTCCATATTCCCGAATACTCTAACAAGGCTTTTTCTCAATCTTCGTCAATGACAGACGGTCTGGGATAATTTCAAGATTGTACTGAAAATGGCAAGTGAAGGCTTGGGCCAAATCGTCCCATGTGTACCACCTATTGTGATCTTGTCTAGTATACCATTCCAATGCCGATCCGCTCAGACTTTGGCTAAAATATACCATCAATAGTTCATCTCTTCCGCCTGGCCCTCTCATCTTGCTACAAAATCCTCTTAAGTGTGCTACTGGGTCACCATGCTCGTCGTACTGGTCAAACTTAGGCATCTTGAACCCTGCTGGTAACTGAACATCTGGGAACAAACATAAATCCTTATAGGCCACACTTACTTGACCTCCCAACCCCCTCATATCTCTAAACGATTGTTCCAAGATTTTAACCTTTCTGATCATCTCCTCATGTTCGAGATTTTTGGGTGGCTTCTCGATCTCTGTCGGGAGATCGAGATGAGGGGTGTTAGAATATGGTTCCAGAACTTTGAGGGTGGGTTCAGGGGGATAATACTGGTTGTCGTGAGTCTGGAACAGAGGTTCACTGGAAGATCGGTGTAATACAACAGGTGGAGGTGCCACAAAAATGGGAGTGACTGGTGGAGGAGGGTATGAGACTTGTTTGGGTGGTGGAGCTTGAGAAGTATGGGAAGTGGTGCCATAACATTGTTGGTATAGGGGAAAGGCTGGAGATGAGTTCACAGTGGGAGGCTCCTGAGGTTGGGCCGATAGTGGGATATAAGCAAGGTTGGCGGGTTAAACCGGTGGTGGATGACCCTTTGCCCAGGCCTGGTACATTTTAGCCATTTGCTGCTTTAACTTATACATCTCTTCCTTCATCGCATTAACACCCAATTCTTCCACCTCTTTTGACGGATCAACAATACTTGTCTCCGGTTCTTGGTTGGCCATGTTCAGCTTGTCTTTTGATCGGGTGTTGTAGGAGTGAGTTGCCAGAATGCCAATCAACTAACCACCTTCCTGGACTCAGTATATCAACAACAACCTTGTTAGTGATTAGGGCTTTAACAAATCGGTAACCGCACATTTCGGGGAATGAATGCACCTAAGCAGTTAACCGTTTCTATTATGCATTTGATCGGCTGCTTGTGTCATCCCGACTTTTCCTTATTTACATTTGCAATTTCTCTTTTCTCTCTTCTTTTTTTTGGCCTTTGTTTTTTCTTTGTTTCTATCCTCTCGTTTCCCTCTTGTTTTGCCATTGTTTCTTTCTTTTCTTATTTTCCTCTTTTTTTTTCTTTTTCTTCTCTCTTTTGTTTTGGTTATGGTCGAATCCTATGGAGATTGCCTACATATCATGACCTCGCATGAATTAGACCAAGCGTAGTTCTGGGAGATAAGTGTGAAAGTAAATAATAAAATATTTTGGGATTTTCAATTTTCATAAGAAGCAAATGCTGATTACAAAGACTCAAAACCAATAGACTCCAAAAGAAACTAACAGACTCTGATGCAAGGATGAAATACCGACTCCAAATATAGACTATCATACTCCCATAAAAGAAAATACAGAGTCGAAAAAAACTGACAAACTCTAGTAGAAAGAAAATACAGACTCAAAACAACTGACAGACTTTAACGGAAAAGGAAATACAGACTCAAATGAAAAATCATGAATACATTAATGCTCCTGGTGCCTGCGGGACATCATTCAGTCTCGCCGCGGGCCTATATGCAAGATCCTTTTGAAGTCGATCCAAGTCACTCATTATCTATTTAACAAATATCTTCACTGCCGCGAAGAAGGTGGTGCAAGTCATATCCTCACAGGCTTGGCACTTCACAATAATGTAATCGACTATGGTTTTTGTGTTTTGAATGGGTTTTAGTTGTCGGAATTGAGTGATTTTTGGACGAGTGTTCTCGTGCGTTAATGGGTGTTCTAAATTGGTGCCCCAGCTTTACAAGCTGTGAGAGCTCGGTATATCTCAGACACTATCATAGGGGCAAGAGTGCTCTTGGCATTGGTAATCAGGACCTTGACGACTCCAGCCACCCGCAAATCGATATTCATGTCTCTTCGGGGAAACACCACAGGGCCTAAGAAAGCTACCATGAAGGCGAAACGCCTATGCTCATCCCATTTTGTTCGGTTTCCTTTGCTACAAACCCCGCTTTCTGGATCATTGAACCCTCATACATGCCCGTACCTCTTATATATAAAACCTAGAGTGGAAAAACCACCCTCCAACTCGGAGTACGGTACTCCTTTGCTTATCTTTAGCAAATCCATGAATTTTTGAGAGTTAACGGCTCTTGGAGCGATCAGATACTTATGCCTCAGCCCTTCAGTACTTCCCATATAACCTGCTATCTCTTCCAAGGTTGGGGTGAGTTCAAAATCCGAGAAGTGAAATACATTATGGGCCGGGTCCCAAAATGTAACCAAAGCCTTTATGATATCTCCTCTAGGTCTGATTTTTAACAACCCGGTGAGACCTCCCAAATGTAGATTGACCTTATCTTGCTCCGATTTTCCCAGATCCTCCCATAATATATGCAACTCCAAAGGGATCTTGTTCCTGACTGTTATCGGCAAACTCGAACTCGTGCTCATTCTGCACATTTATCAGGGTGATCAAGAAAAATTCAAGACTCATTTGACTCAAAGACAAAGTTGACAATTTTTTTCAATTTAAAAGTAAAATCCAGTTTTGCAAATACGGCCATTCGACACCTTGAAGACGAAGATTTTAAGGCTGTGTTGGCTAACCGGTGAAGACCTTGAAAAATGATCACAGGCGGTCGTTCTTGCAAAAGCAACCTTCCAGCGCTCTTTTAGGGACATTCGGCTATTTCTGGCAAGAATGACATCACCATAATTATTTTCAAATAAAAGTAAATTTTTTGTTCTTTTGGGCTATTTTTGCAAAAGAAGTTGGACCCGATAGGGATTGCCTACGTATCTCACACCCTGTGAGAATCAAACTGGCGTAGTTCGAGCAATTTTAACACAAAAACCAACTTTTTTTTCTTTTTTTTTTCTCTTCTATTTTTTCAAAATAAAACATTTTTTTCTTTTCAAAATTTTGGCAGAGTTTCAGTATTATTTGGACATTAGTTTTTTCAAAACAGATGATTATCTTACTTAGCCCTCACACTATTGTTCTCTTTTTTTTTCAAATTTCTCCTATTATTCAAAAGCCGGTCAGCATGCGACTCCGAAGCAAATAAATGCACAAGTAGCAAGTAAGATGCATCAGGATGGTCTTTTCATTTCAGGTACACCTATCCTAGACAGAACCAACCCCTGTGTTGAGTCTCCAAAGTCAAAATGCACATGATACAAACAAACGTTCCTACTAGGGATTCAGCATGAGGTATTGTTATACTAGGTTTAAAAAAAATCTGGCTTTAGTTGTTCTAGACCTGGCTTACCCGAACGGACAACTCGAGCCAAGGGGGGCTGCATACCGGTAACCAAAAGATCATCCGGCTTTGCAACTTGTCTGAACCTCGTTCTATTTGGGATATGACACTAACAGAAAGAAGTCACGACCAGCGTGCACTCCTTGGGAGAGAGAAGAGAGGGGTTTCGTAGTAGTTTATATATACGGTTCAGATAATAACAGAGCGATAAAAAGCAACATTTAGCACATTAGGCTCAAACATGTAATAATATCAAATAACAGATAAAACAAAATGTAGCAATTCATCTAAGCTCGAATTCTTAAACCCTGAACTAGAGATTCTGGGTTCGATCCCCAGTAGAGTCGCCAGAGCTGTCACACCTCCTTTTTTACCTACACCCCCGGAAGGGTATAAAGGAGTTTTTCCAATTAAAGGACAATCAAAACAGGATTTATTATTAACAGATTCAGAGTCTCCACTTGGGAGATTTATGGTGTCCCAAGTCACCGATTCAAATCCCGAATCGAGGAAAGAATTGACTCTATTTTATAGTCCGCGAACATAAAAATCCGGGTAAGGAATTCTGTTAACCCGGGAGAAGGTGTTAGGCATTCTCGAGTTTCGTGGTTCAGGCACGGTCGCGCAACTGTTATATTCGGCTTAAATATCTGATTTTAAACAATTATGAACCTATATGCAGATTTTAACCGCTTTTGATTATTTTTAAGGAAAGATTTGCAACGTCATTTAAAATATGTTTTGAACCATGTTACATAAATGCACCCGCGGTCCACAATGCATTCTATATAACATTGTTGAGATTTAGATTTGGGTCACATAAATGCGCACCTGAGTTTAGGAAAGTAATATTATTAAACTAACGCGCCTAAAACATTTATGAATTTCCAACTTTGCGAGGGCCATGAAAATTTGCTAAATGGCACACCTCGGTTTCTAAGGATAGACAAAATTAATCAAACAAGGGCCATGCAATTGTCATTTTTTGTTCGGCATGGCGCACCTCGATTTATTAAAAAACAATACTTAATTAAACGAGCCTAAGATGTTTGAGCCTATTCTAGATTACATGAAGAGGTTTGGGCCAATGCAACTATTACTTAAGAGCTGGTTCAAATAAAAAAGAACGTGAGCCTTAGCATGTACAAGGCCTGCTCGTGAAAGGGCCTTAGACTTGGGCCTAGGGAGAGCCCAAGTTTCTTGCTGACCGACTCGGCATCGAGTCTAGATGAAGCCTCGTCAACCCAATTTGAGTAAGGAAATTAGACTCCAAATGTCCATTACAGAATCACGACGAACGAACATGATTATTCGAATTAGGCTATTATTACGACTCCTAAACAGATTATTCGAATCTATACTAACATGATTTCCCAAACTCAACACACGTATGCTACCAGTTATTTCACTTTATCTCATTTTTTTTACCTTAAATCATCCTTCTCAGATAATTTCAAACCAGTAGTTGATTTTCAAAATAAAACATTCAACTAATATTCATATCATACAGCTTAACCTATCAAACAGTAACATGAAACCATGGACATATCATTAGGCCTCAATATTCAAATGAGCTGCAAGGGCATAAAGGATCTAGCACCATACGCTTAGCTAACACTGCTTAATTAAAAAATTTAACTAATGATCAATACTTTTACCAAGTTCATTTCTCAACAGTCCAAGACCAGCTAAAATAGCAAGTATTTCAAAAGCAAGCAACATTTAACTACAAAGGCCCTACAAATTCCAAACAGATGCAAGCTGGATAAGAGTTCTCATATCGAACATACAATGCATCAATTAACTCCAAAAAGACTGAAACTGAACTAATGGATCTGAACATGTAGAAGCCATATTTAGACCTCCAGATTTCATTTTACTTCAATATCAAGCCTCATGTGAGATGAGTCTAGAAACATGTACCTGGAATATGAAATGAAAGGAACAAGAGGAGGTCAGTAGCCAAGCGTCAAAGTACCAGAACCCAACAACTAGGAATAACCAAACCAAACTCGAACCCAAGAGTGTGGTGCAGCAGTCCAGAAGACAATTTCAATTGAACAGTGACATCAACAACTTCAAACCAAACTTTCACAAACCCAAGTTCAATTCATTTTAACCAGATTCTTAGTTTTCAGAAGTTTTCCAAAAAATTTTAAACCAACAGAGTGGTTTAGAGAATTAAAACCAAGCAAACAATACCAACTCCATTGACTTTCAGCAATTGAAAACTAAGAAAATCAAAGAAGGAGAACAGTAACTTTCTATGGATTTCTTAATTATTTTAAGTTTTTTAGATTTTCAGAGTATTCCCCAAAAACTATCTATTGAGTGAAGGGCAGGTTTCATTTATAGGAGGGGAGGGTTTTTGGTATGCCTTCCAAGGCAAGGTAGTCCAATTGCCCAAAATACCCCCACAAGGTATCTTTTGAAACTGAATTCTGGACATCTGTCCATTTCTTTTAGATATTTTCATCTTTCACCCTATTTTCCCTAATGAATTTGGGCAGCTGTCCATCTAAGAAGCCTCCCAATTAGTTATGGAGAGATTCCCCAAGTTGGAAAATCCCCAAACTACCCCTTAAGTTTATGATTATTCAATTACCCCCCTTAAAGTACTGAATATCTACAAACATAAACAAACAAAGAACAAACGAGCAAATACCTTGAGATGGATCGAAAGTAGATAAAATGCAGGACTGGGAATGCACCTAACAACTGTGAATCATATTAAATCAAGAGGGCCTGGTCTATCACAAGAACCCCAAATGGGATTTTCAAAAATGCTAGAAAACTGAAAAAACATGCTCGAATGACCCCCAATGAGTACACCTGAACTTTTGAATTATACTTAGATCATTTTCACACAAACATAAACTCAGAAGAAGCCATTGGAATAAAAACCAACGCATATGATGAACAACACTAATTAACCTCAATGATTAAGCACCATGATTTACCAACAAATTTGAAATGAAAACTAAAACTTAGCCAGAAATTAGGAAAACAGCAAAAATGCAACTCCAATGAACTATGGATTAAACTAAATTAATCAAATTAACAAAACCCAATTCAAGCTAATTAACAGAAAACAACATAACTTAACATCAAATTAAGAAGATGAAGAACATCAAGTAGAAGCTTGAAAAAGAAAGACTGAAAGACTGACGAAATGTACCCTAAATTAATCTAAAGGGGACAGCCGGGTTCAAAACTCTTCAACAAATTCAGACCAAGAACATGCCATTTGAACAATCATAGAAGAAGAAGAGAAGGAAGAGAAAAGACGAACAAAAATGGACAAACAAAGAAATAGAACTCACCCAACACTCGAACTCGCGACTGACTTTCGATTTAAACCGCAAAATAATATTAATCATTTGTTCTTTTTTAAGAACAGGCGAATAACATTATTTCGCGATAAAATCGGCCTTGAACGCTCATAAACATCAGAGAGATGATCTTGCATGCACGGCTTGGATTTGGCTTCAAAAGCTCGGGTTTCAGATCTAACATTCGGCGAGTTTGAAGGTGATTCTAGAGTCCAGAGTTTGAGATTAGGAAAACGAGGACTACAGGGATTCTGGGGTGTCAATTTGGGGTGATTTGGGAGAAGTTAGGTTTTTTGGTCTAACTTTCAATTGAAGATTCGACAAGTTCCACGGTGATTCGAGGAAAGCCAACGACGGATTCGACATGAGGGGAGGAAAAAGGTGTTATGGTGTGAATCTGGTGTGGATTTGAGGTGGCACCGCCACCAATGGCAGTGGGAATCCACCAGCGGCTTCTAGGGTTTAAGGTTGGAGTCTTTATGAAAGATACCATGAGGGGGTAGGGGGTGTTTGGACACTAATATACTAATGGGAAGGCAGTTCCCATCCGTTGGATGAAAGGAATTCAACGGCTCAGATCCATTGCCTTAGAACGACGTCGTTTAGGTTTGAGGGGGGGGACCGGGTATTGGGTGGAGTTGGGCCAAAAATTGGATGGGTATGGGGGAACGACTTGGGCTGGTGTAAACTTGGCCCAAAACTGAATTCATTCTTATTCTCTTTTACTTTTCATTTTCATTTTTCATCCTTTTTTTTCTTCTAATTTCTTTTAAATTAAAATTAAAAATAAAATCTGAATTACTTCCTAATAAAATTATTCTATCAAATTAAATTAACTAACTCTAAATAATAATTACCACAACTAATTAAATACCAAATTGAAGAAAAACTACCAAAATTCGAAACTAAAAAAATAATTTAAAAACGCAAAAATAAGTTATTTTTGTGATTTTTCCATTTTTATAAAACACTAAATTTCTAATTAATTAAAGAATGCAAAATTAGATCCTAAATGCAAATGCAGCATATTTTTGAATTTTTCATTAATTAAACAAAAAATAAAAATGCACAGACAAATGCAAACAATTATCAGAAAATGCCACGAAATCCACAAAAATTGAAAATACTGAAAAGAAGTTATTTTGTTTTGAATTTATGGGAGTGATTCTCATAGGGCAAAAATCACGTGCTCACACCATGCATTAAAGGACAGATTAACTTTAGCACATGTTCTAATGCTCTCAAAAGGGCCCGATGGTTACATTATCTATTGTGACGCTTCAGGTGTTCGATTCGGTTGTGTGCTGATGCAGCATGATAAGGTTGTAGCTTATGCTTCTAGACAACTAAGAAAGCACAAGAAGAACTACCCGACCACGATTTAGAGTTAGCCGCAATGATTCATTCACTAAAGATGTGGAGGCCCTACTTGTATGGCATTCATGTTAATATCTATACGGATCCTAAGAGCTTTTAGTATATCTTCAAGCAAAATGAATTAAATTTACGTCAAAGAAGATGATTGGAGCTACTTAAGGACTATGATGTTGATATTTTATACCATCAGGGGAAGACGAACATAGTAGCCGACGCCCTTATCTATGGGTAGCCAATCGTATCTACAACCAAAAAAAGGGGGGAATAGCCCATGAGATTCATCAGCTAGCTAGTCTTGGAGTGTGGTTACTAGACTCAGGTGACATTGGAATTACTATCCAGGATACAACAACATCCTCGTTAGTAATTGAAGTGAAGGAATGCCAGTACGGGGATTCTGTGTTAGTTCATTATAGGGATACCACCTCTCAGAAGGAGAAGACTCCATTCGAAATTATAGGAGATGGGGTCCTCAAATATCGAGGACGATTATGTGTCCCTAATGCTGCAGGGCTACATTGGCAGATTATGGGAGAAACTCACTATTCTTGTTATTCTATCCATCCTGGAATGACAAAGATGTATCATGATATCAGGAAAGTATATTGGTTGGATGGAATGAAAACGGATACAGCGGAGTGTGTTGCCAGTGTCCTAACTATCAGCAGGTTAAGATTGAGCACTAAAAACCCGATGGATTTTTGCAGGCTATGGAGATTCTGACTTGGAAATAGGAAGTAATCAATATGGATTTCATCGTAGGCTTACCTCATACCCATCGTAAGTTCAATTCGATATGGGTGATTGTTGATAGGCTTACAAAATCGGCTCATTTTTGCCCGTTAGGACTACGTATTCTGCAGAGGATTATGCAAGTCTTTATGTTAAGGAGATAGTACGACTGCATGGTGTCTCTGTATCTATTGTCTTGGATAGAGGAGCTCAATTTACAGCTAACTTCTGGAGATCCTTCCAAAAAGGATTGGGGACTCAAGTAAGTCTTAATACAACATTTCATCCCCAGACAGACGGACAAACTGAGCGTGCTATTCAGACACTAGGGGATATGTTAAGGGCTTGTTAAATAGACTTCAAGGGTAGTTGGGATGATCATCTGTCGCTTATCAAGTTCACATATAATAATAGCTATCATTCTAGTATTCAGATGGCTCCATAAGAAGCTATTTATGGATGGAATGCCTATAGGGTGGTTCGACATTGGGGAAGCTACATTAGTAGGACTGGAGTTGGTACAGCAGGCAATCAAGAAAATTAAGTTTATACAGGAAAGGCTATTAGCAGTTCAAAGTTGTCAGAAGTCTTATGCGGATAATCGACGGCGAGACTTGGAATTTCAGGTTGACGATTGGGTGTTCCTAAAGGTATCACCAATGAAAGGCGTTATGAGATTTGGAAAAAGGGAAAAACTTAGCCCTCGGTACATTGGACCATATAGGATCATACGTAAGGTAGGCCAGGTAACATATGAGTTAGACTTACCTTCGAATTTGGAGTCTGTACATCAAGTATTTCATGTGTCTATGATCCGTAAATGTATCGGAGATCCTTCCATAGTTGTGTCAGTGGACGATGTTCAAGTCACAGAGCAACTATCATATGAAGAAACTCCCATTGATGTATTAGACAGATAGGTTCGGAGATTGAGAACTAAAGATGTAGCATTAGTGAAAGTTCTTTGGGGAAACAACAATGTAGATGAAATGACTTGGGAGGCTGAGGAAGACATGAAGTCTAGATATCCCTACTTATTTTCTCCTCCAGAGAAGGGTCCGACAGAGACGACATAGCCTTAAGGTACGTGCATGGATTCCTGTATCAGCTATGGTCATTAGTCGTGTGAGGCCATTGTCATTATTAATGATTGTGGTCCTATGTGGCATTGAATTACTAAGTTTCTATAGGAAGAGTTGGTAATAGTATTGTTACAAAGGCGACTCTACCAAGGTTATATAGATCCTGGAGAGTTAAACATTCGAGGACGAATGTTTCTAAGGGGGAAAGGATGTTACATCTCGCGTTTCATACATTAAAGTTTTGTTTTTAGTTAATCGACGTAGACTTGGGGATGAGATTATTTTGAAATTAACATATTTATGTTATTTATAACAAGCAATAAGTAAGCGCCATGAAGAATAAAGGGCACACTAATTAAAGAAAAAGGGTTTCGTTGAAGGTGGCCGAATTGGGATAAAATACGGGTTGTGCGATAATACCCGATATTTATGGACTAATTCCATACAAGGTACCATATAACCACGGTATATGAAATATAAAGTATATTAAAAAATACGTAATATTTTAAGTAGTTGAGATAATTCTTAATTATGCGTGTAATTGGTTAATTATTAGGGAGCGGGACCTTATCTAGTTAATTATTAAATTATAAGATACTACGTGGCGGCAAGGAAAGACTTGGTCTAACATGTAAATAATAAAGACTTGGTTCTTTAGGCTTGTTCTAATGTGTAAACACTAAATTCTTTAAAAGATTAGTGGTTATCTAACGTGTAAACACTAAAGGTTAGATAAAACTTGGGTCTCTTTTAAAGGCTTGGTTCATTTTGGATAGAGACTAACTAATTAGAGTATAAGTCTTTCTTCCAAATTTAATTCTTCTAGAACAGAAGCTAAGTTCCATTAAATCTTAAAGTTCAAAATTCAATCCACTAAGGTTTTCAAAGAGAATTGTTAGAATCGTGGCAACATAAAATTTTGCAGTTCTAAAAGAGTACGGTGCAATCTTCACCAAGAATATTATACGGAGTTTTTCCTACTTCAGGTATATTAAGGTCATCCCTTCTTTCTTTTTGACATGGTCCAAGTTACATAGAAAAAACGAGCAAATGCATAATTTTCGTAAATGACTATATTCATAGAAATACTAGGGGTCTCTGTATTCTTGATTCCCCGTTTAACGTATTATTATATTTTTTGTTCATCGGCCTCAGAATAATACGCAGTTAAAAAGGTTTATCCGGGAAAAATATTGAGATTACTACGCAAACCTTCTTTGTTGTTATCTATATCACTAAAATATTTGTTAATATCATTTGAATAGTAGTTTTTTTAACTCAAACACTTGCAATTGTTTGATTTTGTTTCTTAAATAAAGTATAACATTGTACGGTAACTTACTGAGATATAGATTTTCAAACAGAACAAGTAATGATTCCTTGATTATACCAAAAAGTTCTTGAAAAGATTTTATTGACATATTTTTTATGCATTGCATTTATATGGTTGTACATTAATCCATGACCAGATGACATTATATATGTGTATTTATATGTTTATATTTATCTATATGGGGTATGAGAAAACGGTTACGGCGTTATATACGCACCACCACCTGATCAGTTGGTATATATTGATGATGTTGCCCACAGTGGCCGAGATGATATGATGGGATGCCCTCAGTGGCTTGATGATGTTATGTACACCTATACCCATGCATGACATGACATTTATATGCACGTGCTTGACATTATAAATGTTTCAGAATTTACAAAGTTATTCAGATTTACAGATGAATTTCTTTATTCTATGTTTCATCTATGCCCTTTACGTACATATTTTCATGCCTTACATACTCAGTACATTTTTCGTACTGATGCCCTATTTCACGGGGCCTGCGTTTCATGCCCGCAGGTGCAGGTAGGCAAGCTGACGGTCCACCTTCTTAGAATCCTTGATCAGCGAGAGTGATGTGCTCCACTTGATCCGGAGCTGCTTTTGATTTTGGTATGATATGTTTGTATATATATAAGGGTATGATGTGGCTCAGTCCCATCTTTGTATAGTTATATTTTTATTAGAGGTATGTAGACAGTATGTCTAGTTGGATAGTATGTGGCTGCCGACTTCCAGTTTTGAGATATGTAGTAGTCTATAGCAGCCTTGTCGGCTCGCCCTACATATGTTGCACGTATATGTACATATGCCTTTTGGGCAGGTTTCCTTCATGTATATTATTCTCGTAATTCAGCATATGTTATTCAGGTTTATATCTTAGACGCATGCTTAGGGTTGTCTGGCGGGTAGGACTCGGGCACCCATCGTGGCCCGTCGGTTTGGGTCGTGACATTAAAAATCTCGATATTCTTTTCGGATAAACTTTATCAACTACGTATTATTTTGAGACCCATTAATAGAAGATATAATAATATGTCACATGGAGAATCAAGAACAAAGAGCCCCCTAGTATTTCTATGAATAGAGTCGTTTATGAAAATTGTGCGTTTGCTCATTTTTTCTGTATAACTTGGACCATGCCAAAAAGAAAGAAAGAATAACCTTAACATACCTGAAGTAGGGAAAAATCCGTGTGATGTTCTTGGAAAAAGTTGCACCGTACTTCTTTAGAACCACAAAATTTCTTCGTTGCTAAAACTCTAAAATTCTCGCTAGAATTTATTGGAATTGTAGAAGTCACGTTGATTAAAGTATAAAATCCGACCTTTAATGTTTTTTTGAGAATGGAAGGTTTGACGGAGTTATGGATGGCTAACGTTCTTTCACAAGTCTTTCAATGCAGAGTCTTGAAAATGAAAGGAATTAGAAAGACTTTGATATCCTAAGTCTTGAAAATGAAAGGAATTTGTATCCTTGTAACACCTAATCAAGGAATGACTCTCAGTCATTTCTTGATAGTGTGGCTAGCTTCCACGTGTGGTGGGGGTGGGATATTTAATTTGTATCCACTTATTAGGTAATTAGGTAATGTCCTGTTACCCGATAATTAACTAATTACCCAAAAAATTAAGAATTGCCTCAAATTACTTAGAATTCTACTTATTTTTAATATACTATATATATCATACTATAGTGGTCATATGGTACCTTGTCACGACCCAAACCGATGGGCCGCGATGGGCACCTAGTACCTTACTCAATCGAGTACCAACATAACGTATCTTTTCATACCATACTATCATAAATAACTAAGCCGGAGAGGCTCCCATGAAATAGGTAGGATACAACACGTAATAACAATCTATACATAAGACATACAGGCCTACAAGCCCAAAATAACCACTCGTACCCTGAATATAGGCTGACAAGGCCATACAATATCTTACGTACATGACATATGTCTACAAGCCTCTAAAAATATACAATTTTTGTAAAGTTTGGGACAAAGTCCCGCCATACCAAACAATACACGTCCAAATCATACCAACCAAACAAGCAACTCCGAAGCAAATGAAGCGCACCAACATCTTCCGCTGAGCTGATAGCTAACTTGGAGGGCTCTCGACCTGTCTATCGGAACTTGCAGGCATGAAACGTAGCGCCCCCAGGTAAAAAGCGACGTCAGTACGAATAATGTACTGAGTATGTAAGGCACATAAATAAGTACATAACAGACATGGAGGAAATATAGAGTAAATGACTCCACCTGTAAGTCTGAATAACTTTGTAAATCATGAAATAATTATAGTATCATGCATATGCGTATGAATGTCATTTTATGCATAGGTACATGTTTCATAACATCATCAGCCTCTGAGGGCATCCCATCATATCATCTTGGCCATTGTGGGCAAAATCATTAACGTATACCAGCTGATCAGGTAGTGGTGCGTATATAACGCCATAACATTTCCCATATCCCATATACATATATATACATACATATATACGTGTATATAACGCCATCTGGTCACGGGTCAATGTACATGAATGCAATGCATGAAAAGTATGTTAATAAAATCTTTCAGAATGTCATAAGACTATTTTGCCTTTGAGTAATATCATAAAGTCAATGCTTTTCAACTTTCGTATTTTCTGAGACCTATGAACATATGATAAAATATTATGACACATGGAAATTCAAGAACATAGATATCTCTAATACTTCTATGAATAGAGTCATTCATCAAATTTGTGTATTTGCACTTTTCGTTCGTATCGTATGGATCATACCAAAAGAAAGAAGGGACAACCTTAACATACATGGAGTAGAAAAAAATCCGTATGATATTCTTGGAAATGGTTGCACCGTACTATTCTAGAACCGCAAAATTTTACGTTGCTAAAGATTTAAAAATCTCGTTGGTTTGAAGAAATCACATTGTAGTGTTCTTGGAGGAATTGTAGGAATTTGCAAGAAAATCACATCTGATTGTAGTAAAATCAAGTTGTTTGCAAGAAATCAAGTTGTTTGTAAGGAATCAAATTCTTTGTATTGAAAATCTTGGAAATGGAGTGTCTTGTACTTAATATGCTAAGTTGCCACCTAACTAAAATTGATCAAGAGTCATTTGGGCAAAGAGTGGCTTGCTTCCACATTGGTTTTCTCATCTTTATCCAATTAATTCTTTAATTAATTGGGTAATACCCCATTACCCAATAATTAACCAATTACCCACATAATTAAGAATTATCTCAACTTACTTAAAATACTATTCTCTTTTAAGATACCTTCTACACCTTACTAGCATGGTCATGTAGTACCTTGTATGGCACTAGTCCATAAATACCTAGTATTTTAGCTCGGGCCATATTTTATCCCAAAATGCCAAACTTTGACGAAAATTTGTTTTCTTTGACTTGCTTCCCCTTTCACCTTTACGAATTTACTCATCACTTGTGAAATAGCATAATCCTTGTAATCTCCAAATAATCTTTTACTTGGACTGATGTCAATTACTTTACGACAAATTCAACGTACAATACTACAGGATGCAACATCATCGTAACTTAATACTACCAAGCGTAACATTATCATAGTGTAATACTGCAGGGCGTAACATCATCGTAATATAATACTATAGTACGTAACATCATCGTAATATTGCGGGGTTGTCGACGCCCCCTTTTTCTCTAACCGTGGGGTCAGAAATCCGACATACGACATTGGGGAGGACAACTCTATTCCCTTTCGAGAATTGGGTTTCGGAATTTGAAGAGTCTCCACCTAATGATTATAGTGCATTAGGACACTTTTTTTTAGAAGAGTTTGAGTTGGAAAACCAGAGTTCGGGTAAGGCTAGAAATTATCTCGAGGGGAAGGTGTTAGGCACCCCTCAAGATCCACTAGTGTGGTTCCCGACCATGTTACAATTGTGACTTTACAAGTAAACAATCAAGGCTCAAATAAGGATTCGCATATAACATTGCAATCAGGTTGAAAAGCTTTCGAAGGTAAGTAGAGAGTGCGGAATTTTTTTTAAAAAAAAAGATTTGAATAATTTTACAAGAAAAGATGAAAGCAAATAAAGGGAGGGGGTCCTAAGTTTATGATTAGTATGGATCACTTCAATGCAATACCCAGCAATCACTCCTCAGAAGAGGGGTCGCACGTGATATTAGCGCATCGGTCATCATATCCATATCTACCCTTCCCACCCTGTTAAGGTGTTAAAGCGCGAAATGGTATCGTTACTTATTGCATGTTATTACCTGTCCCAATCCTATCAGTCCCGGAGGCATATGGGACTACTAATCCTAAAGGGGAGGGAGTTGGGGCTTTTGCAGAGTTTTCAAAAGGATAAAAATCTAGGCGACAAGCAATAACAGATAGCAGTTAAAAGGGAAACAAATATCAATAACGACTCAAGTCGGCCTCCTCATTCAAAGCAGCAGATTATTTAGCATGACTTACAAATACTAGTTTGGTCTGTATTAAACTTAACGTAGGAAGGGTGGCTAATTTATCACATATTTTCAGATAAGAAGTCCTAGTTAGGCCTGCCTGCTGGTTGTAATTATCAAACCTGAAGCAATTATAAAATTGTACCCTAAGGCTTGCCTAGGCGTTAAACAGAACCTATAGGCATGATATCTATTAGTTTCAGAAATAAAGAAGTAAACTGATTGCAGAAAAAGAATTGTCAATTACAGGGACATAAGATCTGCAGGCGTTAAACATTATTGCTACTGATTTTAGGCCTATAAGCGAGTTGACGATTCAGGTTTAGTTAAACAACTCCTATAGACATGCTTTCTAGGTGTTACTGATTTGAGCACAGTTATTGCTTATGCAGGAATCCTATAGGCAGGTTGTCTACATGCAATTGATTAGGTATTTAAATCCTATAATAGGTTTTCCTAATGACAGATGCAGAATGCAGAAAGTCCTATAGGCATGGTGTCTATATAAAGATACAGAATTTTAGAAGTATAGTAATTCCCTCTAAACATGGTATCTACCCCTTGAATGCATAGTCCCCTACCCTTTTCCACTAGCTGACCCCAAATGTTTATTACAAGATTATTACAGACCAGAATGAATAAGAAAAAATATATCAGAAATTAAAGATTCCAACCAAGGAGAGCCTAATTTAGACCCCAGTTCTAAAATATGAAAAAAAACAACTTCCAAAGATCAGATTCCAAAGCCTTCTCTTATCTGGGGTGTTTCAGAGATACAAGGAGTTTCAGGAACTCCAGGCAGTGCTTACACCCTAAATATATTGCAGATTTAGATTATAGTGCAGTGTGGAAATGCCAGCTCTCAGATGTCCCAGTTCAGAGGGAACTCAAGGTCCCAAAGCAAGGCTCAAAAGAGAGGGGCAGAACTTAATATTCTAGGAATAGGTGTAAGTTCACAAGGGGGGAAGGGAATCAAAGAGAGACAGGGCAAGCTAGTGGTCATGCCCAACAATTGGGATGATGGCACACCCCTGACCAGCCCGCTAGTCAAGCATTGAGAGTTAGGATTCATTGTGGATCAAGCCAAGGCCTGGACAGTAATTAGGATACTGTTAGGCCGAGAACTTAACTCAGCACATAGAAGGGGATAGTAGTAGAGGATTCATAACAGAAATAGAAGCAAGGAAGAAAAATATTTAACACAAATTACTGAACATAGGCAGTAAAGTAAACAATAGTCTGAAGCATATAAGGGTGAGGCAAAAAATTAAATAAAAGATATACCAGTTTCAGGGAAACAAGAAAAAAAAAAGCAGTAGTCTTGTAAAGCCAACAAATAGTCAGAAGATCTTAGAAGAGAGCTGTGAGATTATGTGTGTAAAGTGCTGAATTGAGAGTATGTGTGTAAGAGTATGCAATTCAAAGTATGTTGTAAAAGTATTGAATTGTAGTTTTTTGATCCTCCAAAGTGCAGAAGGGTCGTGCCCCTTTTATAGTGCAGGAAACAAGTGGGAAAAGGTAAGGAAATAACATTGAAATCAATCTCCTTTTAGTTAAGGGATTCTGATTTCAATGGGTAAAAGCCAATTAAGGAAAGCAGTTTTGATTAAAACTTTTTCAAAGTAGCACAAAAGGGGTAAATACAGAGAAGTTATTAAAGGAAAGAATTCAATAGTACACGGCTTGGAAAAAATAAGGAAAGGGAATCAATCAAACAGCCAGGGAAATCAAAATCACAATTCAATTCGAATGAACCAAGTCAGGAAAAGGTAAAGGAGGTTCAATTAAAGAAAAATCAGTAACAATCAATCAATCCCCATCAGAGGATTTCAGGATCAATCAAAAACCTTTGAAGGCAGAGTCCTTATATATAAAGCACACAAATATGTGAATACTAGAGGGGCTTGTCAAATTATTTAGAAGAGAGTTTAACAAAGAAAGGTTCAGAATCATAAGCAAGAAGAGGTATAAGTCTAGTTCGCAGACTCACAATGAGTCTGAGAGTCTAGGGTCCCGAAGTGGAACCTAACTCGCACACAAAAGATCAAAATGCCAAGAAATCCCCGAACCTTAGGGTTTCGAGTTGAGTCAAACAATAGAGATGAGAAGGCAAACCATTCAATAGAGGCTCAGGAGTCTTTTCCAAAGACTTATGAGAAACAAACAGACATGATACACAGTCAAAAGCATGGAGAACACGTTTTGAGAAAAACTCTGAACTTAAACAAGTTCAGAAGAAAAAGTGATACAAACTTAAGAAGCAGTAGATGAAACACATTTGGCAAGAACACGAAAAGAGTCCAGTAAAGCAAACAAAAATCGAAGAACTTAACAGTAAACACATATAGTAGAAGAGTAATGAAAACATAACAAGGATAATCATGTGAGCACAGGAGTAACATGTATAAAAGAAAAGTAGAAGGACAATACAAGCGTGGTAGAAAAGAAAACATACGAACATAGTATAGCCACATACATACAAAGAAAAGAAAAGGAAGAGTCAGAAAAACATTTTAGGCTTTTTAGAAACCCTAGATCGGAAAGAAGTAATTTTTGAAAGAAAAATTGGGGAAAGTGTTTTAAAACTCCAGTAAAGCACAGATATAGCATAGATTTAAAAGAACAATAAGAGAAAACCTCGAATAGCTAGGGTTTCAGAGGAACCCTGGAATGAGAAAGGCTTGGAAAGAGGTCTAATCTAAGTCGGATGAGGTCAGGAACAGGCTCAGAAGACCAAGAGCCACCGGAGCAAAGTCGGAGATGGCCGAAATCTTCGAATCGGTAAAGGCCTGAGTGAAGACCTTCGAGGTCTGGCCTCAAACCTTCGAGCATCAGGCATGCAAGAGCCAGAGTAGGTGAATATAGGCTGTCCATGGCCTAAGAAGCCATGGATTCCGGTGAAAACATGGTGGAACAAGGCAGGGGGAGGCTAGGGTTTGAGAACCCTCGAGAGAGTTTGAGATAGTAGAGGGTTGCAGAGGAGACGGTTGGTGAGAATGAGGTAGGGTAAAGGGGTCGTTTAAATTAAAAAAGGAAGGGGATGAGGGGAGTCGTTGATCTAAAAGATCAACGGCTGGGATTAAAAGAAAACCGGGTGGGTCGGATAAATGGGTAAAGGGGTTGGGTTAAATCGGAATTGGGCCGGTCCAATTTGGTTTCAGAATTGGGTCAATTGGGGGGGGGTCAATATGGCTATGATTTAAATAAAAATGGGCCAGATTTTAAATATCCAGTTTTTCCCTTTTTATTTTTTATAAAAATGGTAAAATGATATTGAGAGCAAATTAAAAGCACTGAGCCAACGAACAATATATAAATATTAATTTAAAAATATTGGAACCAATTTCACAATTATAAAATATTATTAATCTTAAAGTAGGCTACAATTGCAATTATATGCAATTTAGCTTTTAACATACCAAATAAATTTGTAAAAATATGCAAAAATTATTTTAACTATATTTTGGTATAAATATGGGAATGAAATAAATTATTCACCAAAATTGATGATTTTGGGAATAATTATGGGTTTTGCACTGCTAAAATAGACAATAAATTGATTTTAAAAATCTTTAAAAATTAGGGAAAAAATACCAAAACTCTTGGGCATACTTATATATGCATACACATGCTATTTTGAAAGTTTTTTGAGTATAAAGAATATATAGGGAAAAATTAGGTATCAACAGCTGCCCCTCTTTACCCGAGGAGGATGAAAGAGTTGTCGGGTAAAGATAAGATGGCCAATTTTGACCGAAAGAAACGATTTGCAAAGAATTATGACTGAGCTCTGGCTCTTGAGCTGCCTACATATCCCTAGTCTTATAGGAATCAGGTCATATGTAGTTCAGGATCCATCGGCGGAATATGCCGATGGAGATTTGAAACGGACGGACGCGATGTTTTAGATTGAGAGAGGTTTTCTGAAAATCGATAGGCTGCGGGAAACGGAGCGGGATCCCTCCTGCTGAGGTGGCCGTTGCCAGCCGGTGTACCTGCAAGTAAGCAATACGAGCGTATATCGTGCGTAAATTTAAACGTGATGCAAATTCCCATTGGACCATGAATGCTGTCCTCAGACGGTTAGGATGACGTCCTCAAACCATGACGTCCTGGGCCATGAGGCGTATGGTGCAGGATTCGCAGGCTATGAAGTGATGTTCTCGGGCTATGAGAATGGTGCCTTTGAACCATGATGCCTTGAATAATTATGTGCAAAAGATAAAATGGGGTCCTCAGGCCATGGCATGACATTCTCGGGCTATGAAAATGGTGCCTCCGAACAATGACGTCCTTGGACAATTTGGCGATCTTTCAGCCCATGAAAAGCAGCAGGTGGCGATCTTTCAGCCGATGCAAAACGTAAATAAAAGGTGGCGATATTTCAGCCGATGCAAGAAAATAAAGTGGCGATATTTCAGCCATGCAAGAAAATAAAGTGGTGATATTTTAGCCATGCAGGACGTAAATAAAAGGTGGCGATATTTCAGCCGATGCAAGAAAATAAAGTGGCGATATTTTAGCCATGCAAGAAAATAAAGTGGCAATATTTTAGCCATGCAGGATGGAGACACAGCTTAGTCTCGGAAGGCAGAAAGGCAGCCTTATGTAGATGATGATGGAGGTAGAGCTTAACCTTGAAAGGCAGAAAAGTAGCCTTATGCAATGCAAAAAAAATGCATATGGAGACAATGCTTAGTCTCGGAAGGCAGAAAGGTAGCCTTATGCATAATACAGATGGAGACAGAGCTTAGTCTCGAAAGGCATAAAGGTAGCCTTATGCAACGCAGGAAATGCAGATGGAGGTAGAGCTTAACCTAGGAAGGCAGAAAGGTAGCCTTATGCAAAATGCAGATGGAGACAGAGCTTAGTCTCGAAAGGCAGAAAGGTAGCCTTATGCAATGCAGGAAATGCAGATGGAGGTAGAGCTTAACATCGGAAGGTAGAAAGGTAGCCTTATGCAAAATACAGATAGAGACAGAGCTTAACCTCGGAAGGTAGAAAGGTAGCCTTATGCAAAATGCAGATGGAGACAGAGCTTAGTCTCGAAAGGCAGAAAGGTAGCCTTATGCAAAATGCAGATGGAGACAGAGCTTAGTCTCGAAAGGAAGAAGAGTAGCCTTATACAGTGCAAGAATGTAAAAGGATGATTAGTAGTAAAATTTCTTAGCTGATAGCCGATTACGACAATATGACTGCTGGGGAGATTGTGTACGAATAGCAATTGCGGGCAAGTGATAATTCTGAAAAGTTGCATTCCTGGGAAAGTATGCATTCATAAATATACCTGACAATATTGCAAGTCGAGTGCCTACATCCAAAGAAAATTGTGAGTTCTGTGAGGGGAAAGGTTAGTTCGTCTTCCCCGGGCTCTTGACATTGTGTGTCATTGGGGTAGCGTCGCTAAACAACAACAATTTGGATAATAGTTATGCATGATTTAGTAAATATAACGTATATAATTGAAAAAAGTTTACTTTAGATGAACCAACTACTGCGACGTGGTTCAAGACATTGCAACCTCTTTTTCTCCAGAATTTTGAGGGTCCTCCTCAAAATTCTGCCTCAGTTTGCTGAGCGGACATTTCTGACGACTGTGCTGAATGACTAAAAAACATCTTTGGAATTTTAAGGGTCCTCCTCAAAATTCTGCCGCAGTTTACTAGGCTGGCACTTCTGGCGATGCATGAACTAAAATTTACTTCGGAATTTTGAGGGTCCTCCTCAAAATTCTGCCCCGGTTCCAATAGCGGGAAAAAATGGAATTTTTATTAAATTGTGACCGAACCCATAGGGCTGCCTAGGTATCCCCTCTTAAACGGGAATCAGGTCAGGCGTAGTTCAAATTACATCATTAAGGGAATCATAAGCGGTTACACATAATATCGTTTCACTGCATCTGAATTGATTGGCTTCGGCCATACTTCTCCATCCATCTCTGCAAGAATAAGGGCTTCTCCAGTTAAAACCCGGTGAACCATGTACGGACCCTGCCAATTGGGAGAGAACTTCCCCTTGGCTTCATCTTGATGTGAGAATATTTTCTTCAATACTAGCTGCCCCGGTGTAAACTTCCTTGGCTTAACCCTTTTGTTGAAGGCTCTGGACATTCTGTTCTGATACAACTGATCATGGCAAACTGCATTCATCTTTTTCCCATCTATAAGGGCTAACTGCTCGTAGCGACCTCTTCTGAGTCTGTATCCGTTTGTTGCGTTGTCTCATTGCAAGTCACAATCGTTGGTTCATCGTCAAGGCAAGTAATAGTAATACTGTGTAAAATAAAGTGAATGATAGAAAAATAATAAGAGCGAAATATATAATAAACTGAAATGCTTCGATTAAATTCGCAATTGTTTTGAGTATCAGAGCTTTTTCAGAATTAAAGACAATGCGGAAACAAAATCAGCTAGTAAAAAAAGTAAAATGTGATGCATGGTGTTTTTGTTTAGCCTTGCTAACCCGAAGCTTTCCGGGTCCTGGTGGTTCTTATTGACCAATTGCTGAGGCGCTCTCCTCGGTTCACAACTTGTATAGAAGGGCCTTCCTCCCCTTCCTCCTCGAAGATAACACAGCAGTCCATATCATCATCCTCCAGGAACAGATTCCTCACGGCTGCCAATGCTTCATCTTCCTCCGACCCATATACAGTATCTGCCGGCTAGAAAGTCTGCTCCAGGTGAGGTATCGGATGCTCCAGTGGGTAGTAGGGACCGCGCCATGGTGGCGACCAGTGATTGAACTCCTCCCAAGTGTACTCATACCCCAAACCAAATGTAGTGCCATGTTTCTTCAGCTTGATGGGTTTGGCGATTCCCTGGAGGTTTTTGCCGAGTCCCTTTCCAAGTTCGTATCCACACCAATTCAGGATACTTTCAATCTTGTTATCCCACCATTTATCTTTGTCTACAGCATTGACTCTTTCAATGTGGTGGTATGATATCTATGTAGATGGGAGTGTTGTGGGGGTAGTCGTTTGTGGTGTTCAGTGGTTCAAGAATGAGTAGTGGAGTGTGGCATGTGTTGCAGTGTTGAGCATGAGCGGGTTGCATCTGTGGTTGTGGGGTGTTCTGTGGAGGTGCAGGATTTTGAGCATTTAGAAAGTTAACATCAGGAGCGGTGAGAGTGAATGATAAATTTTCCAAGTTCCGAACTTGATCCAGTTCTTCTTGGAACTTCAACAGTTTCTACTCAAGTTGGGCAATAGTTTCCTTAGCAACTGGGGTACCCTGAGGAATCTCAATTCTTTAATTTTCCTTTCTAGTGCTTGAATCTCCCATTCTACCTTTGTTTTTGTTCCGGATAGGACTCGGAGGAGGAGGAGGTGGAGGGTCCTTGGATCTCGTACTATATGATGATGGTGCCAGAATGCACGAACTAACCTTTGGGAGGGGAATAAAAATAAAAGAAAAACAAAAAATGTAACAAGTTAGCGCGAATTATGAGGAAAAATGTTGCGATATTTAAACACATTGTGCAAGAATATAAATCGTGTCCTAATTTGGGTGCCTCGTTGTGCCCGAGGTAGGCCTAGCGACAAATTAATTTGGAGAACTTATAATGCTAAATGCCTCATTTTATTGATAAAAAATAAGACGAATCCAAAACTATGCTAAATAAAATGTCACTAGTGGCCATCGGCCTTATTACATCATTAAAAGCAAAATAAAAGACTCCTATCTACTTGGTCCCAGAAGGACCTTCCCCAGATTCGACATCTTTATCCCCCTCGAACAGCTTCACCAGCTCGTGCAGTCCTAGCAGCAGATAAGCTTGGGCCAAATGTCCTCCTGCATTCCCTTCAACGTTTCGACAATCTTCAATCCTTTTGAGGAACTTTCCTTCTAGCTCCACTAGACCCCGCTCCAAATATCCTAGTCACTTGTTGGCGCTGACAGCCATACCCTTCCATTTTTTGATCAACTTCTAATGGGCTTCTTGTATTTCCCGATGCTCACTTTCACACTCTTGAATTCTCTTGTGCAGTTGATTGTACTTAACCTGTGCTTCAGCTTTCTCGTCGATGATTTTGTGTCTGTGAATGAACCCGGGCTAACCCATACCATTGTGATTATCTTCTAACCAACCCGAATAGTGCGGCATGCAACCAGCGTGATACCTGTCTGGCTCAATAGATTCTTTCCCCAAAACGAGCGTGCAATGCCACATGTGTTGAGCTTGGCATTTGTGCGGGCTATCATCGTCCTGGAAATCAACCCTAAAGTGACTCATTTTGTCGACCCTTGGTATGATTTGCTTTCTTCCCGCCTGCCTCATGGCTCAAAGGGGAACGTAGGGATAAGTTACTCTTAGACCAATGAGTATGAGAAATGGTGCGTCTCGGGATCGAACAATGAATTCTTCCGTAGGGAACCATTCGACCATCCATTGTACCTGGTCTTATTTTAGATTCTCGAATAGCTCCACCCATCTTTCAGCATCCTCTGGCTGAGCGAACATGTTAGGCATATAATTCATACGCCTTGGCTGGTGGAAGGCAATGTGATCATCCGAGTCTCTGCGTAAGATCTCCTATCAGTATTATCCTTTCTGGAGGTGCTCCATGAGCCAGAGCTGAAGTAATAAATTGCATCCCTCAATATGACAGGCCTTTCGCTGACAGTTGTCTAGGGCCCGGTATATCTCAGCAACAATCATGGGCACTATACTGAAAGGCTGTCCGCCAATTCCTTCCATCAGAGTCTTGGTTACCATGGCCAGTCTGGTGTGGATCCTAACCTTCTTCATAGGGAACACTATCATCCCCAGTAAACAAAACATGAATACTAAGACCCTTCTGTGAATATACCCCAGTGAGGTGAGGGAAAATTCATCCGAGTAGGTGTGGTATGACTTGTTATGGTCATACCTCTCGTACAGATAGTCGAATGGGATGTATGAGTCTTTCAAACAGGTCAAGTCTGGGTTCTTCTTCAGTCCCATCATCTTAAGGAAACCCCTACCCTTGCGATTCTCTGGCATAAGCAAACCCGGAGTCTCCCAAGGAATACCAGCTAAGCCTCATATTTCTTCGAGCAGAGGAGTCATTTCAAGGTCCCCGAAGCGGAACACAGACCTGTCACTATCCCGGAATAGAGTTGTAGCCTCCATGATTTTATTGTCAGGCTGGATTTCTAGAAGAGAAGGCAGATTCCCTAAGTATTTTCGGACCAGTGTCTGATCACTGGAGTGGAGATCTTCCCACCACTTTAGTAGCCTCGGATGAATGTTGGTTACTATGCCAAATCTGGGGACTTCGTGCCTCATATTGTGCAAAACAGAGTGTTAGACCCTTACCCCTCCAGACTCGACTATTTAAACCAATAATTAGCATAAAAAGCATTTAGTTCTCCAAATAAATGCACAGAACATGTAGGTGTCCGTTTGGGTTTCAGGGAAACCCGATGGACTTTGGACAAGGCTATCTTTAATGAGTCATTATGTGGACAACATAACTGACTCGGCTAGGTTTGACCATGATGCATGCACAGTTAGACAGAGTAAGGTTTCTATCGTGGTGTTAGACAGGTACCCTTGAGCGGACAACTCAAGAGGGAAAGGTACGGAACCGTCGACTGCGCCGTTGATCGACTGGTTTTACCGCAAATACGCCTTTGTCGAATTTAAAAGGTGATAATATTGGAAGAGCGCAACCACTCATTATAAGCGTTGCTATGGTATTTGTTTGGCACGAGTGGAATATGATGTTGAAGATGCAGTTTACAAGAATGAAACAAATTGACATGTATTTTCATGTTCATAAGATAAATGATTACAATAATTGCAGTAATTACAATCGTATTGAAATAAAGCAGTAAAGGAAAGCAGCTAAAGGAAAGAAAAGACATTAAGAGCCAAGTCAGTTTCGTAGTGAAAGAATAAAAGACAGTAAATAAAGCAATTAATGAGATAGTAAAGTCACAAGCAACATGCAATGGTAAAAGCCTAAAGAAGATCCCCAGCAGAGTCACCATGCTGTCGACGCCCCCTTTTTCTCTAACCGTGGGGTCAGAAATCGGGTATACGACATTGGGGAGGACAACTCTATTCCTTTTCGAGAATTGGGTTTCAGAATTTGAAGAGTCGCCACCTAATGATTATAGTGCATTGGGACACTTTTTTTAGAAGAGTTTGAGTTGGAAAACCAGAGTTCGGGTAAGGGCTAAAAATTATCTCGAGGGGAAGGTGTTAGGCACCCCTCAAGATCCACTAGTGTGGTTCCCGGCCTTGTTACAATTGTAACTTTATAAGTAAACAATCAAGTCTCAAATAAGGATTCGCATATAACATTGCAATCAGGTTGAAAAACTTTCGAAGGTAAGTAGCGAGTGCGGAAATTTTTTTTTTTAAAAAAAAGATTTGAATAATTTTAAAAGAAAAGATGAAAGCAAATAAAGGGAGGGGGGTCCTAAGTTTATGATTAGTATGGATCACTTCAATGCAATACCCAGCAATCACTCCTCAGAAGAGGGGTCACACGTGATATTAGCGCATCGGTCATCATATCCATATCTACCCTTCCCACCCTGTTAAGGTGTTAAAGCGCGAAATGGTACCGTTACTTATTGCATGCTATTACTCATCCCAATCCTATCAGTACCGGAGGCATATGGGACTACTAATCCTAAAGGGGAGGGAGTTGGGGCTTTTGCGGAGTTTTCAAAAGGATAAAAATCTAGGTGACAAGCAATAACAGATAGCAGTTAAAAGGGAAACAAATAGCAGTTACGGCTCAAGTCGGCCTCCTTATTCAAAGCAACAGATTATTTAGCATGACTTACAAATACTGGTTTGGTCTATATTAAACTTAACGTAGGAAGGGTGGCTAATTTATCACATATTTTCAAATAAGAAGTTCGAGTTAGGCCTGCCTGCTGGTTGTAATTATCAAAACTGATGCAATTATAAAATTTTACTCTAAGGCTTGCCTAGGCGTTAAACAGAACCTATAGGCATGATATCTATTAGTTTCAGAAATAAAGAAGTAAACTGATTGCAGAAAAAGAATTGTCAATTACAGGGACATAAGATCTGCAGGCGTTAAACATTATTGCTACTGATTTTAGGCCTATAAGTGAGTTGACGATTCAGGTTTAGTTAAACAACTCCTATAGACATGCTTTCTAGGTGTTACTGATTTGAGCACAATTATTGCTTATGCAGGAATCCTATAGGCAGGTTTTCTACATGCAATTTATTAGGTATTTAACTCCTATAATAGGTTTGCCTAATAACAGATGCAGAATGCAGAAAGTCCTATAGGCATGGTGTCTATATGAAGATGCAGAATTTTAGAAGTATAGTAATTCCCTATGAACATGGTATCTACCCCTTGCATGCATAGTCCCCTACCCTTTTCCACTAGCCGACCCCAAATGTTTATTACAAGATTATTACAGACCAGAATGAATAAGAAAAAATATATCAGAAATTAAAGATTCCAACCAAGGAGAGCCTAATTCACACCCCAGGTCTAAAATATGAAACAAACCAACTTCCAAAGATCAGATTCCAAAGCCTTCTCTTATCTGGGGTGTTTCAGAGATCCAAGGAGTTTCAGGAACTCTAGGCAGTGCTTACACCCTAAATATATTGTAGATTTAGATTATAGTGCAGTGTGAAAATGCCAGCTCTCAGATGTCCAAGTTCAGAGGGAACTCAAGGTCCCAAAGCAAGGCTCAAAAGAGAGGGGCAGAACTTAAGATTCTAGGAATAGGTGTAAGTTCACAAGGGGGGGAAGGGAATCAAAGAGAGACAGGGCAAGCTAGTGGTCATGCTCAACAATTGGGATGCTGGCACACCCCTGACCAGCCTGCTAGTCAAGCATTGAGAGTTAGGATCCATTGTGGATCAAGCCAAGGCCTGGACAGTAATTAGGATACTGTTAGGCCTAGAACTTAACTCAGCACATAGAAGGGGATAGGGGTAGAGGATTCATAACAGAAATAGAAGCAAGGAAGAAAAATATTTAACACAAATTACTGAACATATGCAGTAAAGTAAACAACAATCTGAAGCACATAAGGGTGAGGCAGAAAATTAAATAAAGGACATACCAGTTTCAGGGAAACAAGAAAAGAAAAGCAGTAGTCTTGTAAAGCCAACAAATAGTCAGAAGATCTTAGAAGAGAGCTGTGAGATTATGTGTGTAAAGTGCTGAATTGAGAGTGTGTGTGTAAGAGTATGCAATTCAAAGTGTGTTGTAAAAGTATTGAATTGTAAGTTTTTTGATCCTCCAAAGTGCAGAAGGGTCGTGCCCCTTTTATAGTGCAGGAAACAAGTGGGAAAAGTTAAGGAAATAACATTGAAATCAATCTCCCTTTAGTTAAGGGATTCTGATTTCAATGGGTAAAAGCCAATTAAGGAAAGTAGTTTTGATTAAAACCTTTTCAAAGCAGCACAAAAGGGGTAAATACAGAGAAGTTATTAAAGGAAAGAATTCAATAGTACACGACTTGGAAAAAATAAGGAAAGGGAATCAATCAAACAGCCAGGGAAATCAAAATCACAATTCAATTCGAATGAACCAAGTCAGGAAAAGGTAAAGGAGGTTCAATTAAAGAAAAATCAGTAACAATCAATCAAACCCCATCAGAGGATTTCAAGATCAATCAAAAACCTTTGAAGGCAGAGTCCTTATATATAAAGCACACAAATATGTGAATACCAGAGGGGCTTGTCAAATTATTTAGAAGAGAGTTTAACAAAGAAAGGTTCAGAATCATAAGCAAGAAGAGGTATAAGTCTAGTTCGCAGACTCACAATGAGTCTGAGAGTCCAGGGTCCCGAAGTGGAACCTAACTCGCACACAAAAGATCAAAATGCCAAGAAATCCCCGAACCTTAGGGTTTCGAGTTGAGTCAGACAATAGAGATGAGAAGGCAAACCATTCAATAGAGGCTCAGGAGTCTTTTCCAAAGACTTATGAGAAACAAACAGACATGATACACAGTCAAAAGCATGGAGAACATATTTTGAGAAAAACTCTGAACTTAAATAAGTTCAGAAGAAAAAGTGATACAAACTTAAGAAGCAGTAGATGAAACACATTTGGCAAGAACACGAAAAGAGTCCAGTAAAGCAAATAAAAATCGAAGAACTTAACAGTAAACACATATAGTAGAAGAGTAATGAAAACATAACAAGGATAATCATGTGAGCACAGGAGTAACATGTATAAAAGAAAAGTAGAAGGACAATACAGGCGTGGTAGAAAAGAAAACATACGAACATAGTATAGCCACATACATTCAAAGAAATGAAAAGGAAGAGTCAGAAAAACATTTTAAGCTTTTCAGAAACCCTAGATCGGAAAGAAGTAATTTTTGAAAGAAAAATTGGGGAAAGTGTTTTAAAACTCCAGTAAAGCACAGATATAGCATAGATTTAAAAGAACAATCAGAGAAAACCTCGAATAGCTAGGGTTTCAGAGGAACCCTGGAATGAGAAAGGCTTGGAAAGAGGTCCGATCTAAGTCGGATGAGGTCAGGAACAGGCTCAGAAGACCAAGAGCCACCAGAGCAAAGTTGGAGATGGCCGGAATCTTCGAATCGGTGAAGGTCTGAGTGAAGACCTTTGAGGTCTGGCCTCAAACCTTCGAGCATCAGGCATGCAAGAGCC
The DNA here is from genome assembly GCF_000715075.1 of Nicotiana tabacum. Taxonomy (NCBI): domain Eukaryota; kingdom Viridiplantae; phylum Streptophyta; class Magnoliopsida; order Solanales; family Solanaceae; genus Nicotiana; species Nicotiana tabacum. Next base: position 88,826,939 of record NC_134090.1, read on the forward strand.
AGAGGAGGTGAATATAGGCTGTCCATGGCCTGAGAAGCCATGGATTCCGGTAAAAATACGGTGGAACAAGGCAGGAGGAGGCTAGGGTTTGAGAACCCTTGAGAGAGTTTGAGATAGTAGAGGGTTGAAGAGGCGGCGGTTGGTGAGAATGAGGTAGGATAAATGGGTCGTTTGAATTAAAAAAGGAAGGGGATGAGGGGAGCCATTGATCTTTTAGATCAACAGGTAAAGGGGTTGGGTTAAATCGGAATTGGGCCGGTCCAATTGGGTTTCAGAATTGGGTCAATTAGGGGGGATCAATTTGGCTATGATTGAAATAAAAATGGGCCAGATTTTAAATAGCCAGTTTTTCCCTTTTTATTTTTTATAAAAATGGTAAAATGATCTTGAAAGAAAATTAAAAGCACTAAGCCAACAAACAATATATAAATATTAATTTAAAAATATTGGAACCAATTTCATAATTATAAAATGCTATTAATCTTAAAGTAGGCTACAATTGCAATTATATATGCAATTTAGCTTTTAACATACCAAATAAATTTGTAAAAATATGCAAAAATTATTTTAACTATATTTTGGTATAAATATGGGAATGAAATAAATTATTCACCAAAATTGATGATTTTGGGAATAATTATGGATTTTGCACTACTAAAATAGACAATAAATTGATTTTAAAAATCTTTAAAAATTAGGGAAAAAATACCAAAACTCTTAGGCATGCTTATATATGCATACACATGATATTTTGAAAGTGTTTTGAGTATAAAGAATACATAGGGAAAAATTGGGTATCAACAGGGGTGTAACATCATTCCCCCCCCCTTTGGAACATTCGTCATCGAATGTTGACTAATGCTCTTATCATTATCATAAATTATAGCTCTTGTGAATACCTTAATACTCTCCTTGCCATTTAAGCAATTTCTCTGTGAATAAATCCAAGGTCTAGGGTACTCCCCCCCTTTAGTCTTTTTGCTCATATCATGACTTGTGGTCTAAATTTTTCTAATCTTGCAACTACTACTACCTCCTGTCATGCAGCCTGTATGACTCTGGTTTTATAAGTACGCTTATGCAATTCATATTTCCTTTTTTCTCTTAGATTTTAGTCAATCTCTAGGCCTTACTTTGTAAACATATACAAGGTTCAATAGGATGCCTCTCTGGTATCTATAGGTATACTGAAGTTCTTTGCTCGATATTTTGTCGAATTTACGAATTTTTCTATATCTTATTTCATAGAGTCGATTATCCATTCATATGACTTTATTGCATCTAAGTAGGTTAGTATGCCATCTCTATTTCTTCGATTTTTGTCGTTACTGAGGTCCGCGATCAAACTCCAGGTTACTTTCGTTGTTTATCCTATATGCATAAGGCTAAGTCTTTTAATGCTTCCTCGTTACTATTCATCTTAAGAATGACGACCTAATCTCATGTCATACTTTGTAACTTGTATCTGTCCATTGTTAACTCACCTCAATGTTGATCTACAATCCTCTACTTGAAGACTTGAAACTTCTTACGTAATACATTGCCGCTAGGGCTTACGTTGCATTGGGGAATATTTGAAGTGATTTCCATAATCGTATTTCATAGAGTCTCAATGTGATTCACCTTATGTAGGTATCCTAATTTCGTGCCGCCAGCGAAATCTTTTCATCTTCTATTCTTTTTTTTTCAAATCATTATTTAAACGAAGGCACAAACGTCATCCTTTATCTGTCACAATTCTACCCTCATTTTAGGTAAGCATTTCATTCTTTCTATATGCTATTAAACTTCGATTCCTTTAAGTTCGTTCATGCTATACTGAACTTTCAATAACTTAGAGAAACCATTATCTCTCTTATTTTCATGGACTTAATCACGAGAACTTATCCATTCTCGTCACCTTTTCACTTGCCTTTCCTCATCTTTACTCATGTTTTCTTAAAATTTTGTTGTTCTACCATACTTTAGCTTGCGACCTATACATATCCATTTATACTACTCGCAACTTTCCTTTAACTTGCTTGCACCATACATTTCCTTATGTTATTCTGGAATGTCAAGCGAGACATTACATCGTCTCCAACTCTTCTCTACTCTCTTAACTAGATCTTTCAGTACTTAGAAACCATAGGTTGGAAGACATGCCACTGACGATGCTGCTATCTTTCCTAGATACTGAATCCCACGCTTCTAGCCCCTTTTCTGTAGTACGGACTATTCATAACCTTCTGTATTTGAGTATCTTGTATGTTGTTCACCTTTTCCTTACTTACCTTAAAATATTGCCTCACATTCTTCTATCTCTTTTATAACCTCCCTTTCACATAGGCATAATTTATCTCCACAACCTGAAGCTCTATTATAATACTTGCACCTTTGGTGCATACACAATTCGGTGGGAGCTTCATACTGACTTCTTATGAGGTTGGTACTCTTCAGTTGGCTTCACCGTAGAGCCGTTATAAAATATGGCTACTTTACTGTCTCTCTTATACCTCTGCTATTTAAGATTGATCCTGAGGTCAATAATTCTCTTGGTCCTTCCTATTTTGCTTAGTCGATGTAACTCTTTAGTTTTCTCTTCTTTCTCATCAGCCTTTATGTAGGCTTAAGCTATCTTCCGATCTGCGGCCCCTGGTACTAGTTATTACTTTATCCTTTCATAGGCGCTGAGGGATATTCATGATAAAATCCTTTACAATTCAATCCTTCATCTATGACCTGGGCTCAATTCTTTCTTTTAACCTATACCAAAATCTTCTACGGCTGTATATGCTGTATGTATAAAACTCTGAACCCTTACGCGCATTCATAACGTAACCAACTTTGAATCATTGATCGAATAATCCCCTTTTTTCATCTTAGCTTTCTTTAAACGTAAGCTATTACTTTTCCTGATCTTTCTACCCCCTTGTTGCATCCATACTTAGATTATCTTAGTGCCCACATATTTGAAATTCCATACAACTCATATGATCCTAAATATCACTTCTGATTTTACTCCCTATTCATTAGACACTGTAGGTGCCACTTTCTTAGGGAGTGCATACAATGTTGTTGTGAGACTATTGTCACACGACCATTTCCTCTTTAGGTCATTGTGCCGAGGTTGAAGCCTTCTTCCTTATTTCCTCTGCTAGTCTTTCATCGTAGTACTTAGGGAAGACCCTCTGACTCTTGTAAAGTTGTGAGCCTATTACATTGTATACTAGACAGACCTTCTGATGTCCTTCCTTGCCTATACTTATCCATAGTTACTTATCTCCACGCCCTTGTTCTTGTAAGGTTGCTTCTAAACTGATATTTTGACTGTCTTTCTAGTGGCACTTTCTTTTATCCCTGTAACACTTATACGGTACCTTTAACTACCCCGAATCCTATTTGAATATATCTCAAGTATTATAATGACATTACTGCGAGGCTGAATTCTTCATGTTGAGGTTTGCTACATTTATCTTGCATGATCTGCTGATTTTTCTGTAACTTCTTGTCTAGTCATGACTAGGCTATTCCTAAATCAACTACTACTTACTCATCGGCCCATTTTCATATCCATATTTTGCGTAATATTTTTTGGGTTATTTCCTTGTCTTAACTTACCTCACGTGCTAACTCCTTATCTATCAATAACATCCCGGGCAGGAACCCTTACTTCCCTTTTTTTGACTTTGTGCTTGCATAACGTCCTAGAATCATAGCATATCTGTAACATTTGGATAAGTTCAATCTCATCCCTTTCTCATTTTTATCGCATTCTTTCTTTATCATTCTATATTCCCCCCTTTAGGGGAGTACTAAGACTTGGAGCTATGACAACCTACCTATAGATGTTTTTCATCTTTATCTTTGGCATCCTTTCACATCATCGATGACCCTTACTCACTTGCGGTAATCCTTTTGTACCAAGGATAACAAAATTCCTCACTCACGATGGTGACACTTAGTGTAACTGGCACATATAGTCTCTTAAGATTAACTTTGCTCACCTTGCTTGCTTTAGGAAAGCGTCTCCCTGAATGACCATTCTCTGAATTCATCATGGATCATCTTCTGTTGTCCATTCTATTATTACCAAAATGCAATATGAAATTCTCATGATGCTGACTATTATCAAATCACTTAGTTCCTTGCTCATGTTTAGTTTATCTTATTCACCAGTCCATACTGATTTCTATTACCCTAGGGTCTAACTTTTCCTTTTATTAATCACGTTAGAGTCGCGAACTTATTTCTCGAAATGAGGATGTGACTTTATGGCATATACTCTTTTGTTGTCCTAAAGTCTGTCACCTTCCGTTTCTTTATTTATTTGACTATAGATTTTGTAATACTCTACTATTGTCATCCATGTGTCACATCTCACTCATAATTCTTCTGTATCTCTCTTCTCATTACTCTGCTAATATTTCTGCATATCCTTTTTCTTGCGAAAACTTCAACATGATATTCTTTCGCTTTTAGCTCTCCTTGCTTCATTCATCGGCTCTTCGTGTTGCTCAACGTCCTCGCTCTACTAGGGACAAGAGTCGGACTAAGGTAATATTTATCCCTTCCAGGCTTTCAGTGCCTATTATCTAATTTTTATTTATCATGCTAGTATTCACATCTAATTGTAATATTCTAGAGTGCACCATCTGGGTGTCTCACATGGAGGTCTATTAGCACATTTGCAATATCCTTCGGCAATGTCAACTAACGCAAGCAATCCATTCACCAATTTGGGTTACCCTAACCCCAGACGGATCTTGATATCCCGTCCTTCTCTTAACTATACCTGTTAGCCCCTACATGGCATAACTGAAATGGGCGTGACCAATTGTACATACCTATGTTACTATTGAATATAACTCAAAAAACTCACATTCATCTGCCTGAATTATAAACACTGTTAACTTTCATTAATTGGGCGCCTCGTACTCTTCTACATCTTGCTTCTTTTGCTTATTGAAACTTGTGTTTATCTTCTGAATCTCTCATTGTCTTTCACCATTAAGGTGGATAGGTATTCCTGCCTTAAGGCTTCTTATTAAGAAGTTTACACCTTTCAGTACACTTATGATCTGCCAAAGACCTTACATTTACTTATCGTAGGCATCATACAAAAATCCAATTCCTCAGACTCAGCTCTTCCACAACTATCTCTCTTTCCAACCTTTTTTTCGGATGTAGGTATCGTCTTATTACGAATAAAATAGAATTTCAAAATTTGAATTCTTATAAGTGAGCTCTACCACACTATCTAGAGTAAGAAGAAAGAGTGACAGTCCTAAATGCCCTGTAGCCTTCTGCTTATAAGTGTGGTGCACGACACACCCATAAACAAGACTCTATTAGTCATGGCTTGTAGACTCCTTAGGACAGAATTGCTCTGATACCACTTTTGTCACGACCCAAACCGATGGGCCACGATGGGCACCTGGTACCTTACTCAACCGAGTACCAACATAACGTATTTTTTTGTGACGACCCGGCTAGTCGTCTCATGAGTTACCGCTCCATTTACCCCATTTCAGCTTCTTTATGCTTCGTTATCCGTGTTTTATGTGATCGAATTTATTAGTTCGAGTTCGGAGAGGATTTGGTAAGAAATGAGACACTTAGTCTCTTTTAAGAAGGCTTAAGTTAGAAAAGTCAACCGAATGTTGACTTATGTGTTAGAAGGCTAGAAAGTGAGTTCTGATGGTTCGGTTAGCTTCGGGAGGTGATTTGTGACTTAGGAGCGCGATCGGAATTGGTTTTGGAGTTGTAGAGAAGATTTAGGCTTGAATTGGCGAAATTGATATTTTGGCAAACTCCGGTTGATAGGCGAGATTTTGATATAGAGGTCGGAATGGAATTCCAAGAGTTGCAGTAGTTTCATTGTGTCATTTGGGATGTGTGTGCAAAATTTCAGGTCATTCGGACGAGATTTGATAGACCTTTTGATCGAAAGCATAATTTAAGAGTTCTTGGAGCTCTTAGGCCTGAATCCTATGTTAAATTGGTGATTTGATGTTGTTGTGAGCGTTCCGAAGTTTTGAGCAAGTTTGAAGGATGTCATGAGATATGTTGGTAAAATTGTTTTGAAGTTCCGGGATGTTTTAGTGCAAAAATCATAGTTGTAGCAGGTCTACAGGGGTTGCAGGCCCCAGAACTCACCCATGCGGTCCGCACAAAAATAGGTGTGCCCGCGTTGAGTGCTTTGCGGACCGCACAAAAGCGGCCACGACCGCGGTAGGTGTCATGCGAACCGCATAAAATGGAGTGCGGTCGCGGTGGGGAACGATCCGCTGGTCCTACTTCGGAAGCTCATATCTTTTAATCTACAAGGAATTTTGAGGTGATTCAAAAACAAATATTGTAGCGCTTCGTGTTTAGTTTCCAGAAAGGTAAAGATATCACAATATGGACATCAATTGCAAATGTTATGGCTAAAATACTAAAGCATGTCACTGCAGAGGGGGGCCTGTGCGGCCGCACGTTGCCTTTGCACGGACCGCACTGGCTTGCGCGGACCGCGTGAGTTTTGGTGCGGCCCGCGGCAGCTGATACCTGAGGAGTACCTATAAATACGAGGTTTTGGGTTTTATTTAATATTTTGACCTAGAGAGCTCGGATTTTGGCGATTTTTCGAAGGTTTTTCAAGAAATTCATCGGGGTAAGTGATTTTAACTTAGATTTGGCTAGAATACATGAATCTATCACTGAATTCATCATTTAATTCGTGATTTGAGATGGAATTTGGGAAGAAAATTGTGAAACCTTTCAAAAATGTAAAATGATGATTTGAAGGACCAAATAGTATCGGAATTGGATAATTTTGGTATGGTTAGACTCGTGAGGGTATGGGGATTCTGAAAATGTAAATTTTACCCGATTTCGAGACATGGGCCCGGGGCTCGGGTTTTGCTAATTTCGAGATTTTTGATATTTTTCGAATGTTTTCGCTTGGACTTTATTCCTTTAGCATATTGTGACGTATTCGTTCTGATTTTGGATAGATTCGACGCGCGTGGAGGCCAATTCGAGGGGCAAAGGCGTCGCGAGCTAGAGAATTAGCCAGTTTGAGGTGAGTAATGGTTGTAAATGATGTCCTGAGGGTTTGAAACCCCGGATTGCACATCGTAGTGCTATATTGAGGCAAGATACACGCTGGATGATGAGTGTGGGGTCTTTCACCACTGGGGATTGTGACTTGGTCAATCCCGATTGATGACTTTACTGAATATTTGACTGAAATCCATTTGTTATCATCATGATTTGGGCTGAGTGCCATATTTGGGCTTCGTGCCAACTATTTGAACCCTCCAGGAATTTTTATCACTGTTTCCTTACTGCTTGACTTATTATTTGAACTTAGTCCTATTGATATCTACTGTTTTACAAACTCAGCCACTTTTACTCGGATTTGAAACTTAAATGATATTTCTACCTCATGTTTTGGGCTGAGAACTACTGTTTTACTAATGCCCAAGGGGCTTATGATGATTTCTGGACTGAGTGAGGCCGAAGGCCCTATGTGAGGATATGCTGAGTGATATGAGGCCGAGGGCCTGAGATACTATTTATGCCATGCGGTGGCTTGAGTGATGTGAGGACATGCTGAGTGATGATGTCATGAGGTGGCTTGATATAGCGCTTGGGTCGTAAAGGGCCCCTCCGGAGTCTGCACACCCACAGTGAGCCCGGGTACCCATGTGATTTGAAACAGTGGTAACAATGACACTGTATGATGCAATTTGGTTAGGTAACAATGGCTGACCATTATGCTGAGTGATTGTGAGGTAGCCCGAGGGGCTGATACTGTATTGAGAGTGAGCCCGAGGGGCTGATACTATGTTGAGCGATTGATACTGTGCCCGAGGGGCGGATTTCTACTTGTTAATTACCTGTTCTACTTGTTTTAAAAAGGAATATCATTTGATTTTTTCACTGATTTACTACTTTAAGTGATTTTACTGCTTGATATGGAATTGCTTTGTGCCTTTACATGTTTTCATACTTTCAGCCATTATTTGTAATTATTACCCACTGAGTCGGAGTACTCATATTACTCCCTGCACCGTGTGTGTAGATTCAGGTATAGCAGAGTCCGCATCTGAGCGCTGATTCCTCCCAGGCTAGGCAGTGATTTGGAGTTACGAGGTAGTTGCTGACGTCCGCAGCCCCTTGTCTCTCTTATCCTCTATCATTTATGTTTTTTTCAGACTGTTGTATCGAATTCTGTAATTTGTAGACCTATAGCATATTCTGTAGTAGCTCATGACTTATGACACCCCAGTTTGGGCTGTGTCGGGATGGTTCTTACTGTTATTATCATTAAATTCCGCAATTTATGAATATTATATTATATGTTACTACTGTTTATGATGATTAACTGTTTAAAAGAGGTGTTCCATTTTGGTCTGGCTGGCCTTATCTCCGCGAGAGGTGCCATCACGATCGGGTTCGGGGATTGGGTCGTGACACTTTTCATGTCATACTATCATAAATAACTAAGCTAGAGAGGCTACCGTGAAATAGGTAGGATACAATACGTAATACCAATCTATACATAAGACATACGGGCCTACAAGCCCAAAATAAACACTCGTACCCTGTATATAGGCCGACGAGGCCATACAATATCTTACGTACATGACATCTGTATACAAGCCTCTAAGAATATACAATTTTCGTAAAGGTCAGGATAGAGTCCTGCCATACCAAATAATACACGTCTAAATCATACCAACCAAACAAGCAACTCCAAAGCAAATGGTGAGCACCAACATCTTCCACTGAGCTGATAGCCTGCTTGGAGGGCTCTCGACCTGTCTATCGGAACCCGCGGGCATAAAATGCAGCATCCCCAGGCAAAAAGGGATATCAGTACAAATAATGTACTGAGTATGTAAGGCACATAAATAAGTACATAACAAACATGTTGGAAATATAGAGTAAATGACTCCACCTGTAAGTCTGAATAACTTTGTAAATCATGAAATAATTATAGTATCATGCATATGCGTATGAATATCATGTCGTGCATAAGTACATGTTTCATAACATCATCAGCCTCTGAGGGCATCCCATCATATCATTTTGGCCACTGTGGGCAAAATAATCAATGTATACCAACTGATCAGGTAGTGGTGCGTATATAACACCATAACCTTTACCATATCCCATATACATATATATACATACATATATACGTGTATATAATGCCATCTAGTCACGGGTCAATGTACATGAATGCAATGCATGAAAAGTACGTTAATAAAATCTTTCAAAATGTCATAAGACTATTTTGCCTTTGAGTAATATCATAAACTAAACGCTTTTAAACTTTCATATTTTTCTGAGACCCATGAACAGATGATAAAATATTATGACACATGGAAATTCAAGAACATAGATATCTCTAATACTTCTATGAATAGAGCCATTCATGGAATTTGTGCATTTGCACTTTTCGTTCATATCGTATGGATCATACCAAAAGAAAGAAGGGATAGCCTTAACATACCTTGAGTAGAAAAAAAGTCCGTATGATATTCTTGGAAAAGATTGCACAGTATTCTTTTAGAACCACAAAATTTTACGTTGCTAAAGATTTAAAAATCTCGTTGGTTTGAAGAAATCACATTGTAGTGTTCTTGGAAGAGTTGTAGGAATTTGCAAGAAAATCACGTCTGATTGTAGTAAAATCAAGTTGTTTGTAAGGTAACTCTTCTGGACATCTAAAAATAACAAGGCAATCAGAATCCAATACCTCCAAATCAATCAATTATAGTGGTTCTCAGGCCCGCATGTACAACCACGAATCACCTGTACAGCTTAACACACCGAAGGAATTAGTCATTCCCACAACCATGCTGATTCAAACCATTATTAACCGACTCAACTTCTTCCAATTTACTCTTGACTTGTCTTTGGAACAATAGTCCTATTCAAACACTTAACATACCTCAAACAACACTCATCCCGGGTGATCCAAATCACAAGACCACATCGTCTTGATACCCATAAGCCATGTCATATCCTCCTCGTGCACTCAATAGTATCTCCAATTGATACACCCATTTTGGAAGACCTTCTGCATTTGAAGGTTTTTATCCCATTTATCTAACACTATATCGTAGACCCGGTGATAACATAGAAATTCCCCAAGTATTCTTCACACACTGCTGCAAAATCCTGTTCTCATCCACATAACGAGCCCCAAATTCTTAGACACTACACTTTAATTTTTTTGACCCCACTAGAACCATTGTTGAGAGTCACCCACTCTAACCTGATCCTTAATATAACCAAAATCTAGTGCTCTGCTAGCACCTGAACATTCCCGAAGAAGCTACCGGATGACTTCTTTTCCTTGTACATCATAGCCACAAGAAGCAAAAACTCTGAGTCATCCAAAAACCTATACATGAATCGATAAGGCGAAATGTAGCACACATTCATCAAGTCCTTTGCCCGATACCCTTGATGTTTAATTTCCTTAGTCATAACTAATCTACCAATCTACCAAAGAATTCAATGCATTTAAAAAATCATGAATACTTAAGATATTAGTAAGATATAAATAAAAGATGACAATATCAAGACGAACAATAAAAAACCACTAGAGTATCCCAAAACTCGGTGTCACAAGTGCATGAGCATTTACTAACGAATGCAATAATAATACAATATCTGTCCGAAATATAAAATAGACAGGATAGAGTAAATAAATAAGATGGAGACTTTGAGATCTACGGTGCGTAGCATAGAATAAAGCTCACCATAATGTCCCCTCAGCAGTAGCGCCAACACGCCAAGAGGACCGTCAAATGAACTTGTTAGATCATGCACATATAGTGCAGAAGTGCAACATGAGTACGTAAATCAATGCATACCTAGTAAATATCTAGCCTAACCCCAGAGAAGTAGAGACGAGGGGTCGACATTGACACTTACTAGTGATCTAATAAATAAGATGCAGGAACCATAAGCAGGCATGAAATACAACATGATCAATATAATAAGAAATAGTAATCAACATGATTCTTTAACGAAATATCAATTTGAAATTCCCATATAGCACCAGCTGATCACGTTCAACTCTAGTCCTAGAAAGGATAAGCGGTCGCTGCAAATATAATTCGGTCTAAAAGTCCAGAGTCGAATCCCACGGACAACTAAGGCTTAGCTACAGTTGTTCAATATCACTAAGAAATGCAAGTAAAAATAATTTCCTAATTATAAATATTATAAGGTTTATTTCTAATTAATTAACTAACAAAACTAAAAAACAGTAAAAATATCAATTAGCAAGGATAAGGGTTGGAGACAAGATTAAGGAGGTCTAGAGTTATGATTTCCCCAATTGTCGGAATCCTTCCCGCTATATCTTCTAAAATTTTGCCTAAATTATTCTCTACCGATCATGAGTACTTCGGGTGTTATAGTTCTCTCTTGAGAAACTACCATAATTTACTAGACATATTCTCTCAAACTATGCTAGCTGGCACTAATTCACCGATCACTATGATTGCACCAAGGTTTCATTATCTCTAATCTCGCCTTAAACCCTCCGTATTGATCTCTCATATAAGTTAGGAGTGATTTTGTTCAACAACAACCTAAATGTGTACTCTCTCTCGAATAGTACACACTAAATAGGCACAGTCAATTGATGGCCATTCAATCAACAACAACAAACACATAGTTGAACAAGTAGAGAAATCTAACAGCTCAATTTTATAAAAACATAATAAGAATTCGTCCTCCAAAAATTTCCATCAAAACCTTAGATAAAAAATTAGATATTCATAATAGTATGCAAAATTACAATACTAGAATTCATAACCAATAATGGAAATAGAGGAAGAAAGAGGGGAAACATGAAGTTGAATCCTTCTCCTTCTTGCTCCTAATGTATTCTTGCCTCCCCAAAGTCTTCTCTACTTCCAATGTAGTGTCTCTCCCTTAAAAGCACGTTTTAAGATGTATTTATAATGACTAGGGTTTGTGTGGGGCAAATTTTCCTTCTCCTAATTCGGATAGGAAAAGCTGATGTTTTCTGCTCCGATCCTGATCTGGCGAAGAGAACCTCGCTTTGTTGTCCGGGACTTCCTGGTTTCTTCTTCTCCGGTCCCAATCTGGTGAAGTGAACCTCGCTTCCCTGTCCGAGACTTTTCTCTTCAGTTTCTTTTTCACCAATTTTTCTTATATTTGATCCTTTTCCGCATACGTTTGTTCCTACACATTAAAAAATACGTCATGAGCATATTTTCACTTCAAAAGTAGTGTTAACTCCTGCAACTTGCACAAGAATTAACATACAAACACACACAAAACATACACTTTTCATTATTTATCACCACCCTACACTTAAACTCTTGCTGGTCCTCGAGCAACTTAAAATTAAGTGCATAGGCGAGAAATACCTTTCAAAACATATGGAAGCATCACACCAATGACAATAGTTTATATCAACACTTAGAACCCGGCATATGCACTTTTCATACATTTCCTCAAGTTTTAAACTCGTGCCAAGATTATTTAAAATATTCATGTGACTCTTTCTAATATCCTCGCCTCAAAACTTGACTCACTTGCATTGCACACTATGACTCGCTCCTTGTGCCAACTCAAAAATCAAGGTCTCTACCAATCCTTTGCAAATCATGTGCCTTCACCAACAAATCATAGAGAAAGTAGTCCACACACTCAATATAATTTCAAGTATATTCTAAGGACTCTCATATCGGAAGAATTTGCTCGCTCTCATAGAGAAACTCTTATGCCACCCAAGTTCGTACCAGAGGCTTGACCGTAGTATAAGTCTCTACTAATTTAAGCTCGCAAAGTCTAGGACTAAGTAGGACTTTATAGGTTGTAATGTAGGTTAAGGGACGGGTAGGATGTATTTGAGAGAACAGTGACTCACCCTCCTAACCACTTTAATACAATACACTTTACTTTTAAGTACCTTCGTTTAAGCCATGCACATTTAAGCCCTTATTCATTAAGCGCATCAACATATAGATATTTACTAGCCTAGATAGAGATATGAGAGGTGTTATTCATTTTTTCTCCTTTTTTGTGTTTTCTTCTTCTCCTTTTTTTTCACACTTCTTAATTTGGTATTTTCGGCTAGTAACTTGTTTTTGCTTTTACAGAAGTGCACCTTGTCGGCCTTTCTATGGTTCAACTCAAAAGCTACCCAATCTCTTTCTTTCTCTTCTATCTATTTAAGTGCTTTCGGAGGTACAGGTTTAACAAGATTTGATTAAGAACAAAGGGGATTCAGTTTATAATGTGGTTGCCAAAGAACATGCTCAAAAGGGGTAACAACTGATAGTATTAGCACTGATAGGCAAATAGGCTAAATGGTCAATCAAAGAAAACCTATATCAGTTCCCAAACTTGCAAGACTTAATCATTTTGCTTTGACTCACACACGAGGCAAGTTCTAGACTAGTAATGATGGCACAAAATACATCAATCTCAGCCCACATAATTCACATGACTCACTTAGGACTGCTCGAACCCGACTCTCAAGTTAAAGCAACTAGTAGAGTCATCATAAAATTTAAGCACATGAGAATTAATCTCAAGAGTCGAAAGATGAGCCTCGGTGTCAAAAAAAGCCACACATATTTTCACGGCATGTATACAAATATCATGAAGAAAGTGCTTAGTTCAAATGCTCCGCCTCTAAGCCCCGATATAAAATATGTCAAAAAGCATAGATACTCAATTTCTTCCCATTCCATTATCAGTTCAAAATGAAAAAAATTAAAAACCAAAATATTTTTTTATTGTTTTTCTTTGGACTTTAAACCCTCAAGAAAACTATCTAGGAAGTCCATCGTTGGGAAAAGTCCAAAACTTTTTGAAAATTCTACCTACAAGAAAAAATATTTCTTCCCGGTTCAAAGAGTCATCCCTTGAAAAAGAACCGTGGCCATAAGAAAAACCAAGAGGGATTATTTCTAACTTTTTTTTTCAATACACATAAAATAACACAACTAAATTGCATAGGAACACCAAAATAGTCTCTTCGCCCCACACTTAAAATTGTGCATTTTCCCAAATGCACACCCATAAATATAAGAGAGTAAAAAAACTCTCTAGTAGGCTAAAGGCCGAAGCATTAGCAGCTCATGAGGTACTCAGACTTCTCCCAGACTTGGTTCTTTCTGCAGGCACCCCACACTTAGTTCTGACTATCTCACTTGCTTTTGCTTTCTTCCAATAGCTTTGCTTCCTTTGATCCTAGAGAAATAAATAAAAAAACCAACACTACAAGAATAATACAATAATAAAAAAAAATAAAAGAAAGCGGTGAAGTTGGGTTGCCTCCACCTCGAGCTTATGAATTGAGTCCCATGTTTTGCTTCAGGCTTATGATTATGCTCCTGGGTGATGGAACGAATCTAACTGGCCCAAGGAAATAATGTAGTATTCTGCACTTCTGACCTTTAGATGAGGTGTGTAATCCTGACTTTTTGCTAAGAAGAATTCCAGAATGTAGGTACCTTGTTCCTCATTTCTTGACTCCTCAATTGGCTCGGATGACTCTATTTCTATATCATCATCCAAAAATGGTGTAGAAAAATGCTTGGAGTGAGGACCAATGTGCTCAACTACATGAACTTTGGGACTGTCAACATTCTCAATACCAATGACACTAGAGTCGACTAAATATGTATCCTCAATGTCCTTGGCTGACTCTAGTATTACTTCTTCAACATCGATATCCTCAAATTATAGTTAGATAGATTGTTGGTGTTCTACTCTGACCTCATCCATTAGCATCTCAATTTCTGGATCTAACGCATGCTTCTTTTGGCTACTATCCACAATATCAGCTTGTTGAGCATTAAATGCTTCAACTGATTAACTCACTTGTGCCTCCAGGTTATGAATAGTTGCATCTTGCCTTTGGATAGTATCACATAGCATTTGTATTTGTAGTTGTTTCTCATTACTTTGTTCCATGAAACACTTTAACATATCTTTGATCTCCTTCATGTCAGCTTCCGCGGGTTCTTTAACATATCTTTGATCTTCTTCATGTTAGCTTCCCCGGGTTCTTTATTCCTGTTAACCTCACAAGAAAAAGTAAAACCATCATAATAAGGGGCTGGGGAGAGTAAGACATATAAGCACAATCATAAAAGTGACCATCTTGACCACCACAAATACATTCCACACATAAGATTGAGTTGGTGCATATAACTTGCTCTTGGGAATATTTTGACAATTTTTCCATGTGGTTTCCTCCACAATACACACAAAGAAGATCAACAGTAGAATTACCAACATAAAAAATCCCATAATTCCACCATGCCATGTTTCTCAAATTAACAAGTAAAACTAAAATAAAAAAATCAAATACTAGAAAACAAAAATAAAGTTCAAACTTGAAACCTAGCAATATTTACACCTACAACTGCACCGTTAGTCCCCGACGATGGCACCAAAATTTAATCATGCCCAACTCTAGTCCTAAAAGGCATAAACAGTCGCTACAAATATAATCTAGTCTAAAAGTCTAGAGTCGAATCCCATAGAGAACTAAGGACTAACTACAATTGCTCAATATTGTTAAGAAACACAAGTACAAACAATTTTCTAATTATAAAGATTATAAGGTTTATTTTTAAATAATTAACTAACAAATCTAAAAAGCAGTAAAACTATCAATTAACAAGGATAAGGGTTGGAGACAAGATTAAGGAGGTCTAGAGTTATGATTTCACCAATTGTTGGAATTCTTCCCGCTATGTCTTCTAAAATTTCGCCTAATTATTCTCTACCGATCGTGAGTACTTTGGGTGTTATAGTTCTCTGTTGAGAAACTACCATAATTTACTAGACATATTCTCTAGAACTACACTAGCTGGCACTAAATTCATCGCTCACCACGATCTCACCAAGGTTTCGTTATATCTAATCCCTCCTTTAAACCCTCCGTATTGATCTCTCACATACGTTAGGAGTGATATTTTTCAACAACTACCTAAATTCATACTCTCTCTCTCTCTCGAGTAGTACACACTAAATAGGTACAGACAGTTGATGGCCATTCAATCAACATCAACAAACACATAGTTGAACTAGTAGAGAAATCCAACGGCTCAATTATATAAAAACTTAACAAGAATTCATCCTCCAAAAGGTTCCATCAAAACCTTAGATAACAAATTGGCTATTCATAATAATATGCAAAACTACAATACTAGAATTCGTAACCAATAATGGAAATATAGGAAGAAAGAGGGAAAACATGAAGTTGAATCCTTATCTTTCTTGCTCCTAGCGTATTCTTGCATCCCCAAAGTCTTGTCTACTTGCAAAGTAATATCTCTCCCTAAAAAGCACGTTTTAGGATGTACCAAAAATCCTTCTTTGCAAACGCGTGAGACCCTTCGCGTTAGCGAAGAACAAAACAAAACACCAGCACCATGTCACGACCCCAAATACCCCGATCGTGATGGCACCTATCACATTACTAGGCAAGCCAACCCAACAAGTAACCACAGCCAATTTCTTTTAATAAAAACATTTTTCTAACATTTAATTTAAGTCTCAATTTTCATAAGGAATACATAAATCACTGAAATGTTCGGAAACATTGCAGAAAATAGACCAACACAGCCCAACCATCTGGTGTCATAAGTCTAGAGCGTCTAAATACACTGACTGTCTAATACATAACAAGTCTAAAAATGCAGAAAAACAAGGATAGGAAGGAGTAAAGCAGGGTTGCGGACGCCGTGCAGCTACCTTGCAATCTCCGATAAGCTCTGGAAATATTGGGTACCCTCACTCTGCTGCTCGGGCACCTGGATCTGCACACAAGGTGCAGGGAGTAACGTGAGTACGCCAACTCAATAAGTAACTAAAGTAAATAAGGTCTAAAAGTAGTGATGAGCAGTAAAAATCATATAAAAGACTAAACAACAGAATATCAAGTCAAACTCAACAATTTAAAAGCAGTTTCTTCATAAAGCTTAAGCTTCAATTGAAATACTTTGAAATCATTTACTTAGCAGTTTTCAACAGAGGCTCACTATAAAAGAAGAATGAAATCAGCAAAAAATATCAAGAATGGGCCCCTCAGGAAAGGTGTCACTCATAAATATAGCCTCTCGGGCAAGCCTCATAGTCACTTGTGACTCAGCTCTCGTCACTCAGTATTCACACTCAGCACTCAGGCTCGATAAAATCTCATAATAGTAATAATCATAATAACCAATGCGGCGTGCAACCCGATCCATAGTTTATAGTCGACTACGCTCACTGGGGGTGTACAGACTCCGGAGGGGCTCCTATAGCCCAAACGTTATATCGCTGCGGCGCGCAGCCTGATCCAATATATATATATATATATCATTGCGGCGTGTAGCCCGATCTATATGAGTATCGCTGCGGCGTGCAGCCCAATCCATAATATATACATATAATATTGCTGCGACGTGCAGCCCGATCCATAATATCTATAATCCTTACCATTAGGTCCTCAACCTCTCTCATTCATTAACCTCACAGCCACTCGAGCATAACAGTGGAAATCAGGGAAACTCAGCCCAAACAGTTTTCACATTTTAAGAAGTAGAGTGATAAAAACCAGTTTTAGACAATAAACAGGTAAAATATGACTGAGGATATGCTTTCAAGCAAATAGAGTGAGGAAAACAGTAAAAATGTCTCTAAGGGTCTCAACAGGTCGGCACGAATCCCCAAATATGACATACATCCCATAATACAATATAAATTTCTAAAATACGGGATATCATAAGATTTCAAATCAAGTGAGCGACTTAATAGTCGTTACGGGACGGACCAAGTCACAATCCCTACCGGTGAACGCCCATATGCTCATCACCTAGCATGTGGATCACCTCATTTATCAAAACTATATGAAATACAGGAGTTTTGTACCCTCAGTTCCAAATTTACAATGGTTACTTACCTCAAACCGGATGAAATACTACTCCGCAACGCCTTTGCCTCTTGCCTCGGCCTCAACTCGCGCTGAATCTACCCAAAATCAGAATCATAACATTAGAATATGCTAAAGAGGCGAAGCCCATGCAAAATTGATCAAATTATACCAAAAATTCTGAAATTGGTCCAACCTGACCCCCAGGCCCACGTCTCGAAATTCGATAAAAATCACAATAACGAAAATCCTTATCCTCCACAAGTTCATACATACCAAGAATACCAAAATCCAACCACAAATGGTCCCTCAAATCCCTAGATTAAAGTCTCAAGTTTCCAAGCCCTAATTCCCCAATTTAGGCTTCAAATCCCCCAAATTTCATGTATAATTAGGTAGAAATCACAATAGAATCGTGTATTAAGTCCATAATTCTTACCTCCACGAAGTTATGTTTGATTCCCTCTTCAATCTCCCTCAAGAAGCTCCAAAACAAAGTCAAAAATGGTGAACTTAGGCCAAAAATCGCGAAAATGGCCTTATAAACATTCTGCCCAGCGATTTGAAATCCTTCTTCGCTAACGTGGTCAAAAACTCGCATTCGCGAAGCACAAAATACCATTGACCAAAAATCCTTTTATGCGAATGCAGAAGAACCCTCGCTAACGTGATGCTTCAGCTGACCCAACCTTCGCGAGCGCGGCTACACCTATGCGAACGCGAAGAACAAGGCTCCTGGGATCTAGCCACTCCAAATACTCTACGCGAACGCGGGACCCTCGTCGCGTTCGCGATGACCACTGGACCTCACCCTTCGCGAATGCGAGAACCACACCGCGAATACAAAGGCCAAAATGACAGCCTCACTTCCCATCCCTTCACGAACGCGAGAGCCTTCTCGCGAACGCGAAGGCCAAATGTCTGCAACACTAACAACAGATTTTCTACAACTTTTTTCCAACATGAATTGATCCGTTCAACCACCCGAAACTCACCCGAGGCCCCTGGGACCTTAATCAAGCATGCCAACATATCCCATAACATCACTCAAATTTGATCCAATCTTCGGAACACTCAAAATAACATCAAAACGCCAAATTAACAGCGGATTCAGGCCTAAGAATTCCAAAAACTTCCAAATTCCGCTTTCGATCAAAAAGTCTATCAAACCTCGTCCGAATGACTTGAAATTTTGCACACACATCCCAAATGACACATCAGACTTACTGCAACTCCCAAAATTCCATTCCGACCCCTATATCAAAATCTCACCTATCAACAGGAAAATGCCAAAATTCAAATTTTGCCAATTCAAGCCTAAATCTACTCCGGACCTCCAAAACATATTACGATCACACTCTTAAGTACCAAATCATCTCCCGAAGCTATCCGAACCGTCAGAATTCACATCCGATCCCTTATTCATATAATTCAACATCTGGTTGACTTTTCTAACTTAAGCTTACTCAAAAGAGAATAAGTGTCTCAAACCTTACCAAAACCTCTCCGAACCCGAACCAATCAACCCGATAACATATAATACAGCTGAATAAAACAATAAGAAGCAGAAATGGAAGAAAATGGAGTGTTAATTCATGAAACGACCGGTCGGGTCGTTACATCCTCCCTCTCTTAACTAAACATTTGTCCTCGAACGAGTCAAGAAACATACCTGAAGCCTCAAATAGGTGAGGATATCTACTTCGCATCTCCTGCTCGGTCTCCCAGGTAGCCTCCTCCACGGGCCGACCTCTCTACTGCACTTTCACTGAAGCTATATCCTTAGATCTCAACTTTCGAACCTGACGCTTAAAAATAGCCACTGGCTCCACATCGTAAGTCAGATCATCAACTAACTGAACCGTGCTGAAATCCAAAACATGAGACGGATCACCAATATACTTTCGGAGCATAGAAACATGAAATACCAGATGCACGCCCGACAAGCTGGGTGGCAAAGCAAGCTCATAAGCCACCTCTCCAATCCTTAGAAGCATCTCAAAAGGACCAATGAACCGAGGACTCAATTTACCCTTCTTCCCAAATCTCATAACACCCTTCATGTGTGAAACCTTCAGTAGAACCTTCTCGCCAACCATGTAGGACACATCCCAAACCTTCCTATCAGCATAACTCTTTTGTCTCGACTGTGTTGTACGAAGCCTCTCCTGAATCACCTTTACCTTGTCTAAAGCATCCTGCACCAAGTCTGTACCCAATAGCCTAGCCTCACCTGGCTCAAACTAACCAACTAGAGATCTACACCGCCTCCCATACGAAGCCTCATATGGAGCCATCTGAATACTCGACCGGTAACTGTTGTTATAAGCAAACTCTGCGAGCGGTAGAAACTGATCCCATGACCCTCTGAAATCGATGACACAAGCATGCAACATGCCCTCCAATATCTGAATAGTGCGCTCGGACTACCCGTCCGTTTGAGGGTGAAAAGATATGCTCAACTCAACCTGAGTACCCAACTCTCACTGCATAGACCTCCAAAACTGTGAAGTGAATTGAGTGCCCCTATTTGAAATGATGGAAACTGGGACACCATGCAAACAAACAATCTCCCGGATATAGATCCCTACCAACCGCTCTAAAGAATAGGTAGTACACACAGGAATGAAGTACACGGACTTGGTCAGCCGATCCACAATCACCCAAATAACATCGAACTTCTTTAAAGTCCGTGGGAGCCCAACTACAAAGTCCATAGTGATTCGCTCTCACTTCCACTCTGGAATATCCATCCGCTAAAGCAAGCCACCCGGTCTCTGATGCTCATATTTCACCTGCTGACAATTGAGACATCGAGCTACAAATCCGACAATATCTTTCCTCATTCTCTTCCACCAATAATGCTGTCTCAGATCCTGATACATCTTCGCGGAACCCGGATGAATGGAATACCGCGAACTATGGGCCTCCTCTAGAATCAACTCTCGAAGCCCATCCACATTGGGCACACATATCCGGCCCTGCATATTCAACACCTCATCATCACCAATAGTCACATCTCTGGCATCATCTTGTTAAACTCTATCCTTAAGGACAAGCAAATGAGGATCATCATACTGGCACTCTCTGATGCGATCAAATAAGGAAGACCGAGAAGTCACACAAGCCAATACCCGACTGGCTCTGAAATATCCAACCTCACGAACCAATTGGACAAGGCCTGAACATCAACTGTAAGAGGTCTCTCCCAAACTAGAATGTACGCCAAACTCCCCATACTCACCGCTTTCCTACTCAAGGCATCGGCCACCACATTGGCCTTCCCTGGATGGTACAAGATAGTAATATCATAGTCCTTTAGTAGATCCAACCATCTCTGCTGCCTCAAATTGAGATCCTTCTGCTTGAACAAGTGTTGGAGGCTACGATGATCAGTAAACACCTCACAAGACACACCATAAAAATAATACCTCCAAATCTTCAATGCGTGAACAATGGCAACCAACTCCAAATCATGAACAGGGTAGTTCTTCTCATGGGCCTTCAACTGACGAGAAGCATAAGCAATAACTATACCCTCTTGCATCAATACACACCCAATACCAACTCTAAAAGCATCACAATACACGGTATAGGAACCTGAAGCTGATGGCAACATTAACACTAGAGTTGTGGTCAAGGCGGTCTTGAGCTTCTGAAAGCTCACCTCGCACTCATCTGACTACCTGAATAAAGCACCCTTCTGAGTCAACTTTGTCAAGGGTGATGCGATAGATGAAAATCCCTGAACAAACCGGCGGTAATAACCCGCCAACACACGAAAGCTGCGAATCTCTGTGGCTGAAGACGGTCTGGGCCAACTCTGAACTGCCTCTATCTTCTTTGGATCTACCTGAATACCCTCATTGGACACCACGTGCCCCAAGAATGCCACTAAACTGAGCCAAAACTCACACTTGGAGAACTTTGCATATAGCTTCTCCTCCCTCAATCTCTACAACACAACTCTCAAATGCTCCGCGTGCTCCTCCTAACTACACGAATACACCATAATATCATCAATGAAAACTATGACAAATGAGTTGAGATAGGGCCGAAACACACTGTTCATCAAATGCATGAATGTTGTCGGGGCATTGGTCAGCTAAAAAGACATCACCAAGAACTCATAATGACCATATCGGGTCCTGAAAGCCATTTCAAGAATATTAGAGTCCCTGATCTTCAACTGGTGATAACCTGAATGGAGATCAATCTTGGAGAACACTCTCGCTCTCTGAAGCTGGTCAAATAAATCATCAATGCGAGGTAGGGGATACTTGTTCTTAATTGTAACCTTGTTCAACTACCTGTAATCAATGCATATCCTCATCGTGCCATCCTTCTTCTTCACAAATAAGACAGGCGCACCCCAATGTGACACACTAGGCAGATTAAACCATTTATCAAGGAGTTCCTGAAGCTGCTCCTTCAACTCTTTCAACTCCGCTAGTACCATACGATACGGTGGAATAGAGATGTGATGAGTGCCCGACACCAGATCAATACCAAAATCAATATCCCTGTCCGGTGGCATGCTCGGTAGGTCTACAGGAAACACATCGGGAAAATCCCTCACAACAGGAACAGAATCAATACTGGGAGTCTCTACACCGACATCACTCACAAAGGCTAAGTAGGATAGACAACCCTTCCCAACCATACGCTGGGCCTTCAAGAATGAAATTACCCTACGGGGAACATAATCGGTCGAACCTCACCACTCAATCCATGGCACATCCAGCATAGCCAAAGTCATTGACTTAGCATGGTAGTACAAAATAACGCAACACAAAGATATCCAATCCATGCTTAATATAACATCGAAATCCACCATACATAACAACAAAAGATCCACTCGGGTCTCCAGACCCCCAATAGTCACCACACATGACCGGTACACACGGTCTACAACAACAATATTGCCCACCGGAGTAGGTACACGAAAAGATAAAACAAGAGACTTATGAGGCGTATCCAAATAATGAGCAAAGTATAATGACATATAAGAATAAGTGGAACCGGGATCAAATAACACAAAGGCATCTCTGTGGTAGACCGAAACAATACCTGAAATCACGGCATCTGAAGTGGCAACATCTGGTCTACCTGGGAGGGCATAGAAATGAGCCTAACCACCACCTGATCGACCTCCCCCTCTAAGGCGACCCCTAGCTGACTGACCCCCAGCCCTAGCTGCCTGAGCGGGTGGTGAAGTAACTGGAGCTGAAGTCGAGGGCTAACCCCTCTGTTGAGACGGACCCTTAAGAAGACGAGGACACTGCCTCCTCATATGCCCAAACTCTCCGCACTCATAACAACTACCCGGTGCTAGAGATGGGGACTGAAGGGAACCCCTGGCACCGGAATGACTAGTAGAAGGACCTAGCATGGAAGAACCCTAGACTAATGGGGCACGTGACGAGCTCTGGGCTGGTAGGGCACTGAGTGATGACTGGACCAGCTGAGATCCATGATGACCCATGACCCGATGATGCCCCACGATAACCTGGGCGAGCTAACTAAGCCTGTCTAAATGGACGACCTCTGCCGTGCTGAAATTGATCCCTCGAAGGAGCACTACCAAAGCTAGCAGATCCTCGAGGCTTCTTGGCCTCCCTCTCCTCTCGCTCCTGGCGACGAACCGACTCAATCTCGTGGGCGATGTCATCAACCTCCTCAAAAGTAGCACCTAACACCCTCTCCCTAGTCATGAGAATCCGAAGCTGATATGTGAGGCCATCAACGAACCTCCTGATCCTCTCTCGATCTGTGAGAACCAACCAGACCGCATGATGAGCTAACTCAGAAAACCGTATCTCATACTGTGTCACATTCATGTCTCTCTGACGCAACTGCTCGAACTGCCTACGCAGCTCCTCTCGGCAAGACTGTGGTACATACTTCTATATAAAGAGAACAGAGAACTACTGCCAGGTAAGGGGCGCTGCACCAACAGGCCTACGCCTCTCATAGGCCTCCCACAAAATAAAGGCAGCTCCAGAAAACTAAAAGGTAGTAAATGTTATACCACTGGTCTCTAAAATACCCGTTGTGCGAAGAATCCTCTGACACTTGTCCCAGAAACCATGCACATCCTCGCCCTTAGTACCACTGAAAGTTGGAGGCTGAAGTCTACCAAACCTCTACAAACAACGCTGCTCGTTTCGTCAGGCATAATTGGTACCACATACTCCTAAGCTGGTGCAACTGGCTGGTGCTTGAGCTGGTGCTGCTGGAGCATCCACAACTGGGACTTGATCTTGAATTGGGGTGGCTGGTGGATCTGCAGGTTCTGCCCTAACTATTGTGCGAGCTACACCCCTGCCCCTACCACGGCCTCGACCGCGTCTTCGGCCTCTAGTGGCCCTAGCTGGTGGTACTGGTGGTCATCCATCCTGACTAGTAGCACATGTCCTCACCATCTATGAGAGAAGGAATAACAGAAGTTTAGTACTCGGATCAACAGATTCGCACGACAAGAATTTCAAGAATATGAAGTTTTTCCTAAAAGTTTTGCAACCTCCCGAGGATAAATACAGACATCTCCGTACCGATCTGCGAGACTCTACTAAACCGGTTCATGCCTCGCGAGACCTATGTAACCTAGGCTCTGATACCAATTAGTCACAACCCCAAATACCCCAATCGTGATGTCACCTATCACATAACTAGGCAAGTCAACCCAACAAGTAACCACAGTCAATTTCTTTTAATAAAAACATTTTTCTAACATTTAATTAAGTCTCAATTTTCATAAGGAATACATAAATCACTGAAATGTGTGGAAAACATTGCAGAAAATAGATCAACACAGCCCAACCATCTGGTGTCACAAGTCTAGAGCCTCTAAATACACTGATATGACTGTCTAATACATAATAAGTCTAAAAATGCAGAAAAACAAGGATAGGAAGGAGGAAAGCAGGGTTGCGGACGCCGTGCAGCTACCTTGCAATCTCAGATAAGCTCTGGAAATGATAGGAACCCTCACTCTGCCACTCGGTCACCTAGGTCTACATACAAGGTGCAGGGAGTAACGTGAGTACGCCAACTCAGTAAGTAACTAAAGTAAATAAGGTCTGAAAGCAGTGACGAGCAGTAAAAATCATATAAAAGAGTAAACAACAGAATATCAAGTCAAACTCAATAGTTTAAAAACTAGTTTCTTCATAAAGCTTCAGTTTCAATAGAAATACTTTGAAATCATTTACTTAGCAGTTTTCAACAGAGGCTCATTATAAAAGAAGAGTGAAATCAACAAAAAATATCAGGAATGGGCCCCTCAGGCAAGGTGTCACTCATAAATATAGCCACTCGGGAAAGCCTCTCGGTCACTCGTGACTCAGCTCTCATCACTTAGTATTCACACTCAGCACTCAGGCTCGATAACATCTCATAATAGTAATAATCATAATAACCGTTGCGGCGTGCATCCCCATCCATAGTTTATAGTCGACTACGCTCACTAGGGTGTATAGACTTCGGAGGGGCTCCTACAGCCCAAGCGTTATATCGTTGCAGCGCGCAGCCCGATCCAATATATATATATATATATCGCTGCGGCGTGTAGCCCGATCTGTATAAGTATCGCTGCGGCATGCATCCCGAACTATAATATATACATATAATATTGTTGCGGCGTGCAGCCCGATCCATAATATCTATAATCCTCACCATTAGGTCCTCAACCTCTCTCAGTCATTAACCTCACAGCCACTCGGGCATAACAGTGGAAAACAGGGAAACTCAACCCAAACAGTTTTTACATTTTAAGAAGTAGAGTGATAAAAACCAGTTTTAGACAATAAACAGGTAAAGCATGACTGAGGATATGCTTTCAAGCAAATAGAGTGAGGAAAACAGTAAAAATACCCCTAAGGGTCTCAACAGGTCAGCACGAGGCCCCAAACATGGTATACAGCCCATAATACAATATAAATTTCTAAAATACAGGATATCATAAGATTTCAAATCAAGTACGCGGCTTAATAGTCGCTACGGGACGGACCAAGTCACAATCCCTACCGTGCACGCCCACACGCTCGTCACCTAGCATGTGTGCCACCTCATTTATCAAAACGATATGAAATACCGGGGTTTTGTACCCTTAGTTCCAAATTTACAATGGTTACTTACCTCAAATCGGATAAAATACTACTCCGCAATGCCTTTGCTTCTCGCCTCGGCCTCAACTCGTGCCGAATCTACCTAAAATCAGAATCATAACATTAGAATATGCTAAAGGGACGAAGCCCATGCGAAATTAATCAAATTATACCAAAAATTCCAAAATTGGTCCAACCCGACCCCCAAGCCCATGTCTCGAAATTTGATAAAAATCACATCAACAAAAACCCATCCTCCCACGAGTTCATACATACCAAGAATACCAAAATCCGACCACAAATGGCCCCTCAAATCCCTAGATTAAAGTCTCAAGTTTCCAAGCCCTAACTCTCCAATTTAGGCTTCAGATCCCCCAAATTTCATGTTTAATTAGGTAGAAATCACAATAGAATCGTATATTAAGTCCATAATTCTTACCTCTAAGAAGTTCTCTTTGATTCCCTCTTCAATCTCCCTCAAGAAGCTCCAAAACCGAGTCAGAAATGGTGAACTTAGGCCAAAAATCGCGAAAATAGCCTTTTAAACATTCTACCCAGCGATTTGAAATCCTTCTTCGCGAACGCGGTCAAAACCTCGCGTTCGCGAAGCACAAAATACCATTGACCAAAAATCATCTTACGCGAACGCAGAAGAACCCTCGCGAACGCGATGCTTCAACTGACCCAACCTTCGCGAACGTGGCTACACCTACGTGAACATGAAGAACAAGTTTCCTGGGATCCAGCCACTCCAAATACTCTACGCGAACGCGGGACCCTCGTCGTGTTCTCGATGACCACTAGACCTCACCCTTTGCGAACGCGGGAACCATACCGCGAACGCGAAGGCCAAAATGACAACCTCACTTCCCATCCCTTCGCGAACGCGAGAGCCTTCTTGCGAATGCGAAGGCTAAATGTCTGCAACACCAACAACATATTTTTTGCAACTTTTTTCCAACATGAATTGATCCGTTCAACCACCCGAAACTCACTCGAGGTCCCCGGGACCTTAACAAAATATGCCAACATATCCCATAACATCATTCAAACTTGATCCAATCTTCGGAACACTCAAAACAACATCAAAACACCAAATTAACATTGGATTCAAGCCTAAGAATTTCAAAACTTCCAAATTCCGCTTTCGATCAAAAAGTCTATCAAACCTCGTTCGAATGACCTAAAATTTTGCACACACATCCCAAATGACACATCGGACCTACTACAACTCCCGGAATTCCATTCCGACCCCTATATCAAAATCTGACCTATCAACCGGAAAACGCCAAAATTCTAATTTTGCCAATTCAAGCCTAAATCTACTCTGGACCTTCAAAATACATTCCGATCAAGCTCCTAAGTCCCAAATCATCTTCCGAAGTTATCCGAACCGTCAGAATTCACATTCGAGCCCTTATTCATATAAGTCAACATCCGGTTGGCTTTTCCAACTTAAGCTTACTCAAAAGAGACTAAGTGTCTCAAACCTTACCAAAACCTCTCCGAACCCGAACCAATCAACCCGATAACATATAATACAGCTGAATAAAACAATAGGAAGTAGAATGGGGGAAAACCGAATAGTAATTCATGAAACGACAGCAAAATAAGGAAAAATTATCCAAAACCACTCTAAATCACAATTAAGGCCCCCGTTCAATCACACCAAAAAGTCTTAATACATTATCTAAAATTATCCAAAGGCTCGAAATGCCACGAATAACATAGAAATCACGAATTGACGATCAAAATCCTTCTTTCATCTTTCAAATATTCAAACATCGATAAACGCATCCAAATTATGTCTATACATCTCGAAAAAATACCAAACTTTACACACAAGTTACAAATCATGATACAAACCTATTCGAAGGATCGAAACCCCAAATGGACATCGAAAACACCAAAGTCTACTTCAAATCAAACTTAGAAAATTCTTAAACTTTTAAAAATGCCAACTTTCCATAATAAATGCCGAAATGCTCCCGGACAACTCGATAACCCGAATATATGCCCATGTCCGAAATCATCGTACGAACCTATTGGAACTTTCAAATTTTTGTATTTCGAGGTCGTTTACTCAAAAGTCAAACCTTGGTCAACTCTTCCAACTTAAAGCTTCTAAATTGAGAATTTTCCTTCTGAATCAACTCCTAACTTTCCGAAATTCAATTTTGATCTCACATACAAGTCATAAAATATAAAGTGAGCTACTCAAGGTTTCAAACCATGGAACGATGTACTAGAGCTCAAAATGACTGGTTTGGTCATTATAACGTGCTACCATGTACATTGTATCCGTGTCAAATGCTAAACAAAATATTCGAGAGATTTATTCATATACAATAAGGCATAGTAACAATATTGAATAAAGTAAGGAGTCAAATGATAATATGAGTTTGTTTTATAAAACAAATATGGTGAAATAAAGTATAATTTATATAAAATATAATATTAAATGAGTTTAGTTTAGAAATCAAATGGGGTGAAGAAAATAATATTTTTAAATAAAATAAAGCATCTGATAAGTTACTGAATTAAATATAGAATTAGTAAAGTAAAACATAATAACAATTTTTAAGTAAAGTAAAACATTAAATGGGTAAGGAGTTTAATTTGAGAATCAATTAAAGTAAAATATGATAACAATTAAGAATAGTAAAGTACCGAGTGAAATGACGAGTTTTAACTTAAGAGTCACATAAAGTAAGCATGTTCATAATTTTTTTATTTAAAATCGTTATGTTACCAACAACTCAACAGAGTATGAGATAATGACTCCACGCAGATAAATTCATCTTGAAAATTAATTCACCAAGTAACCACGGAGGCACAGATTGACACATTGAAGAAACACAATAATTCACGTAGGATGCATGACTCACCCAATAAGTCGATATCATTCCAATACTAGAATAACAACTGAGGTTAACTTTACTGTCACAAACAATTGCAACATATCAACACGTTGCGGCGTCCAACCCGATTCCACACAATAATAACAATATCTATTACGGCTTGCAACCCGATCCCACCTGTATCATATCATCCGTCTTTATCGCTCCATGTCATATCTTTTCATATTATTTCAATATCGTTGTGGCGTGCAACTCGATTCCCAAACAATATGAGTTAAACAAACAAACAAACAAACCACAACTAACTACGGCGTATCACAAAAAATTAAACGCAATAAAGAGGCTAAACAAAGAAAGTCACATGAGGATAAAATAGTTACATGATAACTCACAAAATCAAATAGCAAGTAATGACAATTCATAAATAAGGCACAGTTACCAAGAAGCAATTAACGACTAAGGCAGGAATTCAACAAGTAATTGCAAATAATAATTAAAGCATATAAGAGTATACTTGGCAGTAAAAGATAGAACATGTACTAACAATTTCAAGTAAAACACGTAAGAGAAAGCCTAACAATAGAAGATATAACATGAAATGACAACTTCAATTAAATGCAAGAAATAAGCCTAATAGCCTAAACCGGTCAAATACCATATATAAGCTTGTGCACACAATTATCACCTCGCGTACACGTCTTCCATATAATTCAAATAGTACAATCAACCCAAAACCTAAGGGGTAGGTTTTTCCACACAAAATTAGGCAATTTACTTACATCAATTAGGTCAAATCAATACTCAAAATAGATTTTCCTTTAAAATTTACCCCCCGCTCAACTTAAATCTAGCCAAAAATAATGTAATAATAACAAATAATGCAAGAGAAATCAATTCAAATTAATAAAGTTAAGCTCTTTAACTAAAATCAAAAAGTCATCTCAAAAAGTCAATCCTGAGCCCGTACCCCGGAATCTGAGAAGCTCATAAATTCTGAATACCCTTTTCGATACGAGTCCCAACCATATCAAAATAATTCAATTCTGACCTCAAATGGGCCTTCAAATCAACAATTTGTGTTTTAGAAATGTTTTTACTAAAATCCCCCAATCTCTTTAATTTAAATCATTAATTACACACTAAAATTGAGGTTGGAATCATGAAATAAAATTAAATCCGAGTCAAAAGTACTTACCCCAATTCAAATGGTGAAAATACCCCTCCAAAATCGCCCAAAATCGAGCTCCAAAACCTTGTGAGAAGAATAACTAAATTGCAAAATAAGAAAAATGCAGCAGTTGTCTAAGCCCGAATCAGATCTTAGATGATCTCTAAACTCACGTTTGATAAGCTCAGCATGGTACTTGCAAGATTACACCTAAAATAGGCTCTTGAATCACCCAATTTGGCCTTAAAATGAGGGAAATATGATGTTTTAAGATTTTAAAGCAAGTCTGAAAATTTCAGGGCTCAATGGTGAATCGATCATTCGATATCCTTTTCCTTCTGCGACGGAATGGAAGAAAAGTAACATAAATAGCATTTTCATAATTATTTACACCAGAAAAAAGAAAAAAAAACCACCAATAATAAAATTTTCGTTTGGCACCCAAAACTCATTCGAAACCTCCCGGACGCAAACCATATATGCATTTCAATCATAAAATACGTTACAAACATGCTCGCACACTCAAAATACCGAAAAAGGTCATCTAGACGCGATATTGACCATGGTCAAACTCCAAATTCTTATCTTATCTAGTTTTTCAATCAATGATCCAAAACACACCCGAGCCCCTCGGAACCTCATCCAATCATACCAACAAGTATAAATGCATTATCCAAACTTATCACAAGCCTCAAAACACCCAAGGAAACATCACAACAAAAATATCGAGGCTCGAACCGAATAAAATTTCTCTTAAGTTTTTAAATCTTTATTCTATCAAAAGAGTGTCTGAATCACACTTAAACACTTTGGATTACTTCCAAACTTTGCAAACAAGTTCAATTCTACTACATAGACCAATCCAAAGTCCCAGAATATCAATTTAAGTTCAATAACATCAAAGTCAACTCTTGGTCAAATTTATGAACTCTTAAGTTATTCAAATTGCCAACTTTTAACAAATAGTGTCGGATTCTTCTAGAAAACTTCGAAACTAAATCCGAACATATGTACAAGTCCAAAATCATCATACGAACCTATCGGAATAATCAAACCCCGATTCTGAGTCCGTTTACCCAAAAGTCAAACCATGGTCAAACTTAGGATATTTCTAAACCTTCGAATTGCCAATTTTCGGTAAA
Organism: Nicotiana tabacum; assembly: GCF_000715075.1. NCBI lineage: Eukaryota > Viridiplantae > Streptophyta > Magnoliopsida > Solanales > Solanaceae > Nicotiana > Nicotiana tabacum. The sequence goes on from NC_134090.1 coordinate 88,858,123, forward strand.
ATAAACCAAATTAACCTAGGAACCTCCGAATTCAATTTTGGGCATACGCCTAAATCCAAAATTATTCTCCGGACCTAACGGAGCCATCAAAACTCCGATCTAATATCATATACGCAAAGTCAAAATTGGTAAACTCTTCCAAGTTAAAACTTCTAAAATGACAATCATTCTTCCAGATCAATCCCGAACCACTCAAAAATCAAAACCAGCGATATATGCATTGTTCCTGCCAAGTTCTAACCTGCAAGCTCAAAATTTTTATGCCTAAGCTATTTTTTATTAAACTTATTTAAAATAAATCTAAATTTAAACAATGACACAAAAATAATCATATTGTGTAAATCGAAAAAAATGTACAAATAACCCTCAATATGGATGGTCTTGAATTTTTGTCCATGCTTGCCCCATTAGCAAAACTTCTAAGTTTAATAAATAGAAAAATATACATAAGTTGTACCCTAAACTTGTAGCGAAAATTCAGTTAAAAACTTTAACTATATAACCAAAAGAAGGTGGACCCCTTTTAATTTATTTTCAGCTCCCTTTATCTTTCTTGTAACTCCCCCCCCCCCCCCCCGGCTTCCCCATCCTCTAAAATTCTGTTCAGTTCTTCTGCCATCTGCTTCTCTTCTATTTTTCTTTTTTTTTTCTTTTTCTTTTTTTTCCAAACAATTCCAGCATATCAAGGATATGATAATGAATTTATTATTATAGATAGAAGTGGAGCTTGATATAATTATAAAAATTTCAAAATAATTCAAATTGTATAGGGAGCTAATGAGACCCAATGAATTTCTTTCCACTTTCTATTTGATTTTCCACCTAACTATATTCTTTCATCTAAAAGAATTGGTCTCTTTTAATCTAGGATCCGATTAATAAACATTTCTAACTATCTTAAATTTGAATCATGCTTTTATTATTTTCACCTATTATTTTCTATTTTCTCTAAAATTTAAAGTAAATTTAGAATTTATCAATCACTTTGGAAATAAAAGGTTAAAATTATTTTATGAACAATTCAACGTAATTATTAGCCTACTCTAAGAATGAAATGTGAATGTGATGGATAAAAAATTCTTAGGTGTTAAATTGATTATCTACTTTCATAAAGGTCTTTTCATAAGTTTGATTATATTATCCGATTTTGTTTTTATTTATGCACGAACTTGTTAAGAAGTAGAGAGGAGAGAAAGATAAATATATTTTTGGCTATGTTCAACTGAAACTAGGAAAAATTAGAAGAGAAAAAAGGGAGCAAGAAATGAGATAAATAGGGTGCTGAGAAGGAAATAAAAATTAATATGGAACTGAGACTGAAAAGTACGGAAAAGAAAAGACCTTGAATAAACAAAAAGAAACGGAAAAAAATAAAAAGTAAGAAAACTGAAGATTTCTGACGTGGCACATGTGTAAAGCACTTTATACTACTCCCTCCGGTCCAAAATAAGTAATTTTTTGGATGTTTTCACACAGATTAAGAAATTCACCTTTTAGCATTAATTAGCAATGAAATTGACCATATTAACCTTAACTACTCACATAAACACTCCTAACATATATTCCAACACAATTTACTCCAAGGACAATGTAGGGAAAAAATAATTAATTCATTCATTCTTGAAATCTGAAAAAATCACTTATTTGGACCACAAGAAAAAGGCCAAAAAATCACTTATTTTGGACCGGAGGGAGTAGTTTATACTATGAGACTGGTATTATATTCTCACGGATTAATTACAATTTGGGGGGGGGGGGGGGTTTAAAATCATCTATATAGTTAGGGTGTGTAACTGAGTTTTCGAGACAAATTTAGAGTACAATTTTTATGTAAAAATTGCACGGGGCGTCCTATTTGGTTGCTCCTATTTAACCTATACCCATTTTTTAAAAACTTTTAACTTGTACCCAATTTTTAAACAATTTCAGCTCCCTTTCTCCTCCCCCTTTTCTTCCTTTATTTTCTTTTTTCTTCTTTTACAACGATGACTTCAACATTGCTCTCTTTAATTAATGAAGCTAAAACAAATATACGGAGGATATTACTCTCGTTGGCATGGAGGATGACTTCAACGACATAAGAGATCAACTCATTGGGCAAGCGCGGGAGCTCTCGCCAGACAAGTTTTTAGCAATATAATCCATCAGTATTATTTCGTTTTGATGTTTCTTCATGGGTTACTATTTCTCAAGAATATGATGCAAGAGAAATTCTTATAAATGTTTTAAGCTTTGGTACTTCTGATGTGACGACAGTATATCATGACAAGAGCTATGACCAATTATTAGAGCATTATATAGAAAATTAAAAGGCAAAAGATATTTGATAGTTATGGATGTTAAAGACAAAAACTCCAGCTCTAGAGCTGAAGTTTTCCAGTTACAATACAACAACTTTAGCTCTAGAGCTGAAGTTTCCCGGTTACTATATCCAGTTACAACACAAAAACTTCAGCTCTAGAGCTGAAGTTTTCTAGTTACTACACAAAAGGTTCAGCTCTAGAGCTGAAGTTTCTAGTTTACAACACAAAAACTTCAGCTTTAGAGCTGAAGTTTCCCATTTACTACACATAAACTTCAGCTTTAGAGCTGAACTTCAGGCCCGGCTACTAGAATGGTGAAGTTTTGCGTGATTGTCTTTGCTACTTCAGCCCCGTGTGCTGAAGTTATGCGAAAAAGCGGGTACACTTGCAATTTTTTTTGCAAAGCGGGCACAAGTTAAAATGTGACACAAAAAACGGATATAGATGCAAATGCCCCAATTTTTCTTGAATAACAGAATAAGTATAGCCCCTCACTTACCTGGTGGGCAATATTTTTAATTTTTGACCATAAAATTCTGCTCATCAGGAAAGGTGGTTAAAATATAAAGACCACCCCCAAAAATGTCATATTTCTGCAATTTGTTTGTGCAAAATCACCCATTTATTTGGGCCTCCAATCTGGACCTAGTTATGAGCCCTCATTTTTTCAATTTCTACGGGCCGAACTTAAACTCGCAATTATAACAAAGGAATCGACTGAATTGCCCTCGAACTTCATTGAATCAAATTTGAATTCCATTTTCATCCGGAAACCTTTCAAGAGAGAGAATGGTGAAAGATCTGAGCAACGATCAAGTGTCCTCCATGAAGGAGGCCTTTACCCTCTTCGACACCGACGGCGACGGTAAAATCGCCCCATCGGAACTAGGTATCCTTATGCGTTCACTGGGCGGTAACCCGACCCAAGCCCAACTCAAGTCCATAATCGCCGAGGAAAAGCTCAATTCGCCCTTCGATTTCAACCGATTCCTCGAACTCATGTCCAAACATCTGAAGCCGGAGCCATTTGATCGGCAGCTCCGTGACGCTTTTAAAGTCCTCGATAAAGACGGCACCGGTTGCGTGGTTGTTTCGGATCTCAAGCATATCCTTACTAGTATTGGGGAAAAGCTGGAAGCTGCTGAGTTTGATGAGTGGATCCGAGAAGTTGATGTTGGATCCGATGGTAAGATCCGTTACGAGGATTTTATTGCCCGAATGTGCGCCAAGTGAGTTCCCCTGCCTGTGATTATACTTGCATTTTCTTTTTAGAATTTGAATCTTTTAAGTTCAATATTTGCAAATTTTCTTTTTTTTTTGTTTGGCTTGTTGTTCGTGTTAAAACTATTTCACGGGTTATGTGTGCCGCGTGGTGGGAAATTCAACCGTTGAAATGTTTCCTGATGTGTGTGCTTTAGCTCATTTGTGTTTGTGAAGAGATACGAAAGGTTGCGCCTTTTTTTTTTTTTTTTTTTTTGTTGTTGAGAATTTCATGTACTTTTACAGTGTATGATCCTGATATTTTCATATCGGAAGTCAATGCCATTCTTGAAAACTGACACCTTGGCAAGCGGCGGATGTAGTTAAGGACTTTCGGGTTCATCTGAACCTTGTAGCTTTGGCTCTGACTTTCTATGTGTGTGTGTTTAAAAATTCACTAAATTAGTGTAAATAATAAATTAAATGGATTGTGGTGGCATTTCGAACTCGAACCTATAATGTTCAAATCCTGAATCCACCTTTGACCTCCCTTGTTGCACGGTGGCAGCATTAGAAGTTGACAGAGGCATGATGGTAGTTGCTGGATGTGATTGTGAGTCAAAATGTACATGGTAATGCTGGTCTTATCTGGGGGTGGGGTGGTGGAGTTCTAATATGGAGAAAAAAAGTTTGTTGCTATTTGCTACTAGAAACAAGTGGACAACGATGGAAAGTCTAGGAATGACAGTTAGAGAACAAGTGAAAAATATGTTGCATATTGGTAAATGGAGTCTTAGGAAATTTTTTAAATGTAGTGCTTCTTCACCGAAATCTGTACTTAATCATAAGCCTATTGTTCATATATCAGAAACTTGCACCAAATAGTTTTTGTGTAGTCAGTGACAACTCCTAAATTGTAATACTAGCAAGGATCAGGGCTGGTGCTAGAGTTTTTACTTTTAGGTGGCCAAGCTCGACTCTAACAATTGACATCTGATTATAAAGCAATTCTTTTAGAGTATGCGCTGTGAGAAAATTTTCCAGTGCAATTTCTTAAGTCTGTCTACAACAACAACAATATACCTAGTATAATTCCACAAGTAGAGTCTGGTGAGGGTAGTGTGTATGCATACCTTATTCTTACCCTGCGGAGATAGAGAGACTGTTTTCGAAGACCTTCAACTCAAGGACAAATGAAAAAAAGCAATAGCAACAAGCACTAACAACAACGATATGAAGTTGTCATGTCATGCCTAATCACCTCAGCCCGGTACTTCTTAGACCTACCTTTACCTCTCCTCGTGCCCACCAAGGTCAATCTCTCAAACCTCCTCACGGGGGCATCTGCGCTTTTCCTCTTCACATGCCTGTACCATTTTAACCTTACTTCTCGTATCTTGTCCTCCATGGAGGCTGCTCTCGCCTTGTCCTAAATAACTTCATTCTTAATCTTATCTCTCTTGGTATGCTCGCATATCTATCTCAACATTCTCATTTCTGCTAATTTCATCTTTTGGACATGAGAGTTTTTAATTGGCCAACACTCTGCCCCATATAATATAGTCGGTCTAACCACAACTTTATTGAACCTACCTTTAAGTCTAGGCTGCATATTCTTTATCCCACAACAACAATGGATGCGTGCCTCCATTTCCTCCACCCATCTCCAATACGATGTGTGATATCCTCGTCAATCTTCCCGATACCTTGAATTACTGATCTGAGGTACTTGAAACTTCCTTTCTTAGGGAGGACTTGAGGGTCAAGCGTCATTGCCACATTCGCATCATGATTCTTGTCACTGAACTTATACTCCAAATATTTTGTTTTGGTTCTAAAGACTTTCTTCGTGTTAAGTTTTCTAAACAAAACAGGAAATCTTAATCCGATACATTTATGTTTGTCAAAAGGCCCTCTTTTGAATTATTATTTTTAATATATTTGTCTTCGAAAAGCTCTAGGGAATCTATTGAATTCAACAGAAGCTGCCACCAAACTAAAATTTTGCATACATAATTGTTGAAAACAGAAATATTGCTCCCAAAAAAATCTGCAAAATTTGTACCTGTGGGCTCTGTAGAGGGAGTATAATACTCTCGGATGCAGGGTTTCAGGAGAGTGCGGTTTTGGGACTTTACTACTTCGTTGCTACTTATCCCTGCCAAGGCTGCTTCATGCTTAGATGTTACGATTATGAGGTTTAAAATATTCTTCTCTATCAAGAAAGTTTTTCCATTCTAATTCTCTTGGAGATGGTTTTGTTAGTGTATAACCATAAGACATTAGTTTCAAGTTTTGGTATACGCAAATAGTGAGCTCCCTCAATTCCAGTCTCTGTGACTGTATTTCAATTTGTTCCAAAATGAATGACCTGTTTTTAAATTTGGAAAAGGAATTAATTTTACATAAACTTTCTATTTTACCCTCAATGACAAGCTTATGTATCCATACAAATGTTATGGCATGTCTAAGACCGCAAGTTTCAAAAGTTTTATAACCACACAAATGCTATGACATGCTTAAATTATTTGGATAAATTTGTGAAAGTGAAGTAGTTTGTTAGAGCATGTCATATGAAGGCAAAAGTGACATGCTTAAATAAACCCTCTCTATGCCCCCGGGCTCTAGTTCAACGGTGATGGTAGTACATGCAGAATGTGGGTAGTAGGCTAACGTGAAGAGTTCGAATCCTGGCTGGCGAACAAAGCATATTGTTTATGTAGAGAAGAGTGTAAGGGCGGGCCCATTATCCGGGGAGTTCCGAAGCTAAAAATACTGGAATTTCTGGAAAAAATAATTTAAATAAGTCCTCACACATCTCTGTACTTTTTTCAATATGGGAGATCAATCAAATAGACCAACAAGGAAAGAGAGTCTAATAAATTGAAACAAAGACGAGGTACTTCTATTCTACAATCCCCATGGTAAAATACAACGCGAGACAACTAAAAAGGTAATTTAAACTGGAACATGGTGCTTAAGGTTTTGGTTTATTGCTTCCCTGTTCCTAATTATTCCGGACAATGTTTATATGAGTCATGAGAAGGGGATGGATTGGTGGAGATATCACTTCTCTGCATTCTGGCATGGATTTGAGAATAGGGGCTTACCTTAAATGGTTGACAGTAATATTCAATAAAGTTATGCATTCACTGAAAGTTGAGCACGGATCCCCCTCCTCCTTATCTCTTATCTAGTTATGACAAAAAAAAAAATCCCCTCGACCCAAACACCTTATCTCTCATCTAGTTATGTGGGATAATTTCATCCTTGACCAAAATACCTTATTCAATTCAATCTCTTTCCATCATTCTCTATTTTCTCGTTTTTTTGTTTTTGTTTTGAGGGGTGGGTAGGCTGCTGGAGCCACTTGGAAGAGCCTTGTAAATCTAAGGAAAACATTTATTTTTTCCATACTCTTCATAACATAAATATTGTTTTGAACTCGGCTGGTGCCTTTGCCGAGTCTTAAACTTCTACAAACTGGCCGGAAATGCCCACTCTGAGCTCACTTTATGCTCTGAAACTTGACGATTTGGTTAAGGTTTTGTGGGTGGCATTATTAATAAGAATATCAGTTGAGACATTTAATAGATACCGTGATCTGTGATAGTATTTGTTTTTAATGCTTTGTGACCTAACCTATCTTTACATTTTGACTTGCAGGTGATTTTCAATCTTTTGCTGTATTATTCGTAGCATGAAGCAAGAACCTGACTTTACCTTTTTGTAACTTAGTCTTCTATTCGGCAAGTTCACTTGCTACTTGATTTCACAGATTCTATTTGTTTGCTGTGGTTGAAGAATTTGCGGTTCAGATTATGATGAAATCCAGCATGTGGCATTTAGCATTCTGATATGCATAGTCATCTAAAACCTAGAAGTACTTGAGGCATACAGTTGCTTTGTATAGTCAAATGTCTTGAAACTTTAACCCATCATATGCGCTTTTCCATTGCCGTTTGTGCTGGGGAACTTGTCTGCATGTTAAGTTATTGTTTCATTTCCAATGAAGCAGCAATCAACTTATACTGAAAATATGTTTGCAGCAGTCCAAAAGTTACAGCGGGACGGGGTATTCATTATTTGGACTTAACTGGAAAAGTTCACTGAGCCAATATTGTCAATTTTTTTTTTTTATTTTGGGTTTCTTTTTATCATATTTGGTTTGAGTTTTCAAAAAGTTTCAGCTGTCCGTTTTGGTTTTGATTTTGGTTCTTTTGAGGAAATTGAAAAAGTTAAAAACGAAAAGAAAAGAGTTCCTGTAATGTAAGGTGTATAAATATTGTTAGCTTCTTTACTTCTTTTGGTGGAGGCTAAAGGCGTTTCAGACGTTTGTCATAATACTCCGATTGTGATTTTGTGGAGATTTTAGCAATACACCAAAGGGAACGTAACAATCTAGGCAGACTTTGGTTTTATCATCAGCCTTGGTTAGGGGTGTACGAAGGAAACCGACAAACCGCACTAACTCGATAATCCGAGTCAAACCGAAAAAAAAACCCGACTATGATTTGGTTTGATTTGGTTTGGTGTTGGAAAAAAAAATTCGACCAAAATTGGTTTGGTTTGGTTTTAACTAAAGAAAGTCAAATCGAAACCAAACCAATCCGACATTACATATATAGAAATTTTAGATATATTTAATATATAAATATAGTTATTGTGATGTAATTATAAATATTTCTTAAACGATTTCATAATTTTATCTTTTGAGGTATTATTTCAAGGTTGGACTTAGAACTTTTGAATGTTCCAATAAGTTTTATAGCCATTAACATTAGTAAATTAAATAGTGCTAACAAAAGCCCAAACCAAAATCACATCAATATTAATGCTAATAAAAAACATTCATTCAATACTACGAACGGGAATGTATTGAATATCTATTTTTTGTTTTGCAATAATTTAGATAAAAATGCATAACCTAGTTTTATTTTTTCTTTAGCGTTTAGTAATGTAATTAATACTCCCTTATTAGTTTACTTATTTTAGCATGACTTAGTACTTTTAGATTATGTTTATTTTTATTATGGATTTTTAATTAGCAATATTTATATTACATAATTTTATTGTCTTAATTGTTGAATGTTTTAGGATATGTCATGACACATCTCATATTTTGTATTATTTTCTTGGAAAATATTTTATATAGTTGTATCTTACTAGGATTAAAGAAATATTTTGAGCACAATTTATATGTTTTGTTCTACGAAGATTTTACCGGGAAAAAACCCGAATAACCCGAAAATCCGAGAGTGAAAAACCCGAGTTTTATTGGTTTGATTTGGTCTTTAAATTTAATAACCCGACACAATTGGTTTGGTTTGGTAATTGTAAAATCCGAACCTACCCGACCTATGTTCACCCCTAGGCCTGGTAATGTCAAATCTTGGCAGTGGAAACTAGTGGCAGTTTAAACTGAATAATGAGTTCGGTAACTAACTAAATCAGAGTTTAAATCGATAGGGCCATAGTTTAAATAGAGTACACGATAATAAGAGGTAAGAAGTTAAGAACGAGTGTTTATAACTTAGTTCTCGTCAATTAGACAAATACAATGCACAGCACCAAAAGAGAAGCCAATCTTTCTTTCGAGAGCATAGATAGAAGAATTTACTCTTTCTAGGCAAAAAAGTTGTCAAATTAACATACAATCAAATTTTGCTAGTGCTGTGCTCAGCGGTGCAAGTATGTCTGCTTCTGATTCAATGTCTTTCTTCACACCTGGAAAATTATGTCAGTAGTAGCCACAAAGAAATCAGCTACTGTTACTTCTTTGGAAAGCCACCTGGGATGGTTCGATTTATTTTTCTTTCTTCTACTTTAAAAGGTATAGATCCTAAACTACTTTTTGATATCACACATTATCCATTATGTGCGTCGTTACAGTTACTAGAGGATAGAGTAAAGATTACTTTTTGATGGAGAAATTCAATATATCAAATACCAATAGTAGCATAAAGAACAGAACAGTGAGAACAATTTTTACTTCTTAAAGCGGATACGAAATACAAGATGAAAAAAAATAAATTAAAAAATTGGTTGAATGATTGTGGATCCTGTGGCTGCTTGTACTGTTTCTGCCCTCTTTAATCACTGAAATCAATCTGAAAAAGCACCTTTCTTTGAATGTCCGGTCTATGCTCTGCTCAAATTGCTCAGAAATCATAAAACTCATTAGGGCCGCGTTATTCACTCCGTGATTAACGGCCACATCATATTTTTTTACTCTCAAACTAACTACCCCGTGGCCTGCTTTTCACCCTCCTTTAAGAAGACAACATGCTTTTTAATTAAATTTTAATTACTTAATTAATAAGCAAATGTTTCATTTGATTTTCTAACTATTTAAGTTTTAAAAAAACTGTTTAAGTAAAACTATTTGTTTTCATGCAAATAATTTCCACCACGCCTATACTTTCTGCAGTTGCCCTAATTTGGACCACCATGATCGACAATTCCAACTACGTGATATGTCAAAAATATTACTCCGCTTTTCTAGAAGTTGCATATTGTTCCCTGCTTATTTCTTGGTCAGAACTATAGTAGTACAATATAGGCAAGTGAAAAAGAACTATAGCAATTTGTTTTCTTATTTTAATATTTATCTATACGAGTAAAATGTGGCCATATCAAAATTCAAAAGGACTTTCATGGCAGTGGAATATCTTTTTTCTTTTGTATGATTATGTAAACAGAGTTTACAGCGTTGCATCTCGGGAAGAAGAGCCTATTACTTGCATCTATTTCGATTACAATGTCTATAAGCAAACAATGGCAGGGCATGTTTCTTTAAGGCAGTGGAAAGAACTGCATTGGTAAAATTCGGCTCTGACACGTGGACACATCACATGATATTGCTTGAAATAGGTTTCATCCCTGGTACAAAATAGTAGCGGAACTTTGATCTAGCAGGAAGTGAATGAACCGATGACTCCTCCCCTGGAAAAAGAGGGATGTGTCCCAGTGAAGTACCCGAAAGATGGTTCCGGAGATTAATCGATAAAGTAATAGCTCGAGATTTGACATGGTCCTCAACTGTCCCCCAAAATATTAGGGATCCACTTATATCCACCACATCAGATACTCCTCCCACAACCGACGAGTATCTCGGCAATTGTTAACCACTTAGAGCAATATGCGAAAGTGGGATGAGCATGTGAACATTAGACATAGGCTATAAATACCCTCACTCCTCTATACTCGTATTCCATTGAGTTTTCTCTCAACTCACTCGTCATTCAGAGTTGTGGCTATAAATACCCTCACTCCTCTATACTCATATTCCATTGAGTTTTCTCTCAACTCACTCGTCATTCAGAGTTGTTGTATTTTGGTCAAGCTAGGCAATCAAGCTCTCTTTACTTTTTAAGCATTGTGGCTCATAATGAAGCTCAATAAGATAATTCTTACTTTTTCTTATTTATTTTCATTGCTTATTTACAGCTTTTTAGCCTATTTCTACTATCCATTCGACTAAGCTTTGATTCGAACCGATTGCTAGTGACCTCCTTAAAAATAAATTTAATTATTTATTTTTGATATTATTTTTGAGTTAAACAGTTTGGCGCCTACCGTGGCCCCCAGAAATTGAGCGTTTAACTCAAAGTTCTACTTTATTTTCTTATTACAGGGCTCGCCTCTCACTGATTTGTGAATTTCCTTTCCGTTTTGTAACTTAGAATGACTGGAAAGAACATCTTGCCGGCTGATCAAACAAGGGTTCACAATGTAACGAACTGACCAACCGTTTTGAGCTTTAGCATTCTATTCGGTGGTTTGAATCTGTACATATTATGTATTATGGCTTGCATCTATGGTTGGTTTCAATTTTCGAGCGGTTCGAGATTGATTTGGAAGAATGATTCTTGTTTTAGAAGCTTTAAGTTGAAAGAGTTGACCAAGTTTAACTTTTGGATAAATGGACTCGAAATCGGGTTTTGATTATTCCGATAGGTTTGTATGATGATTTTGGACTTGTATGTATGTTTGGATTTGGTTTCGGATGTTCTTAGAACAATTCGATACTATTTGTCGAAAGTTGGCTATTTGAAGAACTTAAGAGTTCATAAATTTGACCAAGAGTTGACTTTGATGTTATTGGACTCCAATTAGTGTTCCAAGACTTTGGATATGTCTATATAGTTGAATTGAATGCAAAGTTTGAAAGTAATCAAAGTGTTTAAGTGCGATTCAGACACTCTTTTGAAAGAATAAAGATTTAACAACTTAAGAGAAATTCTATTTGGTTTGAGCCTCGATTCCTTGTTGTGATGTTCTTGTGGGTATTTTAAGGCTTTGAATAAGTTTAGATGATGTATTTGTACTTGTTGGTAAGATAAGATGGGGTCTCGAGGGCTCGGGTGTATTTTAGATCATTGGTTGAAAACCTAGTTAAGTTATAAATTTGAAGTTTTACCATGGTCAATATTAGGCCAAGAAGACCTCTTTTCGGTGTTTTGAGTGTAAGAGCAGGATTGTAGCGTATTTTATAATTGAAATTCATATATGGTTTGTGTTCTGGAGGTTCCAAATGAGTTTTGGGGTGCTAAAACGAAGATTTTCTTATTGCTGGTTTTTTTTCTAGTGTAAGTAATTACGAAAATACCATTTATGTCCCTGAAATTTTTATATTTCTTTTAAAATTTTAAAATATCATATCTCCCTAATTTTAATGCCAAATTGGGTGTTTCAAGAGGCTATCCTGGGTGTGATCTAGCAAGGATCATGTTGGGTTTATCAAACGTGAGTTTCAGGATCATCTTGGACTTGATTCTAGCTGAGACAACTGCTGTATTTTTTTCTTGTTATGGAATTTATTTACTTTTTCTCACAATATTTTGGAGCTCGGTTTTGGGAGATTTAGGACGGGATTTTTATTACTTGGATTGGGGTAAATATTTTTGACTCGAATTTGTAATTATTTCATAATTCCAAAATTGATTTTAGTGTTTGATTAATGATTTGAATTAGAGAAATTGGAAATTTTAGTAAAAACTTTTTAAAACATAAATTGATAATTTGAAGGCCGATTTGAGGTCAGAATTGAATGATTTTGGTATGGTTGGACTCGTATCGATATGGATGTTCGGAATTTGTGAGTTTTGTTGGATTTCAAGGTGCGGAGCAGGGTTGACTTTTTGATTTTAGTTAAAGATCGAATCTTTATTATCCCAAATTATTTTCTACGAATTTTATTTATGATATTAAGTTATTTTGGCTAGATTCAAGCCGTCTGGAAGTGAATTTGTGCAGGAAGGGCTTATTAGTAGATTGATTTAGCTTGTTTGAGGTAAGTATCTTGTCTAACTTTGAGTGGGGGAACTATCTCTTAGGATTAGAGTTTGATTGTACTATTTGAATTATGTGAAAGACATGTATACGAGGTGACGAGTGTGTACACGGGTTTATATATGAACAATTGACCGGTTTAGACTCTTAGGTCACTTATAGGCATTTAGTTGAAGTTTCTATTATTTGTCCTATCTTTCATTGTCAAGTTTATTCTTACATGCCTTAGCTAAAGTTGCTATTAGATGTTCTATTTTTCATTTGTTGAGGTTACTCTTATATGCATTTAGTGTTAGTTGTTATTACATGCTATTTCACCCATTGTTGAGTTATTCTCATGTATTTATTTGTAGTTGCTAGTTCTTGCTATCTCTTTTCTTGTCGAGCATAAGTTATACATTTGATTTGAAGTTGCTATTTCATGAAAATACCTTCATTGTTGAGTTATTGAATTTGTGGTTGTTGAAAACTATTAACCCGGTTGTGGTTGAAATAGTTGGTCATTAAAATAGGTGGGATTTTGGGTCGTGACAAGTTGGTATCAAAGCTCTAAGTTCATAGGTGCTACGAGTTATAAGCAATTTTAGTAGAGTCTTGTGGATCCGTGCGAATACGTCTGTACTTATCTTCGAGAGGCTATGAAACTATTAGGAAATTCCACTTATTTCATTCCTTATCATGCGACATTGATTCTGCTTGAACCATATATCTTACATTCCCTTACATCCAATCATATACAATATTGTGCACTCGGTATCAGCTATGCACCGATGGTTTGTGATACTGCGGATGGGCTATGAGGGGGCCACGGATGCCTGATCATTGTCTCGAGGAGTTGTTCAGATTGAGGATGCGAACGTGTTGGCAGATCATCAGTTGCTCATGTGTAAGATACAACATGTTCTCGCATCTGGTTGGTGAGTACGAGCTTGGGAAGATTTAATTGGTTGCCTAGTCATCGTGATCGTGGCAGGATCAGGAGAGGATATTGATTTGAGGATAGTTGGTAGTATTAGAGGCTATGTGTTTTATATGGGACTTTTATTCAGTGAAAGGTACATGTTGTCATTTAAGGCACTTGAGGAAGTGGGCGTGACTGTCACAAGGATGGACATGCGTTTAGTAGATGATTTGAGGTATCTTATGATTGGTGTTGTACGAGCTTATGAAGGTTGGTAATGTGAATCATTAGATGTTATGCCTTGTGGCTTCGCGCTAAGTGGGGGAGTCTACTATCAACAATCAGATTGCATGGTCATGAGTTATATCAGTTTTGGTTTGAGGTATATATGTGGTATTAAAGGGTTTCTAGGAATTGTATATGGCTAAGATCTGAGATTTGCATGGGATAGTGCTGGGCCTTGCGGTATCTTTGTAGCGTTATTAATTCTAAATTTCAGTATCAGAGTTAGAGAAACAACTTCAGATTCACAAAAGGTCTCTTCAGAGTGGGTATCTCGTTTGCGGCATTATAGGGTACTTCAGAGGAAATACGACGGTTATGGGCTTTCGAATGACGAGGTTCGTGCTAGGATCTTTATCAGTGAGCTTTGGTTTAGGATCACTGTGTATCGACAAGGAGAAATGCTAACTTGAAGACAAGTCAAGGAGGATTCAAAGAAATGGGTCAGCTTGATGGTGTTGGGTCAATATAGTAATAAAGGTAATTGGTTCCTTTGGTGCGGCGATGCTTTAATTGTGTTTTGTGGCAATACTCGTGGGTTTGGTGGCTTGCGTGACTTGGTTGAGTTGGTTAAAATTATGCTCTGATGGTTTGGTTGTGTGCGGACGGGTTTCAAAGAGTTCTTGATGGTATCAACCACGACTTGAGCCAGATGGCTGCTACCGCCATAAGGAATATATTGCACATTATGATTTTCTCCTGGATGTGGCCACGAGTTCTAGATAGCAGGGACAATTTTAGATGCTTAGAAGGTTGTTAGCATTATTTGATACCATCTGAGGAGGGCGCGCATATCAGAAGGCGCACTGTGTTTCGACTTGTGGATGCCTGACTGGTATTACGGCAATCGCATGGTTGATCAACCGCTGATGTTCAGATTTTTGCTATGTGGCACGAAGGAATTATGGAAGAATTTCTCGTGGACTGGTTGTGTATGATGAATGTGTTAGTCATTTGAGTAGTGTAGTAGGGATCAAATATGGAGATGGTATTCTAAGGATCTGAAGACTAAAAAGATGCTCATAGGCAGCTTATTCCATGGTTGCGGACGGTGAAGGTATGCTAAGAGGTTGGCGACTGATGATTTGAGCTATAGATATATTATTGTGGGCTTTTCGGAGGCTATCTACCTATTTTGAAGGATCATAATTGATTTGGAGGCCACTGGTAAGCCTATTGAGAATGTGTATTCTATATCAGGTCGGATTTGTTTACCCGGCACAACTCATTGATTAGAGTTGATATTATTCTTGTTCCGATGTGTTCCATATGTTAATCTCCTATGCTACAGTGAGTTGTTAGACTGTTGACTATTTGCACACATGATGCGGTATTGTTTGGGTTTTGTGGCAAAATTCGAGCGAGGTGGCTCTTAGGGTGTTGCATGGTTGATTGCGCCTTGATTATGGTCTTCTGTTTGTAATATATAGTGATATCTATTTCTCCATGGTTATGGTCATGCGCTTTGCATGTTTGTTTTTGATATGCATATGCATGTTTATTGTAAGACTCATGGCTTGACGTATACCATGTGGACCGGTGTCTGGACTTGGTCTCGCATTGTAGTAGGGTTATGTTAGGATATGATCCTCGAGCGAATCTAGTATGTTTGTTTCTCATGGTGATAGTATATGTTGAGTTGGCGGGGCATTTCTTTCATTTCATTCTCTTTCCATCGTTCGATATATCTGAGCTATTGTGCGTTAGTGCACAGATTGCATGGTATGTGACTCTAAATAGGATTGATATGCCATGTTGGTAGAGTAGCTTGTACTAGATGGGGTGAGGTTATGTGACTTGGAATGAGTATTATCGGACTTGATTAAAGTATGTTGGAAGGATAATGTCACTAGTCAACATAAATTTTGGCAAAGGTACCTATCAGGCAAGAGAGATCCACAACTTGTTGATCTAATGAGTGATTATGAGTTTATGCGTGTTTCCTCCATCATTGGTAGTGTAAGAAGGTTTAGAATAAGGTTTTATTTAATATGGGTTTTGTTGCCAATACCGTGCTTGTCATTGAGCATCTATTGTGGTTGGAAGCTACCGTTATGAGTATCATAGTTATGTGGTATATCATGTGATTACATTTTTGGTTATGACTATGGCTTTTTTTGGCTTGTTCAGACTTAGACAATGCATAGATGTGAGAATTGGGACTTGTAATAGATTCCAGATATTTTAAATTTGACTCTAAGGTTTATGGGTTAAGCTTGCAGTAAGAATTTTCAGCTAGGTTGTGTTGGCGGACTTTGGTATGGTTGGACTCGTATCGAAATGGGTATTCATAATTTATGAGTTTTGTCGGGTTCTGAGGTGCGGGCCGAGGTTGCCTTTTTGAGGTGATTTTTTGATTTTAGTTAAAGATCGAATCTTTATTATCCGGAATTGTTTCTTATGGCTTTTATTTGATATTAAGTTATTTTGGTTAGATTCGAGTCGTCCAAAAGTGGATTTGCGCGGGAAGGGCTTATTAGTAGATTTAATTAGCTTATTTGAAGTAAGTATCTTGCCTAACTTTGTGTGGAGAAGCTACCCCTTTGGGTTTGGGTTTAATTGTACTATTTGAATTATGTGAAAGACGTGTATATGAGTGTAATGACCCGACCGATCGTTTTGAGTGTTAGCGTTCCATTTGGTGGTTTGAGACTTTGAGTAACTTCATATTATGTATCATGCCTTGCGTGTATGACTGATTTCGATTTTTGAGCGGTTCAGAATTGATTTGGAAAAATGATTCTTGTTTTAGAAGTTTTAAGTTGGATGAGTTGACCAAGGTTTGATTTTTGGGTAAACGGAATAGGAATCGAGTTTTAATTATTCTAATAAGTTTGTATGATAATTTTGGACATGTCCACAAACTTTGGTTAACTCTCAATAAGATTTGGATAAGTTTGGATTGTATGGTGATTGTTTTCGATTTCGACGTCGATTTGAGCATAAAGGTTACTATAGTGAGCAAACGACTTTTGATTTGTGCTTTGACTAAATTATTATATCTGTATCGTAGTTTTAGAACTATAGCAACTGAAATCATCAAGTTTTGATATCGTATGAAGAATTTATGGTCATTTTACTAAAAATTAGGTTGGTAGATTTTTCAGATTAATTACAAAATTACCACTGAATTCGTATTTAAAAAGCTGCACTATTTCCAAATATTGAAACCAACATATCTCCTTTATTATAAGGTCAAATGGAGTGATTCAAAAGCCTAACTTGATTGGAAAAGAGTATAGAGAGATGTTAGTTTGAGGCTAAGTAGGTGGGTTATCACCTGCGAGGTAATCTACGGATATGTGATCCTTATGATGTTGTGTGGAGGGTTTTTTTTCTACCAATAAGTTACATGTATTGCTATTTGAGTTTGGATCGGTTGAGAAAGTTGACCTGACTGTCACGAGGATGAATGCCGGTTTAGCGGGTGATTTGAGGTATTTTATGGGTTGTGTTACATGAGCTTGTGAAGGATTTAGTTGAATCTCACTGTGGGATTATGGTAGTGAAAGAGTATGGGTATTGCGAGTTATCGGGTGTTTTGTTCTATGGCTTTGAGCCAAGTGGGGGGGGGGGGGGGTTTCCATCGGCAATTTTGCATGGTTATGTGTTGTATTGGTTTCGGTCTGAGGCATACTTATGGGTCGGTTATGACTCGTAGAGGTTGGTTTTGAGGATGACTTGAGTAAAGAATTCCTGGATGCATGATGTATTACCCCTTATGGATATATGGGAGTCTTGGAAATGGTCTAGGGTTGTTGTTCCTAATGGATGTAATGTACTCACTCAGTTGCTTAGAGGTGTGGATTACTTCTTGGGGTATTATCGTGCAAATGGGGCACAGGTAATTTGGCCCGTTTGGTCGGTGCAATTGAGATTTGAGCAAAGTGGATGAATCTCAAGAAGGTTCTAATGGATTCAAGATTTATATGTGGCAATTGAGAATTTTCCGGACTTGTATATGGCTAGAATTTGAGATTTACATCGGATGGTGTCGAGATTTGCGGCTTTTTTGTATCATTATAGATTCTATATTTCAATATCAGGAAAGTCAAGGGAACAATTTTAGATTCACAAAAGATATGTTTAGAGTAGGTGTCTCGGTTGTGGTACTTTTGGGGTGGTTAAGAGGGAATACAATGGCTTATGGGCCTTAGGGCGGTGTGGTTTATGTTGGGATCTCTTGTGGTAAGCTTTGGGCAAGGATTGCGGTGTTCTAGCAAGGAGAAGTGTCAACTTGAGGGTAATTAGGAAGGAACTCAAAGAAATAGGACAACTTGGTAGTAGGTTGGATCAACACGGTAATGGATATGATCAGTTCTTTGGGTACATATGACGTGGTGAGTCTCTACAGGTGTTTTGTGGCAATACTCTTGGGTATAGCGACCTGCTTGGCTTGGTTGAGTTAGAGAGATTTAGTTCTGATGGATTGGTTATGTGCAAATGGGTTTCGAATATTTCTCGATGATTTCTACCATGGTTTGAGATGGATATTTACTATCGGTGTGAGGAGCATGTAGCGTATTGTGATTTTCTCCTGGATAGGATCAAATGGAAGGTTTCTAACTGATCGGGTATATATTCTACTGGTGGCTCAGAGTTGATTATGATATTCTCGTGATTTTCATACGATGGTATGATAGACGTGGTGCATCGTGTAGGATTGAGATTTGCATGTGTAAGGTCACGATTCAATTTTAAGGGAAGGTCATGAATTTTTGGACATCATGGATGGTTTCAAGTGATTAGATGAATGCTATTACTACTTAGTATTTTCTGAGAAGGGTGCGCATTTCAGAAGGCGCACTATGTGTTGACTTACGAATGCTTCATTGGTATTGCGGTACTCGCCTGGTTGATCGACTACTGATGTTCCGATTTTGCTATGTGGCATGGAAGAATTATAAAAGTATTTCTCGTGGGGATGATTGTGCATGAGATATGTGTTAGTCATTCAAGTGGTGGAGTTGGGATCGGCTATGGTTATTCATGTGTTCTATGGATTTGGAGACTGGGAGTTCTCAGAAGTAGACTATTTCAGGGTTACAGACTGTGAAGATGTGGCCAAAGTTATCTAGATGGTAGTACATGCTATGGTTAGGTTATTGTGGATTTTTGGAGGTCCATTTATCCATTTGGGATGATCGAAGTTGATTTGGGAGCCTATTGGTAGGCCCAATGAGGATGTATATTCTACACCGGGTCGAATTTGTTGACTCAACACTGTTATTGCTGAAAGGTGTGTCAGTTGGTTAGAGTTGAGCTTGTTTGTGTTTTGACATATTCTAAGTATTACTCTTCTATGCTACGACGGGTTGTGATTCGTTGGTTATATGCACACCCGATGCAGTTCTGTTTGGGGCTTGTTGCGGAATTCGAGCAAAATGGTTATTGGGGTGTTGAATGGTTGATTGCACCTTGGTTATGTTCTTTTCGGGCTGTGGTATATTGTTTTATTCACTACTCCATGATTATGGTCATGCACTTCGTGTACTTGATGTCAAATTGCGCGTGGTTGTTGATTTTGAGCATTGTGGCTTGAGGTATTTCATATGGACCAGTGTTCGGATTGGGTCATGCATTGCAACGACATTGTGTTAGGATATGATACTTTGTACTTATTTTGTGTGTTATGTTTTCCCTTGTGTGATGGATTGATAGAATTGCGCTTCGTGGTGGTATTTGTTGAGCTGGCGAGATGGTTTCTTCATTTCATTCTCTTTCCATCATTGGGTATATTTGAGTTATTGTTTGTTGGTGCACAGACTGCATGGTTTGTGGCTCTAAGTAGGATTTGTGTGACAGGTCAGTCAAGTAGCTTGTACTGGATAAGGTGAGGTTATTGGGCCTGAAATGAGTGCCATCGGATTTGATTAAGGTGTGTTTGCAAGAATTGTGTCACTAGTCGACTTAGATTTTTGGCTATAGTTCTTATTGGGCAAGAGAGCTCCCCTACTTGTTAATTTGATGGGTAGTTATGAGTTTTTGTTTGTTTCTTTCATCATTGGCAGTTACGAAGGTTCAGAACAAGATTTTAGTTGATATGAGATTTGTTACCGATGTCGGGTTAGTTATCAAGCAGCTATTACGGTCGGAAGTTATTGCTATGAGTATTTGAGTTATATGGTATATCATGTGATTATGTCATGAGATAAGGTTATGGATTGATACATCTTGTTCAGAGTTATATAGTGCATAAATGCAAGAATAGGGTCATATAATGAGTTCCGAATGTTGGGAATTTGGGTTTTAAGGTTTATGGACTAAGGTTGAAGTAAGGATCCTTTGTTAGGTGGTGTTGTCGGACTTATATGGATTGGGGTGACGTGGTATCACCCATGGTTATGTGTATGGTGAGGATATTTGGCTATTTTATGGCTTTAGAATGGCTCTTGACACGTTTGAGGATGGACATACGTTTCGAGCGATTCAAGATTGATTTGGAAGAATGATTCTCGTTTTAGAAGCTTTAAGTTGGAAGAGTTGACCATAAGTTTGACTTTTGGGTAAATAGAATGGGAATCAGGTTTTAATTATTCCAATAAGTTTGTATGATGATTTTGGACATGTTCACAAAGTTTGGTTAAATTCCGATGAGTTTTGGATAAGTTTGGGTTGTATGGAGATTATTTTCGGTTTCGACGTCGATTTGAGCATAAAGGTCACCATATTGAGTAAATGGACTTTGATTCGTGTTTTAACTAAACAATTTTATCCATATCACAATTTTGGAACCATAGCAACTGAAATCATCAAGTTTCGACATTGTATGAGAAATTTATGGTCATTTTACTAAGAATTAGGTTGCTAGATTTTTCAGATTAATTACGAAATTGCTACTGAATTCGTATTTAAAAATTTGCATTATTTCCAAATATTGAAACCAACATATCTCCTTCATTATAAGGATAAATTGAGTGATTCAAAAGCCTAACTTGACTGCAATTTCATGAGGAATCCATTGGAGGCATCAAAAGTGAGTTTCAAGATTATTTGACATATGAAACAAGGCAAAAGAGCTGGGCAGAAGCATACAATATCAAGGGTTTGTTCATTTGGTCATATTTTGAGTTGGGGAGCTCAGATTTCATATTTTGGAGGCGATTTTCACCACATGGATTGGTGTAAGTGTTTTATACTTGGTTTTAGTTATATTTAATGAATTCATTTTCCATTTTTTAAGGCCCCATAAAATTTCACCTAGAACCCGGAGTTTCGTGGTGCCAAGGTAGGCTAATGTGTTTGTATGCACTAACGAGTTGATGGAAATTTTGGCAGAAGAAGGTGATTTTGCGGTCAAGTTCACCACCACAGTACCGTTCCGCGGGCCGCATATCCTTCGCGAAGTTGAGCAGAAAATTTGTTGAATTTTGAAGGTCGTTTATGCGGTCCATTATGCAATCGCATATCCATTTCGCGGTCCGCACTTCCGTCTCAAAATTGGCATGAAGAAATTCGAAGAGTGATTCTGCGATCTATTTCATAGCCGTAGAACTAGTCTACAGACCATAGACATACCCGCAGACTGGTCCAAGCCAACCAGTTTTTGGCATCACTTTTGCAGTCCATTTTGCAGGCCACATATTTATTCTGCGGTCCACTCTGTGACCATATAGTTTAGTTCGGAGGGTCCATTTTCTGATTTTATAACCCGATCCCATTTTTATAAAACAACCTTGGGGTTATTTTAGAAGGTTCAAACTGATATTTTAGAAAGAGGAAAGTGGTCTAGAGTGAGAGGAGGAATCCCTAAGCTATTTGTTCATCAATCTGTGCTCAAGACTTGGAGAATTCACAAGGAAAACTCACAAGGTCTTCATCCAAGAGGTAAGGTTCCATACCCTAGTCTTCTATTTTGAATTTGGGATATAAGATGGTGATTCTGGGGTGTGAAAGTGTTATTTATGCATGCATGTACCATCAAGATTGGTGGGGAGGTTGTTGAGTTCAAATGGGTAAACATTGGGTTGTGGGATGAAGGAATCCACCATAGGAGAACCTTGATCATAATGCACACCTAGTGCTTGATAAAATGCTCAAATGAGCTAAACCCCTGAGTATCTTCCTAATTATGGTTCAATTTTGTTATGTTTCTTAATAGATTGAGGTTACTAGGATTTTGGATCATTGTAGTAATTTAAGGCAGCTCAAAGCGAGGTATCTTGGCGAAACTTCTCTCTTAGAATTGAATCCTATAATGTTCTCATAAGTCTCAAGTATGATGGGACAAGTTCTTATTTCTCATGTCCCGAATTATTCACTATAAATCTGACTATTCCGAATAAATATCGTGTCGTAAGATGTATGTTCAAAATGCATTCCGAATGGTCTTATCATATTATGTTATCCTTCTAGAATGTGTTCAAAGTATGGGTTGGGTATGAAAATATTATGAATTCAATCAAGTTTTAATTGCAAGTTATTATGCCAAATTGTGGAAGAAAACTAAATGTGCCTAAGACTCTTATTTGCTCATATGTGTACTAAAAGTCATGATTAAAGATGCCTTATTGTTGATAACCCATGATGATGTTTGAAAGTGAAAGGGGCGAGTATGAAATATAAAATACGGCCTACGTACCAAGAATGATATTATATTTGTGGCCACTAGTGCCAATAAAATGAAAAGATGTGTAAAAGGTTATGAATTGAGCTGAAAATACTTTTCATAATGAACATTTTGGGAGTATCGTTAGTCACTGAGGAAGGGTAGGTTGAAATAAACTAACCCCAACACGTGCCAGTGTAGTTATTGAGGGGTAACTCCCCGAACTGATGTATTGAGAACATTCCCCTTAAATGTGATGAGATTGATGTGTTAACATTATTCCTTTAATTGGGATGAGATGATTGCTAGAGAAGGGTGATGTTGATCCACACTGTATTGTGATGAGATGGCCTAGACGATTGGGTCCAGATCGGACACTATGCCGTGCACATGGTGGTGATTGTAACTTTGATTGGATGTCTTTGGATGAGACTGCCTAGCCGATTGGGCCATGATCTGACTCCATGCTAAAGTCACGATGGTATATCAGTACTAAATAACTCACAACCTAAAACATTGAAATCTACTTGAAAACTTATCTTGCTCCTAACTTGATGCATTGGTATTATTTGAGGCTTTCATTTTGATCCTATAATTGTTTCTCATTGTATTGTTACTCGTTCTATTGAGAAGGTGTTTAGTCTTATATACTAGTACTATTTCGTATGTAGTAACGTCCCTTTTGCCCGGGGTGCTGCATCTTTAATGGATGCAGGTGGTTCCACAGTAGGCGGCGTTGATTAGTGATAACACTATACCCTCTCCTCAGCTGACTTGGTGAGCCCACTTCTTCTCGGGGTCTTGTATCTCTTGTCCTCTATATATAGTATTTTGATGTATAGACCGAGCCTTGTTGCCGACACTATCATATTACTCTTTTGTATCTATTAGAGGCTCCGTAGACTTAGCGTATGTTGTATATTGGTTTTGGGAAAGTCAACCTAGAATGTTATATTTGTATCACATGTTCCACTTCTAAACTATGAATGTGTAATGTAATATTTTGGAGACCTATAAATTATGTTACTAATGGTAATGAATTGGTGTTGCTCACATGATTTTCTCATGGTCTAATTAATGAAATATGTCTTCACTTTATTCATGGGCAAGATCAGGTAGAAATTATCTAGTAGGCTTGCTTGACTAGGTTATCTCGGTTGAGCGTCGGTTGCGCTCCCCGAGGTCGGGGTATGACAGTTTTTGGCATTTGATTGATGATTTCAAATTGAAATTTGGGGGGTTTGGTCTAAAATTTTAAAAAGTGATTTTTTGCATTTTGAACATCGATTCGTAGTCGAATCTGGGTGAAACTAGTATGGTTGGACTCGTAATTGAATGGATTGTCGGATTTTGTGAGTTTCGTCAAATTCTGAGGTGTGGGCTCAGGTTTGACTTTTTTGTTGACTTTGGGCTTTTGAATAAATATTTAGCCTTTATCGATTGAGTTTATTTTATTTGGCATTAATTTATTCGACCTTTATCGATTGAGTTTGTTTTCCTTGACATTATTGATGTTCTTGAGTTGCTTTTGGCTAGTTTCGAGCTATTTGGAGGTTGGTTCGCGCGTGATAGAATTTTTAGAGTATTGTTTGGCTTGCTCGGTATTGGATTTGTCTTGTTTGAGGTAAGTAACACTTCTAAACTTGATGCTGAGGGTATGAACCCCTGAGTATACGTGTTACTGTTTGGTGTTGAGGTGACGCACATGCTAGGTGACGGGCGTGTGGCGTGCACCGTATGAATGATGACTCGGTTGATTTTGTGGTATTATGTAGTTACCTAATCTTGTTTCTATCCATGAAATTTCTACATGCTAGAGTAATTGAACTGTGATCCATGTTAGAAACCATGTTTAGCCTATATGCTTATCCTATTGGGACTCACTGAGGTCATTTTTTGCGGTTTTATTTGCTTAAATTGCAATTACATACCCAATCATATTGATTCATTTGCATATAATATTTCAATCTCTATTATCATTGTTTGGCTGATTGACATGAGATTTGTCAGCCCGAAAGACTGGAGAGGATGACGACTTAGTAAGGATGAGGGCCTGATTGTAAGTGATGATTATGGGATCGGGTTGCATGCCACAACAGGCTTTATTGATTTATGATGGGATCGGGATGCACACCGTAGTATGCCATGTTGGCTTATACTAGCTCTTGGGAAGGATCTACCCTTCCGGAGTCTGACATACTAGTAGTGAGCACGTGTACCAAGTACCGAGTGCTGAGTGTAAATGTCGAGTATGAGTACTAAGTGATTGAGAGTGTTGAGTGGTTGTGAGGTGTTGAGTGATTGAGATTGTTAAGTGGTTAGGAGGTGCTGAGTGATTGAGAGTGTTGAGTGATTGGGAGGTGCTGAGTGATTAAGCATGCTGAGTGAGGTTAAATACTCTGAGAGCATGAGCATATGAGTTTATCACTGTGGTGCATTACATTTGACATGCATACTCGGCATGTAGGCATAGAGATGTATTTCCTCATGCTATACGGTATTGTGGCATTTGTGACTTCTCATACACATTGACATGTAGGCATAGAGATGTGCTTTCCTCATGCTCTCTGATAATGGAGCATCTTATATGTTGTTGAATGTTTTTGAGAAAAATCACAGTGTTTTTTACATACTCAGACTTCAGTGAAAGATTTGAGTTTTACTATTTTACCTGAAAATCATGCCTATTTTTCATAACTACGAGCGAGCTGAGCATCATATATTTGAGTATTACTTGTACTTTTTTCATTATATTGTTACGAGTTGTTCTTGGTTGTTGTGTTGGACTCTGACCGTTAACCAAACAACTTAAGGTTAGGTTTGTTACTTATTGAGTACATGAGATTGGTTGTACTCATACTATACTTCTACACCTTGTGTGTAGATTTTGGAGTTGATACTGCTGTGTATGGTGGGAGCTGGCTTTGAAGATGAACCTGTGATTCGATTATAGCTGCCTCTTGTTCATGGTAGCTTTAGATTCAAAAAAAATTGTTTATGTACATTCTGAACAGATGACGTAGTTATTTCATACTAGCTTTGTAACCTCTAAATCTTAGAAGCTCATGAGTTGTACTACCAGTCCTTGGAATTTTGTATAAAAGATCAGTTATTTCATCATTTAATCTCTCGGTTAATGTCATTTGAGTTATATTATTGCTAATTGACTTACCTAGCGGTGTTGGGTTAGGTGCCATCATGACTAGTTAGATTTTGGGTCTTGACAATGAGGTGACGCATGTGTTCACGGATTTATATGTGAACAATTGACCAATTTTGACTCTTAGGTCACTTATAGGTATTTAATTGAAGTTTCTACTATTTGTCCTATATTTCGTTGTCAAGTTTATTCTTACTTTCCATAGCTAAAGTTGCTATTACATGTTCTATTTTTCATTTGTCGAGGTTACTCTTATATACAATTTGTAGTAGGTTTTATTACATGCTATTTCACCCATTGTTGAGTTGTTCTCGTGCATTTATTTGTAGTTGCTAGTTTGTGCTATCTCTTTCCTTATCGAGCCTAAGTTATGCATTTGATTTGAAGTTGCTATTTTATGGGAATACCTTCATTTTTGAGTTATTGAAGTTGAAGTTATTGAAAGATATTAACCCGGTTGTGGTTGAAATTATTGGTTATTGGAATATCTTACCTTGTTGAGTTATTTCTCATTTATTTTGTTATTATTGAGATTTGTGTTCACATTGTGGTTGAGCCATGGGCTATGTATTGTGGTAATATTATTATTGTTGATTTGATAATGTTGTGGCATATGGGAATGTGTTGTGCGAGTTGATTATTGTGTTGTGATATTGATACACATGTAGCGGTATAAGGATAGAGGTTGATGTGCATACAACGAGATAAGGTGGGATTTATTCGTGTGTTACTAGCAAGAGAATTACTTGAAGCCACACAGTGAGATAAGGGGATAAAGCGCGTGAAGCTATTTCAGGAAAAATATTTTCAAAAATATATGCAAGGCTCACACAACGATATAAGAAAGATTGTGATTGTGATTTGTGAAATGTGAATATGAGATGTGGTACCTCGATGTGATTTTGTTGTATATTCTACATTTTAAAGGCTTGTTGATTTGAACGGTTATTATTTTTCCTTAAATTATCTCACTTGTATTTTGATTGTATTTGGTTATTTGTTGTTATTTTTGTGTGGGAATGATTGTGACTTATTATGTGAGTCATTCATTTATGTGCCAACCTGTGCCTCCTTATTACTTGGTGAGTTGAGTTTCAAGATGAATTTACTTGCACAGAGTCATTATCTCATACTCAGTTGAGTTGTTGGTAACATAACGTTTTTAAATAAAGAAATTATTAACATGCTTTATTTTATGTAACTCTTAAGATAGAACTCGTTATCTCATACGGTGCTTTGCTATTTTTTAATAATTATTACATTTTACTTTAATTAGGTTCTCAAATTAAACTCATTACTCTATTTGATGTTTTACTTTACGTGATATTGTTATCACGCCTTACTTTAACAAATTCTATATTTAATTCGTTAACTTATCTGATAGTTTTATTAATTTAAAAATGTTATTTTCCTTATACCATCTCGTGAGCTTTATGTTTAAATAGTTTTGAAAATATTTTCCTGAAATAACTATATGCACGTTAGCCCACCTTATGACGTCGCGTGGCTTTACGTAATTCCTTTACAAGCAACATACACATAAGTCCCACCTTATGCCACCGCATGTACATTAACCCTTATCCTTGTACCGCCATATGCGCATCAATATCACATCACAATAACAAGTCGCACAACAAGTGCCCGTATGTCACAACTTGCCAATAATTAACAATATCAATGTTTCCACAACAATATCTCATGGCTCCACCACAATGTGTACAAGAATATCAACAATAGTAATGAATGTAAATTCTCAACAAGAAAGATGTCTTGATAGTTAACACCTCGCCTCAATATGATAACAACTTTCACAACTTCAATACCAATAACTCAACAATGAGAAATATAATATGTAACCATGATACTAAATAAGAACAACTCACAATAAAAGAGAAAACATATACCAATGACTTCAAATAGATAATCAACCATGAAAGATATAAAATATAATAATGTCTTCAAATAATGTTAAACTGACAATGAAAGAGATAACATGTAACAGTGAAAGAGGCAATAGTTCAACTAAAGCATAAGAGCCAAATATCAAGTAAGATGTGAACAAGTGTTAACAAAGTCGTTTAAGGCATGTAAGGATAGACCAACACAAGTAAGAACAGGTTGACTACGAGAATTTGGAACATGATATGACAATTCAATTAAAGCATGGAAAGAGTTTAAGTAGCCTAAACTGATCAAATACCACATATAACACGTGTACCCACTCATCACCTTGCATACACGGGTTTCACATAACACAAATGACACAATCAATCCCAAATCCTATGGGGTAGCTCCCCCACACAGAGTTAGAAAAGATATTTATCTCAACTAGGCCAATTCAACCCTCGTAAATAACTTTTTCCCTAAAATTGGCCTCTACACGGCTTAAATCTAACCAAAATCGACTTAATATCATCAAACAATGCGAGGGAAATCAATTAAAATAGATAAGGATATGACCTTTACACTTTTCCCAAAAAGTCAACAAATGTCAACCTTTGGCCCGCCCGATCAAAAATCAGATCCAAGGGTAGATTCCGACTACCCATAACCCCACGAGTTCATATATGTGATTAGTTTCACAATCCGAGTTCAAATCGACTCTCAAAACGCAAATTCTTATTTTTCGAAAACTTGAAAAAGTTTCATAAATTTTCATGTTGATTCACATGATTTTGATATTAAAATCTAAGATATATTGATGGAATATAGTAGGAAATAGATTAGAATCACTTACCTAAAGTTTGTAGATGAAAATTCTCTCTCCAAATTGCCTCCTACCGATTCTAAGGTTAAAAAATAAGAGAATATGAGATTAAATCCCGACTTCCAGTCCTTTTCATCAGCTGCAGATGTTGCAATTGCGACATGGGTTTGCAATTGCAATGATGAATTACGACCTACAGACTTCCGAAATCAAATTCCAGGCATATGCCCAAGTCCGAAATCATGATACGAAGCTATCTAAGCCATCAAAAAAGGTTCCGGGACCATTTTCACAAAAGTCAAAGTTTGGTCAATATTTTAATTTAAGTTTCTAAGTCAAGAACAAAAGGTTCTAAATCAACCCGAAAGCTTCACGCAATGAAACTAACCAACCTCGCAAGTCATAAAACCATGAACACACATGTTTGAAGCATCAAAAGGGAAAACGAGGCATGCACAATTATACAAAACGACCTGTCAGGTCATTACACATGAATGATAGAAGTGATGATCAACTTTTAATACTCAGATAAAATTAAGATTGGTGTAGGAACCAAGTTCAACGATGCGGCAATTTAAGCTAATGCAACCAATGTTTGAAAGGAGGTACATACCTAAATGTCGAAAGAACTAGTTTCTTTGACTAATTTCATCAATATGGCTGAGTGTCCACTTAAGAATAGGGATAATATCGTTAGACTTCATCTGAGCTTCAAGACCATGCCATGCGTAAAAACTTATTACAAACCAAGTTCCATGGAAGTTGATCATGAAGTATAACAGATAGGAGGAGCCGAACAAGTTATTTCTAAAATGACTGGTGACAATAAACCTGGTTCCTCTACTGATCAGGAATGAAATTGTTTACTGAAGGAATCATGTAAAATTGATAATGCAATGTTTCTAAGATGAAAGTGAGATTGCAGATCTGATGGAAAATGAATTTGAGATGAGCATGATAGAAATACATCTAGGAACTACTCAAACAATTTGATATGGATAATACAAAGGCAATTGATACACTTATGGACATTGCTACTCGCTTGGATATGGATGAAAGAACATGGTTCGTCAGTTGAAAAAAAAAAATAAGGGTTTCAGTCAAATCCCAAGGAGTTATGTTTGAAAGATCAAAAGAGGATCTTGAGGCATCTAAAAGGTACTTAATACATGGTTCTTTGGTACCCTTCTAGTGGTACTTTTGACTTGGTGGAACATGCAGATACAGATTATCTGGGAACCAAGTAGATAGAAAGAGAAAATTTGGAATGACAACCTGTCTAGGTTCATGTTTGATCTCTTGGGCGACAAAGAAGCAAAATTATGTGGTTTTTTCAATTTTTGAAGTTGTATATGTTGATACAATATCATGTTGTGCGTAACTATTATGGATCAAGTAGAATTTAGAAGACTTTAGCGTGTACGACAATAAAGTACTGCGAACATAGAAAAGAACTCAATTCATCATAAGAGATCAAAATATATTGATGTAAGACACTACTTTTTGAGAGGCAATGTGGAGAAAGGTCATATTTGTATGGAGTTTTGCAAGACTGAATAGAGGATTGTCGATATACTTACCAACTCTTTGAGTAGGAATTACTTTGAAAGGACCCGCTTGGAATTTAATTGATCAAGACGAACTGAGCAAATGAAAGATAAAAAGAGCGATAAAAGTAACTAAACGTAAAATTATATACACATAAAAGATGAAAATCAAAAGACATAAAATGTAACAATATATACAGTCATCCAAAAATGTAGGGCACACCCCCTCAAATAAAAGCTGGCATTGTACCCAATGCCAACTAAACAAATAAGCACCAAAAAGTATAAGGAAAGGATATGGGAACTCCCTAAGCTGTGTCCGTCTGCATGGGATCATCAGTGGTCCCTGGGTCCTCTGTAAGCGCGGGAACCTCAGACTGGTTCCCGATCTCTTACTGCTTAGCTGTTGGGACTGGGACCTGGACTGGACGGCTGAATATCAGGAACATCCTGTGGCAGACTGGAGGGAATCTCTGGTGGGTCCGCCAACTGGATGATTGCCTCATCTGCACTAGGGAGCTTCCTCTTCTTCTTTGGAAGCCTCTGTGTCTGCTCCTGCTGTGGCTCTGCTGCTGGAGTTGGATCCTTAAATAGCAAGTCTAAAGGCAGCTGGTCTGCCTTCAGTTTGTCCACATCCGCTTTAAGCTCCTTCATAGACTCTTTGGAAGCCCGTGTTTTGCGCAACTTCTTGTGCTCCCTGGCAAGCTCCTTCAAGGCCTTGCCATGTGAATCTACTGCCTTAGCCAAGGCACCCTGAGTACTGATGATCTTTTCCTGGTTCTCCAGGATCTTCTTCAATGTATCCTAAATGGCATGTGGAAACTGTGCTGGCTGTGGTGCCGACTAAGCCGCAATGGTATAAGTCAAGATGGACAACTTGGATGACGCAACTAACATCCAGTTGTTCAAGCTATGAAGTGTCTGGCTCAGCTGGTGGGCAGTGATAGGATGGGCCTGGGAAGATGGAATCCCCGGGCAGCTGAAGTAGAGGGACCAACAATAGTGGAAGGTTCGGGAGGCATGTCATCAACTATGGCAGCAGGCTTAGTGGAGGGCTCTACCGCAACCGGCTCTTCAGACTGGCCGGTTGGAGCAGAAGCAGGTGGCTTGTAATTTTTGTCCTTGGGGTTGTCTGACCCCTTCAGACTGTACCATAAAAACGGAGCCACAGGTTTGACCTTGATGTCAAAAGGTCTCTCTCCACCTCCAGGTCCCTGAAATACATAGTGAGGGTGCTGGGAAAAGGGTAGTTCCGGTCATGCTCAACCCCCACTGCAGAAATGACGAGGGACATCACATTGCCCATGTTGATAGGGTATCCCGCCATAATAGATGCAACAAGAATAGCCCGGGCAAGCGGAATAGTCTGATCATGGGTAGTGGGGTCGAGCCGACTGCACACAAAAGTCAACCATCCCCTAGTCTCAAAGTAAAAGTCCTCCGAAGTATTTTGACCCCTGCTTTCAACCACTCTGGAACCGTACTCGGGACTGCCAGGTATGAGGCTAACCACGGACGAACCTCCTCGCCCATTGCCAACTTTTCATTGTAAAGGGACTCATCTTCTTCGTTAAACCTCAGGTATTCATTTAGTGCCTTCCCGATAAATACCACATTTTTGTTTCGCACTTTGGTCACTTTAGTGCCCTTTAAGATGTGGGCCACATTGCTATAAAATTCCTTGACCATGTGCTCATTCGCCTTCACACAATTATCTTTGAAGTGCTCCCAACCCATTCGAGCTTCAAACTGTCTATGTATATTGGGGTGTAGGGGTAGTAAGGTCTCTGTCAATAAAGCTCCTCTCAAGAATCAACTTTCGTGCCGGCCACCATTCCCTAAACTTGTGGAATGCCACCTGGCTGACGAATGTATCTTTCCAAAAAGCGGGATTTCTTGTCCGGTCAACACCCCCAACATGAGGCACACCACCCTCAGGTAACTCCCCATCTCCCTCATCACCTCTAACACCCTCTCCAGATATTGACGTTGTGGGAGAGGTCGAGTATTCATCCCCACTACCTACCGCTGAGCCCTCAAATGACCCAGAAGATATGTTGATTGAAGCTCGAGCATCGGGGGAAGAGGGATGAGTGTCTCTATGTATGGCGTTCTCCGGATACGGGATGTATAGTGGGACTGAATCTGAAGAGATCTCTTGGGAGGGCTCGTACTCACTCCCCGAGTAGTCAATGGCTCTGTCGGCCGCTTTGATTGCTTTCCTCATGTCCTTTATGTTTTTTCTAGCCTGGGGAGTGAGTTTTACCATCTTTTGCTTCCCTCCCCAGGAGGAATTACCTCGGTCGGGTTGTTTCGAGCCTTTGCCTCTTTGTTTGACCATTTCCTGCAAGCATAAACATCTAGCTTTATTAGTATCAACACAGATAGTGAAAGATATATGGAAAATGAATTGAAGAAAAGAAGATCAAAAGTTGCAGAACATATTACAGAAACAGCGTACCGCGGACCGCACAAAAAGGAGTGCGGCCGCATTGGGTGCACCGCGGACCGCACAAAAGCCACCGCGGTTCGCATTGGGGTAGGTTCTAGAAAACCACTCCTCTGAATCTCTCCACCGCGGTCCGCACAAAGTGGCACCGCAGCCTCGGTGGGCCAGCGCGGACCACACTAAGTGCAATGCGGCCGCGCTGGGCACAAGTCAATTTGCTGACACATGAGTACCGCGATCCACACAAAATGGTACTACGGACCGCGTCAGGGTACTGCGGACCGCACAAAAGCTACCGCGGTCCGCGGAGGGTGCTTAGTTCAAGCACTGAGTTAGGGTTTCCAATTTTTGCATTTTTATTCAAGTTTTCACCTACTTTGTCCCTACTCAATTTACCCAGTCATTATGCACATTAAGCACCCAGAACTAACACTTAAACCAACCTAAGCTAACAAAAATAGAGAAACCAGGACGAAAAAGAAGTTACAGGCTAATAGTAATAAAATAAAAACAAAATTAATCAATTAAACGAACAAGGACTGAGTGAAATATTACCAGATGTGAAGATGAAATGCAATTAGTCAGTCTAAGCAAGAATTACGGTCACAAGAGAGTATGAACAGTAGCTTTTAGGTCTCTGAGTGTTAAAATTTCGAAAAGTGTAAATGGTGACCCTTGAGCTCTATTTATAGAAAAAAATGTGGGACCCAGTCTTACCTACCAGCGCAGTCGCACAAAACGGACCGCGGATCGCAGTGGGTTTGTTTAGAAGAAGCTTGAGAAGGCAACCTCCGCTGTCCACACAAAACCGACCGCGGTCGCGGAGGTCCACCACGGTCCGCACTAAATGGAATGTGGCCGTAGTGGCAATCATCAGAGAGCACCTCACTTGTCCTTCACCAGTACGGACCGCACAAAGTGCAATGCGGCCGCACTAGCAAACTTCAAAGACTTTTCAATTTTTCCAAAATGTTTTGCACTACATCAACACAATCCCTACAACATCTCACAAACATTTAGCTCAAAAATCAATCCTAAACTACAAAGACAATCAGAGAAAACAAGAATAAAAAGACATGGGTTGCCTCCCAAGAAGCGCCTAATTTAACATCGCGGCACGACGCATGTTACCATCACATCACTTTAGATGAAGAAGTGCCACCACGTGGCTGTCATTAAATTTTCCAAGATAATGCTTGACCCGGTGCCCATTAACTTTGAAAACTTCACCATTTTTGTTCCTTATATCAAGATCACCAAATGGGGTCACAAACACAACTTCAAATGGTCCACTCCACTTTGAATTGAGCTTACCCGGAAACAGACGTAACTGGGAATTGAACAAAAGGACCATATCTCCAACCTTAAACTCCTTATCCCGAGCATATTTGTCATGAAGGTACTTCATTTTGTCCATATACAAGGATGAACTTGAGTAGTCATGGAATCTAAACTCATCGAGCTCATTGAGTTGTTCAACATGAAGATTTGCCGCAACATCCCATTCCAAATTCAACTTCCTCAAAGCCCACATGGCCTTGTGCTCTAACTCAACCGGAAGATGACAAGATTTTCCAAACACCAACCGATATGGAGACATACCAATCGGAGTTTTGTAAGCTGTCCGATAAGCCCATAGAGCGTCATCCAACTTTTTCGACCAATCGGTCCTATTAGCATTGACAGTTTTTGACAAGATGCTCTTAATTTCTCTGTTGGAGACTTCCACTTGACCACTAGCTTGAGGATGATAGGGGGTGGAAACCTTATGATTGACACCATACTTGGAAAGCAACGCGTCGAAAGCCTTGTTGCAAAAGTGAGACCCCCCATCACTAGTAATCGCACGAGGAGTGCCAAACCTTGTGAAGATGCTCTTTTTAAGAAACGCAACAACACTCCGGGCTTCATTATTAGGCAAAGCCACGACTTCAACCCATTTTGAGACATAATCAACCGCCACGAGAATGTAAGTATTCCCACAAGAGCTAACAAATGGACTCATGAAATCAATGCCCCAAACATCAAAGATATCCACTTCAAAAATCGTATTGAGAGGCATCTCATCCCTTTTTAAAATTCTTCCCGCTCTTTGGCACTCAACACATCTCTTCACCAAATCGCTCACATCTTTGAATAAGTTGGTCCAATAGAATCCACAACTAAAAACTTTCGAGGTGGTCCTCACCCCACCATGATGTCCACCATAGGGTGAAGAATGGCAAGCCTCTAAGATACTCAATTGTTCTTCCTCCGGGACACAACTACGAATCACACCATCCGTGCAAATCTTGAACAAGTATGGCTCATCCCAATAGAAATCCAAACTATCCCGCTTGATCTTCTTCCTTTGGTTAGAAGAGAGATCACACGGGATTATTCCGGTCACAAGGTAATTGGCAACATCGGCAAACCATGGCATATACTTCATTGACACCACAAGGACTTGTTCATCGGGAAATGAATCATTGATCTCAAGGCCGTCACAAGGTCTCCCCTCCTCCTCCAAACGGGACAAGTGGTCCGTCACTTGATTCTCACTACCCTTCCGGTCAATAATTTCTAGATCAAACTCTTGAAGAAGTAACACCCATCTCATCAATATCACATTGGAGTCTTTCTTGGTCATCAAATACCTAAGGGCGGCATGGTCGGTGTGCACTATAACTTTGGTCCCCATAAGGTAAGGTCAAAACTTTTCCATAGCAAACACAATAGCCAACAACTCTTTCTCGATGATTGTATAGTTCCTTTGAGCCTCATTCATGGTCTTGCTTGCGTAGTGCACCGGATGAAACATCTTGTTGATTCTTTGGACCAAAACAGCCCCAACCGCAATGTCACTAGCATCATACATGAGCTCGAAAGGCAAGCTCCAATTTGGTGCGGTAATGATGGGGGTAGAAGTCAACTTGAGTTTGAGAAGCTCGAATGCTTGCATACAACTCTCGTCGAATAAGAACTTTGCATCTCTCTCTAGCAACTTGCACAAAGGGTGTACCACTTTAGAAAAATCCTTTATGAACCTCCAGTAAAAACCCGCGTGCCCAAGAAAACTCCTCACCCCTTTGACAGAAATAGGGGGAGGAAGCCTTGAAATCACCTCTATCTTGGCTTTATCAACCTTAATTCCTCGCTTCGAGATTTTGTGACCCAACACTATACCCTCTTCAACCATGAAATGACATTTTTCCCAATTGAGTACGAGGTTTGTGTCTTCACACCTGGCTAATACTCTATCCAAATTTTTCAGACACTCATCAAAAGAATCCCCAACCACACTAAAACCATCCATGAAAACCTCCAAGATATCCTCCACCATGTCGGTGGAAATAGCCATCATGCAACATTGGAAGGTTGCCGGAGCATTACACAATCCAAATGGCATTTGAGAGAAGGCGAATGTGCCATAGGGACATGTAAAAATCATCTTCTCTTGGTCCTCCAGGGCAATTATAATTTGATTGTACCCCGAGTAACCATCCAAAAAGCAATAGAAAGCACGCTCCGCAAGACGATCTAGCATTTGCTCAAGGAAAGGCAATGGGAAATGATCTTTTCGGGTCACCTTGTTTAGCTTCCGGTAGTCCATACATACTCTCCACCCAGTGACCGTACGAGTAGGAATGAGTTCATTGTTGTCATTGGCCACCACAGTCATTCCACCCTTCTTCGTCACACATTGCACCGGAGAAGTCCAAGAACTATCAGAAATAGGATAAACCACACCGGCATCCAACCACTTGATAACCTCTTTCTTTACCACTTCTTGCATCGCCTCATTTAATCTTCTTTGATGCTCCAATGAAGGCTTTGCATCCTCTTCCAAGATGATTTTGTGCATGCAAAATGCGGGGCTTATTCCCCGAATGTCAGCTAGAGTCCATCCAATTGCCTTTTTTCGCTTTTGAAGCACCGCCAACGTGGCCTCAACCTGCATGTTAGTAAGGCAAGAAGAAAGAATAACTGGTAAAGTAGAATTTGAACCCAAGAATTCATACCTGAGGTGTGGAGGAAGTGGATTCAACTCCAACACCGGTGGCTCCTCAATGGATGACTTTGTTGGTAGAGTTTTCCGGTTTTCAAGATCCAAAGATAGCTTCCTCGGCTCATAAGAATAAGAGCCCATCCCATGTAGGGCATTGACACTTTCCACTCTACTAGCATCATCATTGACATCCATGTTCAAGAGCACTGCTTCAAGCTGATCTTCCACGTTGATCATAGCACTGGTATCATCCACAATCACTACTGTGACAAGGTCTGCAAATGAGCACACCTCGGTGCTATTGGGCTACTTCATAGATTTGCAAACATGGAAAACGACCTTTTTGTCTCCCACTCGGAAAGTGAGCTCACCCGCTTCAACATCAACCAATGTCTTCCCCGTTGTAAGGAAAGATCTACCCAAGATAATAGGAACCTCATAGTCCACCTCACAATCCAAAATCACAAAGTCGGTCGGCAATATGAATTTATCCACCCGGACAAGCACATCATCAATAATGCCCAAAGGTCGCTTCTCGATCGATCCGCCATTTGAAGTCTCATTGAAGTTGGCCTAGGTTGCCCAATACCCAAAGTTTTGAAAACTGATTAGGGCATCAAATTGATATTAGCTCCCAAGTCACAAAGAGCTTTAGAAAAATCTGCACTCCCAATGGTGCAAGGAATGGTGAAAGCACCGGGATCTTCAAGCTTTGGGGCCATTGAATGCACTACAGCACTAACCTGGTGAGTTATCTTTATAGTTTCACAGTCCATAGAACGCTTCTTTGTAACCAATTCTTTCATGAATTTTGCATAGCCCGACATTTGTTCAAGTTCCTCCACCAGAGGCACATTAATAGATAAGTTCTTCATCATGTCAATAAACTTTTTAAACTAGTTATCAATCTTCTACTTTGCGAGCCTTTGAGGATAAAGTGGAGGTGGCCTTGGCAGAGGAACCTTGTCTTTTGGCACCACCGGCTCAGGCATGTCAATCACGTGTTCCCTAGACGGGTTCACGGCATCATGGGTTTCTACCTCAGCCTCACCAATATCAATCCTTACATCATTGTTCACATTCTCTTCAACCACATCTTCAACAATCAAAGGTACATCAACATCCCGCAACTCAACATCTTCATCAACAACTTGCTTTTGCTTTGAGGCATTCACATCACTGCCTTTCCCACTTCTTGTTGTAACCGCCATCACATGATTATTATCACCACCCTTTGGGTTCACTACCGTATCACTTGGTAGAGCACCCTCCGGGTGAGTATTCAATGACTGAAAGATTTGGCCTAATTGCACCTCCAAGTTTTGGATAGAGGTGTTGTGAGAATCCAACTATGCATCGGAGTCTGCATTCCTCTTCATCATCTGCACGAACATCATTTCAATTCTATCCATATCATTACCAGAAGAAATAAGACCCTGAGAAGAGAAAGGGGTGGATTGTTCGGTTGTTGGTACATTGGGGGCCTTTGAAAGCCTTGCCCCATGTTGCCTTGGTTTCCATTGTTGTTCCACCCGCCTTGATTGTTGTTGTTTCCCCAATTATTGTTATTTCCATTCCAGTTGCCTTCGTTGTTGTTCTGATTACCCCAATTGTTGTTTTGGTTGTTGTCCCAATTGCCACAACTTTGTTGTTGACTGCCCCAATTTCCTTGGGGTCGCCATTGTTGGTTTGAAGAGTTGCCCCTATTGCCTTGATAGTTGTTGATATATTGTACCTCTTCACTTTGGTCATCATAACCATCATTTTGACACCCACCGTATTCATCAACAAATTGCTCAGAATTTTCTTGATTTTGTTGCCTTTTTTGCCTTCTCTTGTTGACAAGCATACTAACACCCTCCATGGCATTCACTTGGTGAGGATTCTGAACTTGTTGCAACTGTGCCTTAGCCAATTGATTCATTGTGGTGGTAAGCTCAGCTATCGCTTGCCCGTGATCATGTAATTCCTTGTACAAATGGATAACCGTCGGGTCACCTTAAGGTACATTTGCTCTACTCTGCCATGCTGAAGATGTGTCCGCCATTTCATCAAGTACATCACATGCCTCCTCATAAGAAATTTTCAAAAATTGCCCCCGGCCAATTGGTTAACAATGCATTGATTTGTAGTATTTATGCCTCGGTAGAAGGTTTGTTGGATCATGGCCTCGGTCATATCATTATTTGGGCACTCCTTCACCATCGTTCTATATCGCTCCCAAATCTCATGCAAAGGTTCCGTTGGTTCTTGCTTGAAGGCTAATATTTCATCTCGAAGTGCCGCTATATGACTAGGATAGAAGAATTTGGCAATAAACTTATCCGCCAACTCATCCCAAGCTTTGATGGAATGATTGGGGAGTCTCTCAAGCCAATCCAATGCCTTTCCTCGAAGTGAGAACGGGAAAAGTCTCAATCTCAACGCATCCTCGGACACATTCGTCTGTTTGCTCCCCCAGCATGTATCTACGAACCCCTTGAGATGTTTGTAGGCATTTTGATTTGCAGCGCCCGTGAAGTACCCACGCTACTCAAGTAAGGTCAACATCACATTGGTTATCTGAAAGTTGCCTGCCCGGATTCGGGGCGGAACAATAGTACTTGCGTAGCCCTGGTTCGGTAATACTCTGGGAGCCGCTCTTGGAGGTGGCGGAGGAGGGTCTGGAATATTATCATTTGGATTAGTATTTGCATTGTCATTTCGGCCTCTCCGTTGGTTGAGGTGCAATAGGCACCTCATCTTGCTTAAGATCTTCTACCTCCTCCCCCGCTATCACGTTTCCAAGAGGGTCATTTGCGTTGTTTAAAGCCATATTGGTACCTGAGTAATATCACAAACAAGTAAGTAACAAAGAAGAAAAGAAGAACAAAACTCAAAACTAACTAAATAGATAGCCAACACCATTAGCTCCCAAGCAACGGTGCCAAAACGTGATCGCTTCAAACTCCACACTACTAAAAAGTAGGAAGAGAGGGTCGCAATTGCTTACCCGATATGAGGGTCGGGATTGATTTCCACAGGGAGCTAGGAATGGAGTCGAGTATCTATCTAGACTAGAAGTGTGTATTTGTTCCAAATGTCACTTCCGTACATTTTTGGGTTTTTAGATTATAAACTACTATTACCAAGCTATTAATTGAAACTAGATTATGCTACGAGATAATTGTTAAGTTGTATCTAATGGGAAGAAAGGTACTAAGGTCGTGACATTACCTAAGTGGCTAATTGACAGGTAGAAGTTATTAAAGTTCGATTGACATAATTGGGGCTTATGCTATAACCGTTGCACAATTTTACCCACTCTCACACCTCTCGGTAGAGAGAGTGATTTTGCCCAATTGACTCTCTCGAGACCAAATGGGTAGGCAAATTAGATCAAGCAACTAGGGTTCAAGTAGGGTGATTACTCTCTTAAGGTTTAACCCGTTAACTGGGACTATCAATTCTCTTGAATCCATCCCAATTCCTTGTTGGGTCAATTTTGGAGACTTAGGCTCTCTTTCTCAAGAAGAGCCAAGTCAACTTAGCACAAATCAGTGTTTGCAACCACCAATTCATAGATTAAACCATAAAATTGACCCAAATAAGAAACACCCATAGTCAATCTAACAATAGATGGCAACACCCATCAATTACCCCCAGTAGGGTTGAACCACAACCCTAGCTAATGGGTTTAGATACTCATATTTGAAGAAGAAAATAAAGAAATAGATGAAGAACAAGGCATATTAATTAAATGCTAATGTAAATACAGAGAATCTATCGTTAATTTGAAGCTAAGATGCCAAAAATGGCTACAAATGAGGTTCCCACGAGTGCAGCTCTGCTATGATATATCTGATGACCTAAAAAATGGTAAAATGTTATATTTATACTAGGCTGGAAAAACTGAACAAAAATACCCCTTCGGTGTCAGTGCGGGCCGCATAAAATGGACCGCGGCCGCACTAGGCTCTTGGACTTCAATTTTGGTCTCTCTGAACTTGGGCTCCGCAGACCGTGTAGAATGGACAGCGGCCGCGGAGGCAGCTATCGCGGTCCGCACAACCATGACCGCGGACCATATTGGCATTTTCCATCTTTCTAAACATCTCTTCCATGGACCGCACAAAAAGATAGTGTGGCTGCGAAGGCTTCACCGCAGACCGCGTAATGTGTACCGCGGCCACGTTACCTGAAGCCCATTTTTGCCAACTCTTTGAATCTCCCTTCCGTGGACCACACAAAAAGGTAGCGTGGCCGCGGAGCCTTCACCGCGGACCGCGAAATGTGTACCGTGGACGCATTGCCTGAGGCCTGGTTTTGCCTTCTCTCTAAATCACCTAGTGCGGCCACATTCCATTTTGTGCGGTCCGCACTAGGCTTGTTTGCCCTCAGTTTACTTTGTCTTTGATACTTGAGTAGGTTTCACTCTGTTTGAGCCGATCTTTGACATTTTGTCACTTTGTCGATCAAACCTGCAATCAAGCACAACTTATGAGCCTTTTGGGACTATTTAAAACGATTTATAATCAAAGCATAAGCAAGAAGGAGCATAAAACTCGTTAAAATATCTACTTATCACCTACGCTCACTACTGGTATGTCAGACTCCAGAGGGGTGGATCCTGCCCAAGCGCTAATCAAAAGATAATTAGGTCTGCTCCGGTGTGTAGCCCGATCCATGTAATAATAATACTAATAAAGCCAATATGGCCTACTGTGGCATGCAAGCCGATCTACAATAACACTCTCAACACGGCTCTAAGTCCCACCTCAGTTATCAACCTCTCAAGTCTCAAGGGCTCGCAATCTCATATCACTCAGCCCAACAATACCACATAAGGGAAAAATAATGATAACATGTGATGTGACAATGAATGATCAACAGAGACTGAGATATAATATGCAAATGAAGAATCATGACTGCGTGTATAAATACAGTTAAGTAAGATAACTCAAAATAACAGAAATAGGCTCATCAGGTCTTAATCAGATAACCACATAGCCTAAATATGATTTCTAACATGAACCATAGCTCCACTAATCTAACAAGTAGGTAAAACACAAATAAAACAAGGCATGATAGCAACACAGTACAAAAATCAATCTGGATCACAATATTTTCGGCGCACGCCCACGCGCCTCTCACCTAGCATGTGCGTCACCCCCAA
This sequence comes from Nicotiana tabacum, assembly GCF_000715075.1. NCBI lineage: Eukaryota > Viridiplantae > Streptophyta > Magnoliopsida > Solanales > Solanaceae > Nicotiana > Nicotiana tabacum. The sequence goes on from NC_134090.1 coordinate 88,899,657, forward strand.
CAAATCACAATAACATGGTTCCCATGTATAATTACCCTCAACTTAAAGTTTAGAAATTTTACTTACCTCAAAACACGCAAATCAATAGTCCAACAAGCCCTTCCCTCGTGAATCGGCCTCAAACGACTCGAATCTAGCCACAAATAACTTAACATCATCAAATAATACCATAGGAAACAACTTCAAACAATAAAGTTTCAATCTTTATAAAAAAAAAAGTCAACCCCGATCCCGCACCTTGGAACCCGGTCAAACTCACATATTTCAAACACCAACTCAATTAGGATTTCAACTGTACCAAGTTCATCCAATTCTGACCTCGATTCGACCTTCAAATTCTCAATTTTCACTTTAGGAAGTTTTTACTAAAATCCCCCATTTCTTCACTTTAATTCACCAATAAAATGCTAAAATGATGCAATCATAAAATAACAATAAATCCGAGTCAAAAACACTTACCCCGATCCAAATTATTAAAATCCCCTCAAAAATTGCCAAAAATCGAGTTCTCTAACTCAAAATGTGATATAATAACTGTAACCCTCGAAACGGAATTTAAACATTCTGCACAGGTGTTTACCTTTCGCGATCACAAAGAAAAAAGTTCACCAGTTGCTCAATCCTCTTTCGCGAACGCGACAGCTTAGTCGCGAACGCAATGACCAACACCCAAAAGCTATGCAATCGCGGACCTGACCATGTGATTGCGATGAACAAATGCATGCCATCCTCAGGCCCTTTCTTCCTTCTATGCGAATGCATCTCCTTACTCGCGTTCGCGATGAACAAACACCCAAGGTTTCATGAACGCGTCCATCACTTTGGGAATGCAAAGAACAAAGAATCACTTGCCAGCAATAACTTTACGCGATCGTGAACTGCTATTCGCGATCATGAAGAAGGAAACCAGAAGCACAGATTCAGCAGTTCCTCTAAATCCAAAATGAATCTGACAACTATCCGAAATACCCTTGGGGCCCCCGGAACCCCATCCAAACATACCAAAAGTCCTAAAACACGATACGAACTTACTTGAAGCCTCAAATCACATCAATAAATATCAAAATCACGAATTGCACCCAATTCAAGCCTAATAAAACTAATGAACTTCCAACTTCTAAAACTAATGCTGAACCATATCAAATCAACTCCGAATGACCTTAAATTTTGCACATTAGTCCCAAATGACGCAATGAACCTATTCCAACTCTTGGAACAAAAATTTAGACCCGATATCAATAAAGTCAACTCTCGATCAAACCTATCGACTTACCAAACCTTCAACTTTCCATCTGTCACCAATTCAAGCCAAAACAACCTACATGCCTACAAATCTAAATCCGAACATTTGCCTAAGTTTAAAATTATCATACAAAGCTATCGGAAAAATCAAACCTCCATTCCGTACTCGTCTACAAAAAAGTCAAACTCCGGTCAACTCTTTCAACTTAAGCTTCCAACCTTAGGACTACGTGTCCCAATTCACTCCGAAACTTCCTCTAAACCAATCCAACCATCCCGGATGTCACATAACCATAAGTAAACATAAAAGAGGCAATAAATAGGGGAATGAAGCTACAATACACAAAATGACCAACCGGGTCGTTACAAATAACTTTTTCAAGAGAGAACAATTTGTTTATGATCGATGTTAGTTGAGTGTTCATCTGTTGGAAAGATTCCCTCTCCTTTATTTTGAAAATTTCATACTCTCTGGTAAGCACGTTAATGTTTGACTAGTTAACTTGACTCGTACCTTCATGAGCAATATGTAAAGCATCTCAGATATGATTAGTATTAGTGCACGCAAAAATTTGATTGTACCCGCCAGGTCCAATGTATCATGACTAGAAATGTCCCAGTCTGGATGGCGCCTATCACAGTACTAGGCAAGCCAACCAAATATTTACCACAATGAAATCTTTTATAAAAATTATTTTCTAGTATCGAATAAGTCTCAATTTTGTCATATGAAATGGATGAGTAAAACAGAATATGCAGATAAACCAGTATAGAATACCAACACAAACCAACAATCTGGTGTCACTAGTCAAGAGCCTCTAAATACAACTCAAACTGACTAAATAATACATCATAAGTCTGAAATAGTAGAAAACTAAGATAGGAAGGAGGAAATCAGGGCTACGAATGTCGTGCAACTACCTTGCGGTCTCCGATAAAGCTCTGAGAGTGCTGCAAGCTCTCACTCTGCTGATCGGGCACCTGGATCTGCACACAAGGTGCAAAGAGTAACGTGAGTACGCCAACTCAATAAGTAACTAAAGTAAATTAGGTCTGAGTGCAGTGACAAACAATTTAAAACTATATAAGAGTTTTCAACAGAAATATCAAGTCAAAACCAATAGTGCCATAGTCAGTTATCTCGTTAAACTTCAGTTTCAATTAAAATACTTTAAAATCATTTATTCAACATTTTTCAACAGAAGCTCTGTATAAAAGAATAGCTAAAATTACAAAGAGTCATAAATAAGCCCCTAGGGCCAGGTATCACTCATAAATATAGCCTCTCGGGCAAGCCTCTAAATTACTCGTGACGCAGCTCTCGTCAAACAATACTCACACTCAGCACTTTGGCTCAATAATATCTCATACTAATAATAATCATAATAACTGTTGCAGAGTGCATCCCAATCCATAGTTTATAGTCGACTACACTTAATGGGGGTGTACAGATTCCGGGGGCTCCTACAGCCCAAGCGTCACAACGTTGCGGTGCATAGCCCGATCCAATATATATATCGCTGCGGCGTGCAACTCGATCCATAATATATATATCATTCTCACCATTAGGTCCTTAACCTCTCTCAGTCCTTGACCTAATAGCCACTCGAGCATATTAGTGGAAATCAGGGAACTCAGCCCAAACAGTTTTCATGTATTAAGAAGTAGAGTGATGAAACCAGATTTAAACAATAAACAGGTAAAACATGACTAAGGATATGCTTTCAAAATAAATAGAATGATGAAAGTAGTAAAAATACCCTAAGGGTCTAAACAGGTCGGCACAAGGCCCCAAACATGGCGTACAACCCAAGATATAGTATCAATTTGTAAAATACGAGGTATCATAAGATTTCAAATCAAATACACGGCTTAATAGCCGCTACGGGACGAACCAAGTCACAAATCCCTACCGGTGCACACCCACACGCTCTTCACCTAGCATGTGTGCCACCTCATTTATCAAAACAATACAAAATATCGGGGTTTCATACCCTCAGGTCCAGATTTACAATGGTTACTTACCTCAAACCGGATGAAATACTACTCCGCAATGCCCTTACCTCTCGCCTCGGCCTAAACTCGTATCGAATCTATCCAAAATCAGAATTACAACATCAATATATGCTAAGGGAGAAAAGCCCATGCGGAATAATCAAATTATACATTAAATTCTGAAAGTGGTCCAACCCGACCCCCAGGCCCACGTCTCAAAATTCGATAAAAGTAACATCAATGGAATCCTTATCCTCCCACAAGTTCATACATACCAAGAATACCAAAATCCGACCACAAATGGCCCCTCAAATCCCTAGATTAAGGTCTCCAATTTTCAAGCCCTAACTCCCCTATTTTAGGCTTCAAATACCCCCAAATTTCATGTTTAATTAGGTAGAAACCACAATAGGATCGAGTATTAAGTCCATAAATCTTACCTCCAAGTGTTTACCTTTGATTCCCTCTTCAATCTCCCTCAAGAAGCTCCAAAACCGACTCAAAAATGGTGAACTTTGGCCAAAAATCACAAAAATGGCCTTTCAAACATTCTGCCCAGCAATATAAATCTACTTAATCGCGATCACGGGAAGTCTATCACTTTCGCGAAGCACAAACTTCGATTGCCCACAATTTACTCTACACGAATGCGTCGCTTCCCATGCGAACGCGATACACAACAGCCCTATAACTACGCGATCGCAGACCAGGGACCGCGTTCGCGATGAACAAACGCGTGGTCAACCTCTGGTCTACTTAACCTTATACGAACATGACCTAACCCACATGTTCGCGATTCATTTCCTGAACAACTCACGCGATAGCAACTACAAATACGTGAATGAGAAGAACAACCTGGATTGCCCCCCTACAAATGATCTATGCGATCGCGAGTCTCCTCACGCTATCGCAAAGAAGAAATACCTGCAACAAAACTGAAGGAAAAATCTGCAACTTTTCAAACATGAGCTTGATCCGTTTAACCAGCCGAAACTCACCCGAGGCCCTCGGAACCCCAACCAAACATGCCAACATATCCCATATCATTATTCAAACTTGTTCCAACCTTTGGAACACTCAAAACTACATCAAAACATCAAATCAACCACAGATTCAAGCCTAAGAACTCCAAAAACTTTCGAATTCCGATTTTGATCAAAAGGTCTATCAAACCTCGTCTGAATGACCTGATATTTTGTACACACATCAAAAATGACACAACAAACCTACCACAACTTTTAGAATTCCATTCCGACCCCTATATCAAAATCTCCCCTATCAACCGGAAAACACTAAAATTCCAATTTCGTCAATTCAATCCTAAATCTACTCCGGACCTCCAAAACACATTCCGATCACGCTCCTAAGTCCTAAATCATCTCCCGAAGCTATCCGAACCATCAGAATTTACAACCGAGTCCTTTTTCACATAAGTCAACATCCAGTCGACTTTTCCAACCAAAGCTTACTTAAAAGAGACTAAGTGTCTCATTCCTTTCCAATACATCTCTGAACCCAAACCAACCAACCCGATATCACAAAATATATATGTACAAGACAATAAGAAGCAGAAATGGGGGAAACGGAGTGGTAACTCATGAAACGACCGGCTTGGTCGTTACATCCTCCCCCTCTTAAACAAACGTTCGTCCTCGAACGAGTCAAGAAACATACCTGAAGCCTCAAATAGGTGAGGATATCTGCTTCGCACTTCCCGCACGGTCTCCTAGGTAGCCTCCTATATGGGCCGACCTCTCCACTGCACTTTCACTGAAGCTATATCCTTTGACCTCAACTTTCGAACCTGACGCTCCAAAATAACTACTGGCTCCACATCATAAGTCAAATCATCGTCTAACTGAACCGTGCTGAAATCCAAAACATGAGACGGATCGCCAATATACTTCTGAAGCATAGAAACATGAAATACCGGATGCACACTCGATAAGTTGGGTGGGAAAGCAATCTCATAAGCTACCTATCCAATCCTCTGAAGTAGCTCAAAGGCCCAATAAACTGAGGACTCAATTTACCCTTCTTCCCAAATCTCATAACACCCTTCATGGGTGAAACCTTCAGTAGAACCTTCTCCCCAACCATGTAAGACACATCATGGACCTTCCTGTCAGCATAACGTTTTTGCCTCGACTGCGCTGTACGAAGCCTCTCCTGAATCAACTTCACCTTGTCTAAAGCATCCTGCACCAAGTCTGTACCCAAAAGCCTAGCCTCACCCGGCTCAAACCAACCAACTGAGATCTACACCGTCTCCCATACAAAGCCTCATATGGAGCCATCTGAATACTCGACTAATAACTGTTGTCATAAGAAAACTCTGCGAGCGGTAGAAACGGATCCCATGACCCTCCAAAATCAATGACACAAGCGCGCAACATGTCCTCCAATATCTGAATAGTGCGCTCGGACTGCCCGTCCATCTGAGGGTGAAAAGCTGTGCTCAACTCAACCAGAGTACCCAACTCTCTCTGTACGGCTCTCCAAAACTGCAAAGTAAACTGAGTACCTCTATCTGAAATGATGGAAACTAGGACGCCATGGAAACGAATAATCTCTCGGATATAGATCTTTGCCAACCACTCTGAAGAATAGGTAGTACACACATGAATGAAGTGCGCGGACGGTCAGCCGATCCACAATCACCCAAATAGCATTGAACTTCTTCAAAGTCCACGGGAGCCCAACTACAAAGTCCATGGTAATCCGATTCCACTTCCACTCTAGAATATCCATCTGCTGAGGCAAGCCACCCGGTCTCTGATGCTCATATTTCACATGTTGAAAATTGAAACACCGAGCTACAAATCCCACAATGTCCTTCTTCATTCTCCTCCACCAATAATGTTGTCTCAGATTCTGGTACATATTTGGGACACCCGGCTATGGGCCTCTTCTAGAATCAACTACCGAAGCTCATCCACATTGGGCACACATATCCGGCCCTGCATCCTCAATACCCTGTCATCACCAAACTCTGGCATCATCCTGCTGAACTCTGTCCTTTAGGAAAAGCAAATGAGGATTATCATACTGGCGCTCTCTGATGAGATCAAAAAAGGAAGACCGAGAAATCACACAAGCCAATACCCGACTAGGCTCCGAAATATCCAATCTCACGAACCGATTTGCCAAGGCCTGAACATCAACTGCAAGAGGTCTCTCCCCAACAGGAATATACTCCAAACTCCCTATACTCACCGTCTTCCTACTCAAGGCATCGTCCACCACATTGGCCTTTCCCGGATAGTCTAAGATAGTAATATCATAATCCTTTAGCAGCTCCAACCGTCTCTGCTTCCTCAAATTGAGATCCTTCTATTTGAACAAGTGTTGGAGGCTACGATGATCAGTAAACACCTCACAAGACACACCATACAATAATGCCTCCAAATCTTCAATGCGTGAACAATGGCAGCCAACTCCAAATCATGAATAGGGTAGTTCTTCTCATGGGGCTTCAATAGACGAGAAGCATAAGCAATAACTCTACCTTCCTACATCAACACACACCCAATACCAACTCTTGAAGCATCACAATAAACCGTATATGAACCTGAAGCTGATGGGAAAACTAATACTAGAGCTGTAGTTAAGGCGGTCTTGAGCTTCTGAAAGCTCGCCTCACACTCATCCGACCACCTGAATAAAGCTCCCTTCTAAGTCAATTTGGTCAAGGGTGATGCAATAGATGAAAATCCCTGAACGAAACGATCGTAATAACTCGCCAAACCGAGAAAACAATAAATCTCTATGGCTGAGGACAGTCTGGGCCAACTCTAAACCACCTCTATCTTTTACGGATCAATAAGAATACCCTATCTGGACACCACATTCCCCAAGAAAGCCATTGAACTGAGCCAAATTTGGAGAACTTTGCATAAAGCTTCTCCTCCCTCAATCTATGTAACATAACTCTCAAATTCTCTGCGTGCTCCTCCTGACTATGCGCGTATACCAGAATATCATCAACGAAAATAATTATGAACGAATCGAGATAAGGCCGAAACACGCTGTTCATCAAATGCATGAATGTTATTAGGGCATTGGTCAGCCCAAAAGACATCACAATGAATTCATAATGATCATATCGGGTCCTGAAAGCTATCTTAAGAATATTCGAGTCCCTCATCTTCAACTGGTGATACCCTGAATGGAGATCAATCTTGGAGAACACCCTCGCTCCATGAAGCTGGTCAAATAAATCATCAATGCGAGGCAACATGTACTTATTCTTGATTGTAACTTTGTTCAACTGCCTATAATAAATGCACATTCTCATCGTGCCATCTTTCTTCTTCACAAATAGAACAAGCGCACCCCACTACGACATACTAGGCCAAATAAACACCTTATCAAGGAGTTCCTAAAGCTGCTCCTTCAACTCTTTCAACTCCGCTGGTGCCATACGATATGGTGGAATAGAAATGGGCTGAGTGCCCGGTACTAGATCAATACCAAAATCAATATCCATGTCCGGTGGCATGCCCGACAAGTCTGTAGGAAAAACATCGGGAAAATTCATCACAACAGGAACAGAATCAATACTAGGAGTCTTTGTACTGACATCCCTCACAAAGGCTAAGCATGAAAGATAACCCTTCCCAACTATCCGTTGGGCCTTCAGAAATGAAATCACCCTACTGGGGACAAAATCAGTCAAACTTCGCCACTCAATCCGTGGCACACCACGTATTGCCAACTTCACTATCTTAGCATGACAGTCCAATATAGCACGACACTGAGATAGCCAATCCATGCCCAATATCACATAAAAGTCCACCATACAAAGCATCAATAGGTCCACTCGAGTCTCTAGACCCCAAATAGTCACCACACACGACCGGTATACAAGGTCCACAACTATAGTATCGCCCGCCGGAGTAGATACACGAACAGATGAAACAAGAGACTCACGGGGTGCATCCAAATGACGAGCAAAGTATGATGACACATATGAAAAAGTGGAACCAGGATCAAATAATACTGAAGCATCTCTATGGCAGACTGAGAAAATACCTGTAATCACAACATCTGAAGCAATAGCATCTGGTCTGGCTAGGAGTGCATAGAAACAAGCCTGACCACCACCTGATCGACCTCTCCCTCTGGGGCGACCCCTAGCTGACTGACCCCTACCCCTAGCTGCCTGAGCGGGTGGTGAAGTAACTGGAGCTAAAGTCGAGGGCTGACCCCTCTGCTGAGACGGACCCTCAAGAAGATGAGGACACTACCTTCTCATATGCCAAAACTCTGCACACTCGTAACAACTTCCCGTTGCGGGGAACAGGGACTAAAGGTAACTTCTAGCACCGGAATGACTAGTAAGGACCTGGCATGGAAGAACCCTGAATCGATGGAGCATGAGACAAACTCTGGGCTAGTAGGGCACTGAGTGATAAATGGCCCTGATGTGAGCTGTGAGAACCATGACCCGATGATACCCCACAATGAACTCGGCGGGCTAACTGAGCATGCCTGAATGGACAGCCTCTGCAGTGCTGAAACTGACCCCTCAAAGGAGCACCACCAAAACTACCAGATCCCCGAGGCCTCTTGGCCTCCCTCTCATCTCGCTCCTAGCGACGAATTGACTCAATCTCGCGGGCGATGCCAACAACCTCCTCAAAAGTAGCACCTGACACCCTATGCCTGGTCATGACAATCCGAAGCTAATATGTGAGGCTATCAACGAACATCCTGATCCTCTCTCGATCTGTGGGAACCAACCAGACCGCACGATGAGCTAACTCAGAGAACCGCATCTCATACTGCATCAACATCATATCACCCTGATGCAACTGCTCGAACTGCCTACGCAGCTCCTCCCTGAGAGACTATGGCACATATTTCTCCAAAAAGAGAATGGATAACTACTGCTAAGTAAGGGGCGCTTCACCAATAGGCCTACGCCTTATAAGCCTCCCACCAAGTGAAGGCAGCTCCAAAAAACTGAAAGGTAGTAAATGCTACCCCGCTGGTCTCCAGAATACCAGCTGTACGAAGAATCCTCTTACACTTATCCAAGAAACCCTAGGCATCCTCGCCCCTTGTACTAATAAAAGTCGGAGGCTAAAATCTACCAAACCTCTCCAATCGATGCTGCTCATCATCAGGCATAACTGGTACCACACACTCCTGAGCTGATGCAACCGGCTGGGCTAGAGGTGCCCCCAGTGTCTGAAGTCCCTGCACAACCTGCTCTAGTGTGCGAGCAACGAGAGTCTGAGTACCTCCCTCGGCCTGAGAAGCAGCTGCGGCCGTAGTAACTGAGATCGCCTGAGCCAGGCTAGTGCATACTGATAGAATCTGAACTAAAGCCTCCTGAAGGCTTGGAATCACAATAGGCACAACCGGTGCTTGAGCTGGTGCTGTTGGAGCATTCGTAACTGGGACCTGATCCTGAACTGGGGCGGCTGATGGATCTGCAGGTGCTGCCCTAGCTGCTGTATAGGCTACACCCCTACCCCTACCACGGCCTCGACCGTGTCCTCATCCTCTAGTGGCCCCAACTGGTGGTACTGGTGGTCGTCCGTCCTGACCGGTAGCACGTGTCCTCACCATCTATGAGAGAATAGAATAATAGAAGTTTTGTACTAGAATCAATAGATTCGCACGACAGGAATTCAAGAATGTGAAGTGTTCCTAAAGGCTCTATAACCTACCGAGGATAAACAAAGACGTCTCCGTACCTATCCGCGAGACTCTACTAAACCGGCTCATGACTCGTGAGACATATGCAACCTATGCTCTAATACCAACTTGTCACGACCACAAATGTCCCGGTCGTGATGGCGCCTATCATAGTACTAGGTAAGCCAACCAAATATTTACCACAATGAAATCTTTTATAAAAATCATTTTCTAGTATTGGATAAGTCTCAATTTCGTCATATAAAATAGATGAGTAAAATACAATATGCGGAGAAACCAGTACAGAATACCAATACATCCCAACAATCTGGTGTCACTAGTCAAGAGACTCTAAATATAACTCAAACTAACTGAATAATACATCATAAGTCTGAAATAGTAGAAAACTAAGATAGGAAGGAGGAAAGTAGGGCTGCGAACATCGTGCAGCTACCTTGTAGTCTCCGGTAAAACTCTGAGAGTGCTGGAAGCTCTCACTCTGCTGCTCGGGCACTTGGATCTATACATAAAGTGCAGGGAGTAACATGAGTACGCCAACTCAGTAAGTAACTAAAGTAAATAAGGTCTGGGTGCAGTGACAAGAAATTTAAAACCATATAAGATTTTTCACCAGAATTATCAAGTCAAAACCAACAGTACCATAGTCAGTTATCTCGTAAAATTTCAGTTTCAATTAAAATACTTTGAAATCATTTATTCAACATTTTTCAACAGAGCCTCTGTATAAAAGAATAGCAAAAACAACAAAAGTCATAAACAAGCCCCTCGGACCAGGTATCACTCATAAATATAGCCTCTCGGGCAACCCTCTAAGTTACTCGTGACGCAGCTCTCGTCAAACAATACTCACACTCAGCACTTTGGCTCAATAATATCTCATACTAATAATAATCATAATAACCGTTGCAGCGTGAAGCTCGATCCATAGTTTATAGTCGATTACGCTCACTGGGGGTGTACAGACTCTGAAGGGGCTCCTACAGCCTAAGCGTCATATCGTTGCGTCGCGCAGCCCGATCCAAAATATATATTGTTGTGGCGTGCAACCCGATCCAATATATATATATCATTGCAGTGTGTAGCCCGATCTATATAAGTATCGTTGCGGTGTGCAGCCCATTCCATAATATATACATATATTATTGTTGCGGCGTGCAGCCCGATCCATAATATGTATATAATCCTCACCATTAGGTCCTCAACCTCTCCCAGTCATTAACTTCACAGCCCCTCGGGCATAACAGCGAAAATCAGGGAAACTCAGCCCAAACAGTTTTCACATTTCAAGAAGTAGAGTGATAAAAACCAGGTTTAAACAATAAAAAGGTAAAACATGACTGAGGATATGCCTTCACACAAATAGAGTGAGGAAAACAGTAAAAATGTCCCTAAGGGTCTCAACAAGTCGGCACAAGGCCCCAAACATAGCATACATCCCATAATATAGTATCAATCTTTAAAATACGTGATATCATAATGTTTCAAATCAAATACGCGGCTTAATAGCCGCTACAGGGTGGACCAAATCACAAATCCCTAATGGTGCACGCCCACACGCTCGTCACCTAGCATGTGCGTCACATCAATTATCAAAACAATACGAAATACCAGGGTTTCATACCCTCAGGTCCATATTTACAATGGTTAATTACCACAAACCGGAAGAAATACAACTCAATATATGCTAAGGGAACAAAGCCCATGAGAAATAATCAAATTATACCAAAAATCTCAAAATTGGTCCAACCCGACCCCCGGGCCCACATCTCAAAATTTAATAAAAGTCACATCAATGGAATCCTTATCCTCCCACGAGTTCATACATACCAAGAATACAAAAATCTGACCACAAATGACCCCTCAAATCCCTAGATTAAGGTCTCCAATTTTCAAGCCCTAACCCCTAATTTTAGGCTTCAAATCCCCTAAATTTCATATTTAATTAGGTAGAAATCACAATAGGATCGAGTATTAAGTCCATAAATATAACCTCCAAGTGTTTCCCTTTGATTCCCTTTTCAATCTCCCTCAAGAAGCTCCAAAACCGACTCAAAAATGGTGAACTTTGGCCAAAAATTGCGAAAATGGCCTTTTAAACATTCTGCCTAGCGATTTAAAATTACTTAATCGCGATCGCGGGAAGTCCATCACGATCGCGAATCACATACTTTGATTGCCCACAATTTACTCTACTCGAACGCGTCGCCTCCCATGTGAACGCGATACACAACATCCCTATAAGTATGCGATCGCGGACCAGGGACCGCGTTCGCGGTGAACAAATGTGTGGTCAACCTCTGGTCCACTTAACCTTACGCGAACGCGACCTAACCCATGCGTTCGCGATTCATTTCCTGAACAACTCACGCGATCACAGCTCCAAATATGTGAATGCAAAGAACAACCTATATTGCCCCCTACAAATGCTCTACGCGATCGCGAGCCTCCTCACACGATCGCGAAGAAGAAATACCTGCAACAGAACTGAAGGAAATATTTGCAACTTTTCAAACATGAACTTGATCCGTTTAACCACCTGAAACTCACCCGAGGCCCTCGGGTTCCCAGCCAAACATGCCTACATATTCCATATTATCATTCAAACTTGTTCCAACCTTAGGAACACTGAAAACAACATCAAAACATCAAATTAACTATAGATTCAAGCCTAAGAATTCCAAAAACTTCTGAATTCCGATTTAATCAAAAAGTCTATCAAACCACGTCCGAATGACCTGAAATTTTGCACACGCGTCACAAATGACACAATGGACCTAGTGCAACTTCTGGAATTCCATTTCGACTCCTATATCAAAATCTCCCCTATCAACCGGAAAACGCCAAAATTCCAATTTTGCGAATTCAAACCTAAATCTACTCCGGACCTCCAAAACACATTCCGATCACTCTCCTAAGTCCCAAATCACCTCCTGAATCTATCCAAACCATCAAAATTTACAAGCGAGTCCTTTTTGACATAAGTCAACATCCGGTTGACTTTTCCAACCAAAGCTTACTCAAAAGAGACTAAATGTCTCATTCCTTTCCAAAACCTCTCCGAACCCGAACCAACCAATCCTATATCACATAATACAATTGAAAAAGACAATAAAAAGTAGAAATGAGGTAAACGAAGTGGTAACTCATGAAACGACCGGTCGGGTCGTTACACAATGCCACAGATTAAGATCTTTTGTGCCTTGGCATTCTTCTACACAACCTTGACTTCTTCATTATTATATTTCTCTCTAGTTGTAGGGCCATTTACTTCACTCTTATCATCTTTTTCCACGGGAACATTTGGCGCTCTCTCAACGATGTCCCAGAGTTCTAAATCTTCGTTTTTTAGAAAAATCTTGCATTCCTTTTTTCACCATCAATAGTATTTTCCATTGAGCAATGGTGGCCTTATTGTTAATTGTCCTTCTTGAATGCCCGGAGGTGCAGCCATTTTAGGTTCCTTTAAGGTGTTAACCTTTGCTGAAAGAACCTTCTCTGATAACAATTTTATTTTAGGATGCAGCTAGACATAAGGGGGTGAGTTGTGGCTTGCCCCATTTTCGCGTGCCAAAAAATATGGTTCTTTGATTTAACTATTTTGACACAAAATTGGAAGTGAAGTGCGAAAATTAAACACCATAACACTTTTACATGGAAACCCTCTTTATTTAAAAGCGTAACAAATCATAACCTCCCCTAGTAGGATTTGCTCAAAACTTCACTATCTTCAAAGAGAAATTTTAGGTTACAACCCAATAACCAAAGGGACTAACTCTAGTACCTTACCTCTAAAATAAATCTCAATTGTAGCTAATAAGCTTTTGGTTACAACATTATAACCAAGGAGACTAAGGCCTCATTTATTTGCACTTAATGGAAGTCTGAACCGTAATTATTTAGATCTCAAACATTAAGTATGTTTGTTTACATTACAACTACTTAATGTGTTTAAATAGGTCTGTATGATTAAGATCTATAATCAACTACTTAAATAGGTCAGACATTTATTTGCACTTAATGGAAGTCTAAACCGTAATTATTTAGATCTCAGATATTAAGTATGTTTGTTTACATTACAACTACTTAATGTGTTTAAATAGGTCTGTATGATTAAGATCTATAATAAAGACTTTATTTCATTAAGATGCTATTTTCCACATTCATTACCAACTGTTGTCACCGCCTACCATTATCAATTACCTCTACCACTATACTCAACCACCACCATCACCACCATACTCAACCATAGCCGCCATCGCTACCACCACCCACCACCCTCACCATCATACTCAACTACAACCATACACTCACTCACCTCAACTACTACAACCAACCACCTTATCACCATCAATAACCATAGCCAGCACTACCCACCATTATAAAATACCACCCACCTACCATCACCTTTCTCAATCATAACCACAACCACAGCCACCACCCACCATTAATAACCATCATCACCCACCACTACTATCCTCAATCATAATCGTCATTGCTATCAATCACCACTAACTACTACCCAGAATTATCACAATCAACCAAAACCGCCGCCTCTAGTCGGCATTCACAAGCACCCTTATTAGCCATCACCACCGTCAACACACACACACACACATATATATATATATTGAAAGAATATTAGATTAATTAGTATTTTGTTTAAATTTATATTTGTTATTTTTTAAATAAAGATAAATTTTATACATTCAGATGTTAAAAAATAATAACTGGTCTTAATTATTTAATATTCATATCTGAATGTACATCTTAATATCCAATGTGTATTCAGATTTATATGTCTTAATCTTAACGCACATCTTGATATTCAGATATGTATTCAAATTCAGACGTCTTAATCTTAAAAAAATAAATAAGGCCTAACTCTAGTACTCTTCCCCTACAATCAACCTAATTGTAGCTACCCCTTTCTAAGCTAATTTAGCTTATAATGCGAAACAAAACTCTTTAGAATTGTTTACGTTTGTTTACTTTTCTTTATAAACAAAATAGGTTACAATTTAAGAACAACAAACTCAACCTAAACAACGAAAGAACTTCAGCAGCTTCATCTTCTGTATCTGGTTCTTTAGTTAAGCAGCTTGAATCCTTGAAAGTATATTCTTGCTATGAATGTTATTTTCTTTGGATGATTCTCTGTATTTGTGCAGCACAACCTTAGTTAAAATGGCAGCAAACTAATGTTTTACATATGCATGAGGTTGGATAAAAGTCTTCTCCAAGTTATGCTCCAAAACCTAAAAAAAAATCGATTAAGAAAAAGAATCCTTTTAGAATTTGGCTTCGTTATTTTTTCCCAACTCCTTAAGCCTTTTCCTTTCATGCAAGTATTTCATAATTGTTGAATCCTTTTCGAACCCGAGTTCCTCCAGTTAATATTTTCTTATAGCCCAACACTACTTTCAAGAGTTCTAGTTTGTTGTCAGTTGTTGGTTAATCGTCAAAACTACTTTTAAGCACATATTCTTCAGACATCTACTTTAAGAGACCTGGTTGTACTGTCAACTATTTGTTAATCATCAAAACTAATTTAAGCTCAGACATGATCCATTAAACTCTGATGCTCATCCACTCGTTAGTGCTATTTGCCTCGGGTAGAAAGTTTCTGCTTCATTATAGAGTAAAGAATGGGCATAGATATTTCACAAAATAGTAGTACCATGCCTTGTAACGACCTGGCCGGTAGTTTTGAGTATTTTATCCCCATTTCCCCAATTTAATGCTTTACATATTTGTACTTACAAAAATGTGACTTGCGGGGATGGTTGGTTGGGTTTCGGAGAGATTTTGGGTTAAATTGGTACACTTAGTCCCTTGGTTGGATGCTTAAGTTGTAAGAGTAGACCGGAGTTTAACTTTTGAGTAGACGATTCCGGAATGGATGCGGAAATCCTGGGCAAACTTTATAATTCGAAGGGTTTGGTCATTTTCTCATTTTTGGAGATGTGGATCACGGCTAGGGGAGATTTTGGAGGGCTTTTCATCATAATTGAAGGAGTAAGAAATTCTTATTTGATTTTGGTGTTGGATATTGATTACCCATAGAATATTACACCTAATCCGTATGAACAAAAGGTGGGATTTGGAAGTTTTGACTTTGCATAATTGATTCAAGATCTTAGGTTTATCACTTGGAATATTTTTCTATGGCTTTTATTGATGATATTAAGTTATTTTGGCTTGATTCGAGCTGTCCAGGGGTTGATTCACGGGGGAAGGAATTCTTAGAGTACTGATTTGGATTTCTTGAGGTAAGTATCTTACCTAAACATGGTTGAGGCACTAGTTGCATGAGTTATTTATAATAGTTACATGCTATAGGTGGCACACATGTGTGGGGTTGAGCCCATGTGCGTGCACCAGGCTATTATTCGTGCCCGGGATAGTGCTTAGGTTATGATATGTCTTGAATTGGGTGCCAAGTTTAATAATGTGATGTTTCTTATACATGTACCCCTGTTATGAGCTATTTGAACAATATTTAAGGTTATATAGAGGTTTAATCCATGAATGAACTTGATAAAGATAGTCAGATGAAATTTCCTAATTGAGTTGTGATAGCACACTTTGCACATGCATACACCTTAACATGTCACTTATACTAGTCCAGGAGTATGATATTTGATGTTCACAAATCATGTACTTGTATTCTTACATATCTGCTTTATGTATGGTATGGATTGGACTGGTAGCACGTGACCACGCCGTACGGATTATGCTATTGAGCATGTGACCATGCTGGATGGATTGTGATATTGAGCATGTTACCATGCTGGGAGGACTGTGATATTGAGCCTTTGACCAAGCCAGGTAGATTGTGATATTGAGCCCGTGACCAAGCCTGGTGGATGTGATATTGGCTTGTGAGTTGTCTATGCAGAACGTGAGTTATCCGTGCAAATTTGAGATATTTATATTATTGGCACGTGAGTTGTCCGCACATCACGTGAATTGTTCGTGCTATTGATACTATTAGCACGTGAGTTGTTCGTGCAGCGTGTGGATATGGATCAATCCTCCTAGGGGCACCCTCTCATGTTCCTTCTTGATGGTGTACATGCGGTTTGAGGAAAGTTGGTCAGTGGTTTAGAACATTTATTAAGATTTTGAGGAAAAGATGGCTAGTGTTTGATTTGTTTATTGCATTTCATCTTTACTCGCAATTTCCTTGGTTGTTTACCTAATTTATTTGCATATCTTCTTTATATGTAGGATTATTGTCTACACAGTGTATGTTAAGTTATTGTGTACACTAAGGTGGTTTTAATCTGTAATTCATGACTTGATCATCTTATTCTTCTGTACTTGTTGGAATTGTGAACTATACAGGTGATTAGTGAGTAGCATTTATAATCTTGCTTCTATTACCTCACCGATGTTAGTAATGATACTTTCTATGGCGTATTTGCAGAATTGTTGAGCATAAATGCGAAGGAGGAGGCTAGGATTTGAGTCCGCAGATGTAGAAGATTAGGTACAGATACGAAGGCGCATCTACGATGCTGAAGGTGCAGAAGCGCGATCGCAGATGCGACTGGGTAACCGCAGAAGTGGGATGTTAGGATCCAAGTGAGGATCACAGGTGCGGTCTTTTTTTCTCAAAAGCGGCACCACAAATGCGGTTAAGCGTCCGAAAATGCGAAAATGCTGCAGACTTTATAATTCGAACGGCTTGGTGATTTTCTCATTTTTAGAGTTGTGGAGCTCGGCTAAGGGAGATATTTTTGCTGGGGGTGGGGGATTTTCATCACAATTAAAGGGGTATGTAATCCTTACTTGATTTAAGTGTTAGATATTAATTGCCCGTAGATTATTAAACCTAATTTGTATGAATTAAAGGTAGGATTTGGGGGGGGGTTCGACTATTATTTTGGAAAGTGAGAATGTATTATTTGAGGGTCAATATGAGGTTGGAATTGGATGAAACACATATAATTGGACATGTATCGACATGGGTGTTTAGAATTTATGAGTTTTGTCGGGTTTCGGAGTGTGGGCCCGAGATTGACTTTTTGGGTTGATCTTGCATAGCGGAATCAAGATCTTAGCTTTATCACTGGGAATAGTTTTCTATGGCTTTTATTGATTATATTAAGTTATTTTAGCTAGATTTGAGCCGTCCGGAGATTGATACATGCGGGAAAGGGCTTTTTAGAGTACTGATTTGGCTTGCTTGAGGTATGTATATTACTTAAACTTGGTTGAGACACTAGTTAACTGAGTTATTTGTGATAGCTACATGCTATGGCTGGCACACATGTGTGGGGTTGAGCCCATGTGCTTTCATCGGGGTATTATTCATGCTCAGGGCAGTGCTTAGATTATGATATGCCTTGAATTGGTTTCTAAGCTTAATGCTATGATGTTTCTTCTATTTGTACCCCTATTGTAAGCTATGTGAACTATGTTTGAGGTTACATAGAGGTTAATCTCCTTATTGAACTTGATAATTGATACTTTCATGATATATTTCCTTGATTTGAGCTGTGATAGCATGGTTTGCATATGTAAACGCCTTAGTATGTCACTTATACAGTCAGGAGTACGAAATTTGATATTATAACAACCTTGCCAGTCGCTTTAAGTGTTGTGGCTCCGTTCCCCCATTTACTGCTTATTCTATGCTCAATTGTTGTTATGTGACTTGATGGGGTGTTTGGTTTGGTTCTAGGGATATTTCGGAACGAATTGGGATACTTAGTTCCAAGGTTGGAAGCCTAAGTTGAAAGAGTTGATCGAATATTGACTTACATGCAAATGGCTCCAGAATGGAGTTTTGATGGCTTCAATAGCTCTACAAGGTGATTTTGGACTTAAGAGTGTGTCCACATATTGATTTGGAGGTTCGTAGATGAGTTTGGTTTGAATTGGTAAAAGTTGGAAAAATAAAAGTTTGGAGAGTTGAGAAGTTTGATCGAGAGTTGACTTTGTGGTTACCGGGCACAGATTTTGGTTCCAAGAGTTGAATTATGACTTATGTGCAAAATTTGAGGTTAATCGGAGTTGGTTTTGTATGTTTCGGCATTAGTTTTGAAAGTTAGAAGTTCATAAGTTCATTATGCTTGAATCGATGTGCGATTTGTGGTTTTAATATTGTTTAATTTGATTTGACGCTTTGAGAGAGTTCGTATGATATTTTAGTACTTGTTGGTATGTTTGGTTGATGTCTTGGGGCCTCTGGTGTGATTCAGATCATGATCGGCGCATTTCATAACTTTGAAAATAGCCGATTTTTGCTGTTGTTGATTTTCTTATATGCGATCGGGTAATGACCCAGCCAGTCGTTTTGAGCATTTGCACTTCGCTCGGTTGTTTGAGCGAATGAGAATATCATTATGATGTATTATGACTTATGTGATTTTCAGGCTATTGAGAATTGATTTAGAAGAATGATTCTCAGCTAGAAGCTCTAAATTGGAAAGGTTTGACCAAGTTTGACTTTTTAGTATTTGAACTCGAATTGAATTTCTGATGGTTCCATCAGCTCCGTTAGGTGATTTTGGACTTAGGAGCGCGCCCGGATTGTGATTTGGAGGTCCACGGTAGAATTTGGCTTGAAATGGCGAAAGTTAAAATTCTGGAAAGTATGACCGGGAGTGGACTGCTTGATATCGGGGTCGGATTCCGATTCCATAAGTTGGAGCAGGTTTGTAATGTCAAATGTGAAATGTGCGCAAAATTTGAGGTCAATCGGACGTGATTTGACAAGTTTCGGCATCGATTGTGGAAGTTTGAAGTTTCAAAGTTTATTGATTTCGAGTTAGGTGTGATTCGTCATTTTGATGTTGTTATGTGTGATTTGAGGACTTGAGTAGGTTCGTGTTATGTTATAGACGTGTCAGTATATTTATACAGGGTCCCGAGTGGCTCGAGTGAGTTTCGGGCGAGGTTCGAAGCATTTTGGAAATTTTGGCTAAGGCTGGTGGCTGCTTGTTCTGGTGTGACTGCACTTGCGGCTGGTTTTGCGCAGGTGCGATGGTCCCATAAGCGTTAGAGGGTCGCAGAAGCGAGAAAGGGATCTAGGCATGAGGATCGCAGGTGTGGGTGCTTGGACGCACCTGCGCAATCGCAGATGCGGTTCAAGTGCACAGATGCGCGATCGCAAAAGCCGCTTAATGACCGCAAGTGCGAGGTCTTGCTGAGTCAGGCTGTTTCCTAGAAGCAGTGGTCGCAGATGCAACAATTTGTCCGCAAATGCGGAATCGCTGGGCAGGATGTTATAAGTTCGATGGTTGGTCATTTTTATCACATATTGAGCCATGGACTTCAGAATGGAGCAATTGTTGGAGCAAATTTCATCACAAGGATTGGGGTAAGTGCTTTCTACTCTGTTTTGGTTATATTCCATGAATCTATCTTCGATTTTAGCTTTTGGTTAATGAATTTTAAAGAGGAAATTGGGAGTTTTTGCCTAAAGTTTCATAATATGAAATTTGAGTTTTGAACACCAATTTGGAGTCAGATTTGAGTAAAACTAGTATGGTTGGACTCGTAATTGAATGGGTTGTCAGATTTTGTAAGTTTTGTCGGGTTCCAAGGCGGGGCCGAAGTGTGACTTTAGGCCAGTTTTGGGTTTTAATTGAGGAATTGATCTTTATCATCTAGAGTTGTTTCCTTGGGCTTTATTTGATGAATTTGAGTTGCTTTTGGCTAGTTTTGAGCCATTTGGAGGTTGGTATGCACGAGATGGAATTCTTGGAGTATCGCTTGGCTTGCTCGATATTATAATTTGCTATTTAGAGGTAAGTAACTCTTCAAAACGTAGTGCTAAGGGTATGAAACTCCGAATTACATGCTACGTGATTGATGTTGAGGTGACGCACATGTTATGTGACAGGCGTGTAGGCGTGCACCCTGTGAATTGTGACTCTGTTATTTTTATGGCACTGTTTAGTGGCCCTATTTGTTGATATCTATGTTTTCGCCATGTGATAAAGCAACTGAGTTGTCAATCATGCTCGATATCAAGTTTAGGCTTTATGCTGATATTGTTAGGACCGATAATGGTCGTTTCTTGTTGTCATCTCACTGATTTCATTGATATTTCAAACTCAGTCTTATTCATGCATTCATATCATATCTCAGTCTCAGTTGTTGTTTATTGATACATCATATTATTGTTGTCGGGCTAGTTTCATAACATTGTGAGCCCATGAGTGAAACTGGAGAGATTGATGGCTGAGTGAGGCTGAGAGCCTGATTATAAGTGACAATTATGGGATTGGGCTGCACGCTGCAGCAGGTTATGTTGATTTATGCCTAGATCTGGGTGTAGGAGCCCCTTCGGAGTCTGTACACACCCCTAGTGAGCGCGATTGACTATATTGAGGGATGGATCTTCCCTGGACATGGATGTTGTCCGAAGTATTTATATACCTGGAGATGGATCTTCTCCATGGGGCCGGATTGGCCTTCTTACTAAGTGACTGATGGTCAGTGATATATATATTCCGGGATGGATCTTCTTTGGACCGTATGGGCCATATATAGTACCGAGTGGTTGAGCATGATGAGTGTAAAGTGAGAGACAGTGAGATTGAGTACTCTGAGAGTGTTAGTGCATGATTCATCTTTGAGATACATGGCATTGGCATGCACACATGGCATACAAGCATAGAGATGCAGTTTTTCCTCATGCTGTACGGTATCACGTCATTCATGACTTTTTACACACATTGATATGTTGGCATAGAGAGGTATTTTACACTTGCTATTTGGAATGAAAATAAAACATCTTATTTATTGTGGAATGTGTTTTCGGAAAAATTACTATCTTCAAACTATCTCATATTTTTTGACGATTTCAGTAAAGGATTTGGGTTTTCACTAATATTCTTGAAAAGTGGAACTGTTTTCAAAAAATTGTGATAAAGTTGAGCATTTTATCTCTGAGTTACTTCCTTATTTATTTGCTCTACGTTGTTATGAATTGTTGTTGGCTACTGGTGTTGGACCCGACCATGTTCCATCTTGTCACTACTTTCAACTTAAGGTTAGGTTTGTTACTTACTAGTACATGGGGTCGGTTGTACTGATACTATACTTCTGCACACTGTGTGCAGATATTGGTTGTTGCTGTTGCTGTGTTCGATGGTTGCTTGATTTTAAGGTGTACCTGCGTCTCTGTTGTAGCTGCCTCTTGTTTATGGTAGGCTTAGTTTTATAAAACTCTATTTATGTACTTTTCAAACAGAAGATGCATTTACTTTATATCAGCTTGGTAAACTCTATTTTTAGAAGCTCATGATTTGTACTACCAGTCCTTGAGAAATGTATAAGATTCAAAGAATTCCTTTTGTTTAATTGTGTTATCAATATTATTGGAATTAGATAGTTATTTGTAGGCTTACCTAGCAGGTTGGATTAGGTTCCATCACGACTAGTGGATTTTAGGTCGTGACAAATTGGTATCAAAGTTCTAGGTTCATAGGTTCTACAAGTCATGAGCAAGTGTGTAGTAGAGTCTTTGCGGATCGGTATGATAATGTCCATATCTATCTTTGAGAGGCTATAGGACATTTAGGACATACTTCCCATCTTTCTTCCCTTATCGTGTGCCATTTATTCAGCTTGAAGTGTAACTCTTTGAATTCTCTCCACGCATTTGTATGCGCATATGATCGCTCGGTATCATCTATGCATGGACGACTTATGATTCCAGGGATGAGGTGCGAGATGTGATGTCAGTATGCTGATGATGGGCCAGCCTGGAGAACTTAAGGCCGAGTTATGAATGTAGCTTCAGCACAGAGGTGTTGATTGTGTGAGCACATACTTTTGGACCTATATGCCCGGTAGTATCCCTATTAGTGGAATTTTGATTGGATGACTATGTGATGAGTATGATGCGACTGCGAGATGTGTTCACATGGGTTGAATGTGACGAGAAAAGTTTGTTTGAGACATAGAAAGGACTATTGGGTGGTTGATTTCTGTCTTGATTTGACGTATAGTCTCGAGTTATGGGTGTATTGAAGGATCTTTTTATGTTGTTTAGTCGATAAGTGAAGTAGATTTTCATGTCGTGATATGAGTTCAGACTCAGGATTATTAAGTGATTTCATAATAGTTATGACTGTGGAAGGGTATAAAGAGATGTTAGTTGAGGTGAAGCAGGTGGGTTATCTCTTACGGGGTCTCCTGCGGGTTGTGTGATCTCTATGTTGTTTTGTAGCGAGTTCTCTTTTACTAGTGAATTATATGTGTTGCAGTTTGAGTTTGGATCATTTATGAGAGTTGGCTTGACTGTTACAAGGGTGAATGCGAGATTTGCAAATGATTGAGATATTAGATGGTTTGTGTTACATGAGCTTATGAAGGATTTAGTTGAATTTCAGTGCGGGATTTTGGGCAGCAACAGAGTATGGGTATTGTAAGTTATCAAATGCTTTAACTCTTTGGTTTTGATCCAAGTGGGGGAGTCTGCTATTGATAGTTTGATTGCGCAGTTATATGTTGTATTGGTTTCAGTTTGAGGTATACCGGTGAATCAGTTATAGCTTACAGAGGTTGAGACCGAGGATGACTTGAGTAAGGGAATTACTGGATATGGGTTGTATTACACTCTATGGGTATATGGAAATCATGGAATAATTGAGTGGTTATTCGTGAAGGATGTAGTGTTCATGGAGTAAAATTGTGCTCGGTTACTTAGAGGTATGAATTACTTTTTAGGGTGTTGGGGTGCAAATGGGGCACAGGTCGTTCGGTCCGTTTGGGCTGTGCTATTGAGATTTGACTAGAGTGCATGACTGTCGAGAATGGTTCTAATGAGTTCAAGATTATATGTGGCAATTGAGAATGTTGCGGATTTGTATATAGCTAGAAACTGAGAGTTACATTGGATGGTGTCGAGACTCGCAATATTTCCATATCATTATGGATTCTACATTCAATATTAGGAAGGTAAAATGAACAGCTTTAAATTCACAGAAGGTCTCTTTAGAGTGGGTATCTCGGTTGTGGTACTTTTGGGGGTGCTTAAGAGAGCATTCAACGGCTATGAGCCTTAGGGCGGTGTTGTTTTATGCTAAGGTCTCATGTGGTGAGTCTCAGTTGAGGATTGTGGTATTATGGCAAGGAGAATTATCAATTTGAAGGTGATTCAGAAGGAACTCGGAGAAATAGGAAAGCTTGGTAGTAGGTTGGATCGGCACGGTAATGGATATGATCGGTTCATTGGGTGATTATGAAGTGGTGAGTTTCTACAGGTGTTTCATGGAAATGCTCATGGGTTTTGGCGACCTGCGTGGCTTGGTTGATTTAGAGAGATTCAGTTTTGATCGCTTAGGTATGTGAAAATGGGCTTCGAAGAGTTCTCAATGGTTTCTACCACGGTTCGAGGAATATATTTCCTACTGGCGTGAAGAGCATGTGATGTATAGTGATTTTCTCCGGATTAAATCAAATAGAAAGTTCTTGGCTAATTGAGTACGTAGTTGCTTATGACTCGGAGTAGATTACGAAGTTACGTATTTTTCATATGATGACATGGTATATGCGGCGTGTTGTGTAGGCTTGAGATTTGCATGTGAGGCCAAGGTTCAATTTTGAAGGGAAGGACATGAATTCTTAGGCAACATGGACGATCTTAGATGACAACAACAACAACGATAACAACAACAACAAACCCAGTTTGATCCCAACAGGCGAGGTCTGGGGAGGATAGTCTATACGCAAACCTTACCCCTACCTAATGCAGGTGGAGAGGCTGTTTCCAATAGACTCACGGCTCAGGAAGGGCAAGAAGAAGAAAAGGAAAGCAAGGAAGAAAGAAAGATGGAAGAGAAAAGAAAAAGGGAGAGATACATGATAAGTGGTACCAAATAATAACAACATGGAATACAATACCTTAGGCGAACAAAACCACATAACATAATAAAAATATAAGAATATAAAGGGACATGCATGCTACTAAGACTATCAGTGAACAATTATAAATTACCTACTAACCTTATACCTTAATCTTTGACCTCTACACCCTCATATCAAGGGTTATGTCCTCAGTGAGCTGAAGCAGTGCCATGTCCTGCCTAATCACCTCTTCCCAATACTTCTTAGTCCTACCTCGAACTCTTATCAAACTCTTCATGGCCAACCTCTCACACCTTCTAATAGTAGCATCAATGCTTCTTATCTTAACATGTCCAAACCATCTCAGCCTCGATCTCAGATGACTAGGTAAATGATATTACTATTTAGTATGGTTTGATGAGAGTATACATTTCAGGGGGGCAATGTATCTTGATTTATGGATAGTACTATGGCACTCTCCTGGTTGATCGATTGTTGATATTCAAATTTTGCTATGTGATATGGAAGAATTATAGAAGTATTCCTCATGGGATGATCGTGTATAAGAGATGTGTTAGGTATTCGGGCGGTGGACTTGAGATTAGATATGGGGATTCGTGTGCTCTATGGATTTAGAGTTTGGGAGTTCTCATGAATGGATTGTTTCATAGTTATGGATTGTGAAGTTGTGGCCGAAGCTAGCCAGATGATAGTATGTGTTATGATTCAGTCATTGTAGACTTTTGGAGGGTTATCTATCTATTTGTGGGTGACCGGAGTTGATTTGTGGGTCCATTGGTAGGCCCAATTAGGATGTGTATTCTACAGAGTCGGATTGGTTGGCTCCATACTGCTATTATTGAGGGATGTGCCTTTCGGTTGATGTTGAGCTTATTCGTAATCTAAAATGATCTGTGAGTTACTCTTCTATGCTATGAAGAGTTGTGATTCGTTGGTTATATGCACATATAGTGCAGTTCTATTTGGTCTTTATAGCATAATTTGAGCGAGATGAGTATTTGGGGTGTTGCATGATTGATTGCACATTGGTTATGTCCTTTCGGGCTTGTGTGGCATTGCGTCATTTGCTTCTCCGTGGTTATGGTAATGCACTTTGGGAACTTGATGCCGAATCGCGCACGGTTGTTGATTTTGAGCAAGGTGTCTTGAGGTATATGCCATGGGCTAGTGTTTGGATAGGGTCACGCATTACAGCGGAGTTATATTGAGGTATCATCCTTTATGTTAGATTCATGTGTTTTGGTTCTACGGTGTGTGATGAGTTCTTAGCATTGCGTTGTGGTGGTACCCATTGAGCTTCCGAGATAGTTCTCTCATTTGAGTCATTTTCTATGATTTGAGTATATCCGGATTGTTCCTTACTAGTGCACAGATTGCACGGGTTGTGGCTTTAGATTGTATAGGTGTGGTGTGTCACTAGAGTGATTATGTTAGATGAGATGAGGTCATCGGACCTAGAATGGGTGTTATCTGATCTTATTGCGGTATATTTGGAAGGATATTGTTGTTGATCAGCTTAGAAATTTGTTATAGTTCCTATCTAAGGAGAGGGAGTTCCACAACTGGTCGATCCGATGAATGGTTATGAGTTCTGCGTGTTTCATACATCATTTGTAGTGTACGAAGGTTTTAGAATGAGGCTTTGTTTGATATGAGGTTTATTACTGGTATTGGGTTACTTTGAGAAGCTACTGTGATTAGAATTTTCGCTACGAGTATTTGAGTTCTGCGGTATATGATGTGATTAGATCTTGGGTTATGATTACAGCTTGTTCAGACTTATACAATGTGTAAATGCGAGATTCTGATCTTATAGAAAATTTCGGATGTGAAAATTTGGTTCTAAGGTTTATGGGCTAGGTTAAATTATCAAAATTTTAGTTATGTTGTGATTATCAGACCTATATGGGATAGGGTGATATGGGATCAACCTTGAGTATGTGCATGGTAAGGTTACACTGCGGTTGATAGCTTTGAGAACAAGTTTGGGCACGTTCGTGAACGAACATATGTTTAAGTAGGGGAGGATGTAACGACCCAACTGGTCGTTTTGAACATTTGCACTTTGCTCGGTTTTATGAGGGCATGAGAAGCTCAGTATGATGTATTATGACTTATGTCAATTGTCAGTTTTGGTTTACAAGTTATTCAGAATTGATTTGGAAGAATGATTCTCAACTAGAAGCTCTAAATTGGAAAAGTTTGACAAGTTTGACTTTTTAGTATTTGACCTCAGATTGAATTTTTGATGGTTCAGTTAGCTC
The DNA here is from genome assembly GCF_000715075.1 of Nicotiana tabacum. Lineage (NCBI taxonomy): Eukaryota > Viridiplantae > Streptophyta > Magnoliopsida > Solanales > Solanaceae > Nicotiana > Nicotiana tabacum. The sequence goes on from NC_134090.1 coordinate 88,926,659, forward strand.
CATTGGGTGATTTTGGACTTAGGAGTGCGTCCGAATTGTGATTTGGGGGTCCGCAATAGAATTTGGCTTGAAATGGCGAAAGTTGAAATTTTGGAAAGTTTGATTGGGAGTGGACTATTTGATATTTGGGTTGGATTCCGATTCCGGAAGTTGGAAGAGGTCCGTAATGTCAAATGTGACTTATGCACAAAATTTGAGGTCAATCGGACATGATTTGATAGGTTTCGGCATCGGTTGTGGAAGTTTGACGTTTCAAAGCTCATTAATTTCGAGTTGATGTGTGATTCATCATTTTGATGTTGTTATGTGTGATTTGAGGCCTTGAGTAGGTCTGTATTATGTTATGGGACCTGTCGGTATATTTAGATGGGGTCCCGAGTGGCTCGGGTGAGTTTCAGGCGAGGTTCAGAGCATTTTGGAAATTTTGGCTAAGGTTGGTAGCTGCTGGTTCTGATGTGATCGCACCTGCGGAAGGTTTTGCGTAGGTGCAATGGTCGCAGAAGCATTAGAGGGTCGTAGAAGCGAGAAAGGGAGTTGGGTATGAGGATCGCATGTGTGGGTGCTTGGACACACCTGGGCAACCGCAGATGCGGTTCAAGTGCACAGAAGCGCGATCGCAGAAACGACTTAAAGACCGCAGGTGCGAGGTATTGCTGAGTCATGCTATTTCACAGAAGCGAAGTCCTACCGTAGAAGAGGTGGTCGTAGATCCGACAATTTGTCCACAAATGCGGAATCGCTGGGCAGAATGTTATAAGTTTGAGGGTTGGTAATTTTTATTACATATTGAGCCATGGTCTTCGGAATGGAGCGATTTTTGGAGCAAATTTCATCACAAGGATTAGAGGAAGTGTTCTCTACTCAGTTTTGGTTATATTCAATAAATCTATCTTCCATTTTAGCCTTTGGTTGATGAATTTTAAAACGGAAATTGGGGGTTTTGGCTTAAAGTTTCATAATATGAATTTTTGAGTTTTGAACACCGATTTGGAGTAGGATTTGAGTGAAACTTGTATGGTTGGACTAGTAATTGAATGGGTTGTCAGATTTTGTGAGTTTTTTCGGGTTCTGAGGCGCGGGCCCCGAGTGTGACTTTTGGCCGGTTTTGGATTTTGATTAAGGATTCGACCTTTATCATCTAGAATTGTTTCCTTGGGCTTTATTTGATTAATTTGAGTTGCTTTTCGCTAGTTTTGAGTTGTTCGTAGGTTGGTACATGCGAGATGGAATTCTTGGAGAATCGCTTGGCTTGCTCAGTATTGGAATTTGCTTATTAGAGGTAAGCAACTCTCCTAAACTTAGTGCTGAGGGTACGAAACCCCGAATTATATGCTACGTGATTGATATTGAGGTGATGCACATGCTAGGTGACGGGCGTGTTGGCGTGCACCCTGTGAATTGTGACTTTGTTGTTTTCATGGCACTGTTTAGTGGCCCTATTTGTTGATATATGTGTTTTCACCATGTGATAAAATAATTGAGCTATCAATCATGCTAGATATCATGTTTAGGCTTTATGCTTATATTCTTAGGACCCATAGTGGTCGATTCTTGCTGTCATCTCACTGATTTTATTGATATTTCATACTCATTCATATTCATGAATTCATATCACATCTCAGTTTCAGTTGTTATTTATTGGTAAATCATATCATTGTTGTCGGGCTAGTTTCATGACGTTTGAGCCCGTGAGTGAGACTGGAGAGATTGATGGCTCAGTGAGGCGAGCCTGATTATGAGTGACACTTTTGGGATCAGGCTGCACGCCGCAGCAGGTTATGTTGATTTATGCCTAGATCTGGCTTATGATAGCGCTTGGGTCGTAGGAGCCCCTCCGGAGTCTATACACACCCCTAGTGAGCGCGATTGACTATTTTGACGGATGGATCTTCCCTGGACATGGATCATGTCCGAAGCATTTATATACCTGGAGATGGATCTTCTCTATGGGGCCGGATTGGCCTTCTTACTAAGTGACTGATGGTCAGTGATGTATATATTCCGGGATGGATCTTCTTTGGACCGTATGGGCCATATATAGTACCGAGTGGTTGAACATGATGAGCGAAAAGTGTGAGACAGTGAGATTGAGTACTCTGAGAGTGTGAGTACATGATTCATCTCTAAGATACATGGCATTGTCTTGCACACATGACATACAGGCATAGAGATGCATTTTTCCTCATGTTGTACGGTATCACGTCATTCATGGCTTTTTACACACATTGATATGTGGGCATAGAGAGGTATTTTACACTTGCTATTTGGAAGGAAAATGAAACATCTTATTCATTGTGGAAATGATTTTTGGAAAAATTACAGTTTTCAAACTATCTCATATTTTTCAACGATTTTGGTAAAAGATTTGGGTTTTCACTGATATTCTTGAAAAGTGGAAACATTTTCGAAAAATTGTGAAATATTTGAGCATTTTATCTCTGAGTTACTTCCTTATTTATATGCTTTATGTAGTTATGAATTGTTGTTGGCTACTGGTGTTGGACCCTATCATGTTCCAGCTCATCACTACTTTCAACCTAAGGTTAGGTTTGTTACTTACCAGTACATGGGGTCGGTTGTACTGGTACTACACTTCTGCACATTGCGTGCAGATGTTGGCTGTTGTTGTTGTTGTGTTTGATGGTTGCTGGATTTGAAGGTGTACCTTTGTAGCTGCCTCTTGTTCATGGTAGCCTTAGTTTTATAAAATTCTGTTTATGTACTTTTTAAGCAGAAGATGTATTTACTTCATATAAGCTTGGTAAACTCTTTTTTAGAAGCTCATGATTTGTACTACCAGTCCTTGGAAAATGTATAAGATTCAGAAAATTCCTTTTGTTTAATTGTGTCATCAACATTATTGGAATTTGATAGTTATTCGTTGGCTTACCTAGCGGGTTGGGTTAGGTGTCATCACGACTAGTGGATTTTGGGTCATGACAGATCGCGAGTGGAGGATCGCGATCGCGAAGAGTGTTGTAGGAAGATGGAGATTTTGTGCTATGCGTTTGCCAGAGAGTGTCTGTGATCGTGAAGCTTGGGAAGTCAGTGCATCGCGAACGCGTGGGTTAAGTTGTGTTTGTTCTTCGCGATTCACACGATTTGTTCTTCGCAATCACATGAGGAGGTTCACGATCACATAGTGTGATGAGTGTGTGAGTCGCGTTCGCAAAGCATTATTTTTGGCAGCCTATGAATTTGTGCTTCGAGATCGTGAAGAATTTCCCGCGATCACGAAGAAAAGCATCTAGGCATACTTTTAAATATAAAAAATGAGGGTTAGAGTTACATTTCAGAATTTTATTTTTGGAGCTCGAATTGAGGCGATTCTTCGAGCGATTTTCAAGGAAGTGATTGGGGTAAGTGATTCTAACTCAAATTTGGTTAATATACATGAATATATCATTGTTTCCATCATTTAATTAGTATTTTGGGTTGAAAAATTAGGAAAATTGTAAAAACTTCATAGGCTTAAATTTGAGGGTTTGAAGGTCGAGATGTGATTGGAATTGAGTATATATTTGCACGGTTTGAGGTAATTAATACTTCTAAACTTGGTTTTGAGGGTATGAATCTATGAAATACGTGTTGTGTGATCGGTTTTGAGGTGACGCACATGCTAGTTGATGGGCGTGTGGGCATACAACGTAGAAATTGTGACTCAGTCAATTCTGTGGAACTGTGTAGTCATTGTATCTGAATATTATTACTGTACTCTATGTGCTAGAGAATTGAAGCTGTGATTTATATTAAAAATCATGTTTAGGCTATGTGATGGTACTATTGGGACCCACAACAGTCGTTCTTTTGTTGTTGAGTTATTTGCTTAATTTGTAGTTATGTATACATTCATCATTTAATATCATATCTCAGTCTCTCTTTTCATTTATTGTCACATCATGTATCATTGTTTTGGGATGATTGGCATAGTGTTGTGAGCCCGAGAGAATGGAAAGATTGATGACTAAGTGAGGCCGAGGTCCTATTTGTGAGTGATATTGATGGGATCGGGCTGCACGCCGCAGCGAGTACTATTAACTCATAATGGGATCGGGCTGCATGCCACATGAGGTATTATTCATTCATGATGGATTGGATTGTGTGCCGCAACAAGTTTTATTAGCGCTTGGGCAGGATCCGACCCTTCGGAGTCTGACATACTAGTAGTGAGCGTATGTACAGTACAGTGTTGAGTGACTTAGTGTGATGACCAAGAATTAAGATAGTCAGATTGAGTACTCTGAGAGTGTGAGTATTTGAGGTTTTCATTATGCTGCATCACATGTGACATGCACATTGACATGTAGATATAGAGATGTAATATTCCTCATATCAGTCATACTTGACATATTTTATCTGCATTGAGCTTAACTGTTAAACTTGGAAGCATGCTTACATTCTTGCATTGTGTACCAACAGATTATGAATTACTCTGAAATACTATTGTCATATTTCCTATCATTTCTGTACTATTAAATTCTGTACTTAGAATGTATTGGTTGAGCTCGTCACTGCTTTCAGCTCAAGGTTAGTCTTGTCATTTATTGAGTAAATTGGGTCGGTTGTACTCATACTACACTCCACACTTCATGTACCAACATATTATGAATTACTCTGAAATACTATTGTCATATTTCCTATCATTTCTGTACTGTTAAATTAGACTGTATTGGTTGAGCTCGTCATTGCTTTCAGCTCAAGGTTATTCTTGTTACTTATTGAGTACATTAGGTCGGTTGTACTCATACTACACTCTGCACTTCATGTGCAGATCTAGGTACTTCCGAGCACGGAGGTTGCTAGTGCTGGAGCTTATTCAGTTCTGAGACTATCGAGGTAGCTTCCTTGGCGTTCGCAGACCTTGATTCTCCTCCTTTTTCTTTTAGTTTATTTATACTGGTCTACCTTCCTAGACAGTATTTTAGCAGTCAGACCATGTTACTGTATAGATGCTTATGTACTCAGTGACACCCGACTTTTGAGAAATTCTATAATGAGTTTTTGTGCTTTTTTCCAAATATTAGGAGATTTTTTTTACTGAAGCCAATTTCAGTATGTTTAAATTAAAGATGCATGTTATTCGTGAGTTGTCGGCTTGCCTAGTATCGCGATAGGTGCCATCACGGTACATGTGATTTTGGGTCGTGACAGATGTTCATAGATCATGTACCTTTATTCTTGCATATTTGTTTTTCTATGTTATATGGATTGGACCGGTAGCACGTGACCACATTATACGGATTGTTGTATTGAGTCTGTCACCATGCCAGGTGGATTATGATATTGAGTATGTGACCAGGTCGAGCTGATTGTGATATTGAGAATGTGACTATGCTAGGCGGATTGTGATATTGGCACGTGCGTTATCCGTACAACACATGAGTTTTTCGAGCGGATCCAAGATATTGATATTATTGGTGCGTGAGTTATTCATATAGTACGTGAGTTGTCCGTATAGTTGATACTATTAGCAAGTGAGTTGTCTGTGCAACAACTGAGTTATCTGTGCAGTGTATGGATATGAATCCATCTACCTAGGGTCAACCCCTCGTGTTACTTCTTGATGGTGTACACACGATTTGAGAAAAGTTGATTAGTGGTTTGGTTCAGTTATTGAGATTCTGAGGAAATGTTGGCCATCATTTGATTTGGTTATTGCATTTCATCTTTACTTGCAATTTCCTCCTTTGTTTACCTACTTTGTTTGCGTATCTTCTTTATATTTGGAAGTTATCCGTTAAAGTAAAACGCAGTATAGTATTGCGTATTATTTTATTTTTTTTAAATAATTCGCAGTACTATACTCCGTTTTACTTAAACGCAGTACAGTACTGCATTTCACTTATTAATGCCAGTTCTGAAGGAATGCATAGAACATTTTTTTGTAAAACGCAGTATAATACTGCGTTTTACACTGAAACGTACTAGTATACTGCGTTTTACTCTGATTTTTGGCCCCACCAATAATTAACTAACATAACAATAATTTAAATACATAAAACGTAGTATTGTACTGTGTTTTACATAGAAAAATTCTACACCCCAAGCTCGGACTTGCCTTATTTAAAGGAGTTTCAATTTTTTGAAAATCCATTCAATACTTTACTTCAAACCTACGTTCATACTTCTCTCTTCTTCTTATCAATCATTTTTTTACAATGTCTGAAGTGCCAAAAATAAGGATTTCACTATATATTGGGGGGGGGGTGAGGTTGTGCTGGAGAATAACTCTGTGAGGTATAGCTCACCTCCACAGTGTCATGTTAAATTGCTGCTTACTATGGAGTACGATAAACTGGTATCGTTGTTACGTAAAAAAATGAGTGATAGGAGGCGTTCGGCTAACCTTAAAGTAACCGGTAGATTTCCGTATTCAGTGACTCCGTAGGAGTTTGCTTATTATTCTGAGTTTAACATCAAGGATGATGAAACTCTTAGAGATTTTTTGCGGATTCCGGATGAATACAGGGAATTTATTGTAATAAAATTATTGGAAATGTACGTCAAGGTGGAAGACGTTCCCAATAATGAGGGCGTGCATAGTAGGGATAACCCCCAGTCATCGGGTGGTTATTCTAGAGTAGTTTTTGCCAGATAGATTGCTGATGAAAGAGCTTGGGTTGATTTAAACTTATCACCACCGGCGAATGAGCAGCCACAAAATAATTTTTCGACTTTATATAATCAACAAGACGACTGGTAAACTTCAATTTTACTACGCTTTAGTGATGTTTATTTTATGTTTTAATTGGATTTGTATTAACACTCATATTTTTCATAGGGGGTACTGTTCGGATATGAATTTTACAAGTTATGACCCCTCCCCTAGTTGGAATATGCGTATTTACTCGTGATTTGGCAGATGTGCAGAGTTAGGAAGATGATAGTGATTATGACAACAATGCAAATGAGTTTGGGGATGACACACCCTTCCATGATGAGGGTGATGATGAGGAGGAAGTGAATGTTGAACCTGAGCTGACGAGGGAGCATATTCCTCCACCTCCCGCTAGACCAAGAGTGTACGAGTCCCACGTGCCATTTCATGAGCGGAATATTCCCTACCTTGATAATTTGCCAATCATGCCGAACGTGGATGCCCTCACAAGGGATGATGATGAATTTCAGTCAGCGATTTTTGAGGCCCGGTAGCACCGAGTTATCTTTAATTATTATGCGTGTCAATTTCAACATTTTTAGAATTTTGTTAGTTTAAGGAATTAAATTAAAAATTATTGAATTGGACTGAATAATTATGTATGGGTTCCAGGCTCGATATTTGAGGCCCGGTAGCACGAAGTTATCCTTAATTATTATGTGTGTCAATTTCAATATTTTTAGAATTTTGTTAGCTTAATAAATTAAATAATTAATTATGTTTAAAATTGGACTGAATAATTATGTATGGGTTCCATGGTTGATTTTTGAGGCCCGATAGCACCGAGTTATTCCTAATTATTATGCGTGTCAATTTTCAACATTTTTAGAATTTTGTTAGTTTAAGGAATTAAATTAAAAATTATTGATTTGGACTGAATAATTATGTATGGGTTCCAGGCTCGATATTGGAGTTAATTTTACAACATATATTAATTTGTTACTTTTGGAAGTTTATTATTATAAATTAAATAATTAATTTTGTAAAGTGTAATTGGATAGAGTTTGCAGTTACTACATACTTAAACTACATAGACTCTACGCTAAAATGTTCTACATTTTACTACGCTAAAAGGCTCTATATTTTACTACGCTAAAAGGCTCTATATTTTACTACACTAAAAGGCTTTATATTTTACTATGCTAAAATGCTATTTATTTTACTACGCTAAAATGTCACTATTACATATAAAAACAACTAACATAAAATACAAATATGAACAACAAACAAAATAAATAATATTAATTTTTTATTTAACCAAATAAAAACATAACATTAACAATACAAATAATTTATCAAATTTTAATAATTTTTTGTACCAAAGCTAATAAATCAATTCGGGTATAAATAAGATACAAATTTAAACACAAACATAATACAAATTAACATGGAAACACATTAAACAATACAAATATGCATGTACTATAAGAGTTTCGACATAAACAAAATTAAAATACCTCGATTTAATTTTTTTGAATTTGATTGAAATCGAATTTTTGCACCCGAAAGAAGGAATTCAAAGTTTGTCTTGTGTGTGGGACCTACACTCCTTGCTCTTTAGGTGACGGGTGGGGCCCAAATCTTCTTTTTTTAACTTTGACGCGGGAGGAGGGGGGACCAGCAGTGCTCGAATTTTTTTAATGGGGGAGTCTCGGTTCTGTTGTTGTCCAAGGAAGAAAGGGATTTATTTTATTAAAGCAATTCGCAGTACTATACTGCGTTTTAGTTAGACGTAGTATAGTACTGGGAATTGCTTTAATAAAATATAGCTGAGCCCAAATTAATAAATGAAATGCAGTACTGTACTACGTTAAAGTAAAACGCAATATAGTACTACGAATTAGTTAAAAAAATAATTTTTAAATAATATATTGTACTATACTGCATTTTACTGTAATGGCTAACTTTCCGTTAAAGTAAAACGCAATGTGTTTTACCTAGTTATATAAAAAAAAAATTCTAGCATTAGAAATATACTTTTTGTCCAAAAAAAAAAACATCAAAGAAGTTTCCGGTAGAAAGCCTACCTAACAAAGGGGGTAGAAAGTTACTTCTAGATAGATGTGTACGAAGTAACAATAGATTATGCTAAAACGCAGGTAGTGATTGTGACGACATTTATAGGACTGACAGTTGCCCAAGGAGCAGAGCAGTTCTACAGGATAAAGATAAAGGGCAGATCTAGACTTCAGTTATGAGTTTGGACCATTCGGTTAAATTCAATAGCTTTAGTTCAAATTTAATTTTAATATTTATCTTAAAAAATTTATTAAATTTATACAAATTAATAATTTAGAACTCAATAGCTCAAATAACTAAAATCTTCAATCTATAAGTTTCAAATCATGAAGAGGTATACCTTACTTTAACAGCTTAAATTTCTTTACATTAAGGCTTTGTAACAAATGCTGGTATATTTTGTTGTTATTACTGTTCTAATTCACAATTTGTGACACCAGGGACATGAATGTGGCCGGTAATTTCATCTAACATCAAGTGAAAATGTTGCCTACATCGTTTGACTTGTAATGTACTAAAGCTGATGCCATATCTCTTTGGTTGCCTTCACATCTCTCTTCTGATTAGTTCTAATGATCACTGCTCCCTTAGTTTTAATTTAGATAGGTAGTTTGACTCGGTATGAAGTTTAAGAAAATAAAGAAGATTTTTGAAATGTGTGATTTTAAAACTTAAGAGGTAAAAGCTTTGTGAGACCATGATATTTTTGTATGGTTATAAAAGCTTCTTATTAAGGATAAAATGAGTAAAATGAAGAATTTAAAGTTCAATTATTTTTAAATTTAAAAATATATTATTTATTTTGAAACAGACAAAAAAGAAAAGTACCTTATCTAATTTGTAACAAATGGATTATATATTTTTTTCGTATTTCTTTTATCTACATGATCCACTGACAAAAACAAATGGACAGGAATATAACACACACCCACTCTCTCTTTCTATATATGTGTATATCACCTAAAATGAGCCCTTGTGGGCCCTGGATCAATAAACGGTCTGAGTTCTTATGAAGGGGGGAAAATTGGGATGCTAGCTGTTAGAAATTCCAACATTTATTAAATTAGTACTTAACATCCCCCCCACCCCCCACCCCCCAAAAAAAGAATATAAAGAAAGAAAAGCTTACATGAGTTCGTAGACCTCATAAAATAGAGGACAAATGTGAATACCATTAACGTGTAGTTGACTAGTTGCAGTGTTAATTTACATTCATTAACATCCAAAAGTAGTCCTTGGTGGACTTTCTGAAGAAACTTATGAGTGAGGGGTGGCTAATTCGCCTACACATTAAGCTATTAACAAAAATACAACGTTAGTTTATTCATTTTCTCAGGGTTGAATCAGGGGTGGTGACGTGAGGAGCACTGTTAAGTAAAATTGCTGCTGTCACATTGGACGTCATATGGAGCAACTTTCTACGAGTTTCTTTCACCATCAATTGCATGAGTTCTTTGAAAAGAACACGGGTGTTTGAAAGGCCATTATTTAGACGGAACGTACATTTCTTAAACGCAACCAAGAGGGGTTGCTTTTATGGTAAGCAACCTCCACTTCCAATTAAGAGGTTGTGAGTTTGAGTCTTCCCAAGAGCAAGGTGGGAAGTTCTTGGAGAGAAGGATGACAAGAGTCTATTTTGAAACAGTTTCTCTACCCCAGGGTAGGGGTAAGGTCTGCGTACACACTACCCTCCCTATACCCCATTAAGTGGGATTATATTGGGTTGTTGTTGTTGTTGTACATTTCTTAAACGCCACCCTCCATGACAAATTTGGAAAAAGATTATGGGTGTTTTTAGGATGAAGGTATTAATTCTTCGAAAATTATTTTGACATTTAATTTATTTAAAGTAAAATTCGTGTTTAAACATAATTTTGACTTTCAAATACTCCTTTTACCGTTTCAACCAAATATTGGCCGAAGGCCTAGCAAATTATTAATTTCCAATGAATCTCAATTCATTTTTTTTTTTGGTTTGCTCATGAACTGCCACTTCCTTGGGTTTATTCCATAATATAAAAGGGATAAATTCATTTTAGATTGGTGTGAGATCGCGTAATAGTGGGGCTCATGGGGCATGTGAACCCATGCTTTTTTCCTAGATCATGTATATTAGTGTTGTATTTTATAAAAAATACATATATATATGGCAGAATATATTTATAGCTCCTTAAAGTTATTACACTTTTCACTTAAACGCTCCATCTTAAGTCCGTTCCATTTGAACACTCGATCGAACACATCTCAAATATTTCATTTAGTCACAATTTGGTGATATCGGATATGACATAGTGCGCGTATTATACCATTTTTGACAGCGCGATAGATCAAATTTTTTTATAATTTTTTTTCTCTTTCCTTTTTCCTCCTATTCTTTCACACACAATCGCCCAGGTCAACACCTTCCTCTCTTTCCCTCCATCGGTCCACTAATCTATTAATTAACTTGAGGCATTGCGATCTTGGCGTCGTATCAGCCTTAAAATGGATGACGGGGAGGATAGGATCTTCCTCCAAAGTAGGGACCAACGTTATCAGTTTCCTCCGTGTGTTGCAAAATTCCCGAGAGAGAGAGAGAGAGAGAGAGTTATTTATAGGGACCAATGCTAAGCTTTGCATTTTATTTAATTTATTTATCATTTTGGGGTCAAATTGATTCTCTTATTTATAAATCATGTTATAAATTTAACTGTACCGTTTTACGGGTAAACGGTTTGGCACCCACCATGGGGCTTAGACAATTGCGTAATTGAGTTTATCCTTGCACCTATTAGCAACATGTTTAATTCTTTGTTTCTTTGCGAAAAATCATAAGAAAATGTCAGATAACGATGTCAGCATTACACACAATGCTGAGACACAAGGAAATATGCCTCGATACGAAGATTCGATCAGTGATACCTCAATAAGGGAGATGTAGTTATGCAGATCCATGGCGGGCAATATCCACGACACATTCGAGAGGCAACTCCTGATGATGCTGAAAACAAGCACGTTTTGGAAACAGAGAGAATCTTAAGGGAGCAACAAAATGCTATTATGGGTCATCTCTCGTGACAAGATCAGGTCATGACAGAGTTGAAGCAAGCTTTGTGGGGTGCTTCCAACAACACGAATAGAAGAGGTCCAGTTGCTCTCGGTGCTCCCGCAAACCAAATAGCATAAAAGGATTAATAACTACACCCCAAGGAGTGAGGTCAGCTTCGACGGGGCCGGGTAATGGAAACGGATCTGGTAACAATAACAGGAATGATCCCTTTAAAATCGAACTCATGCAATTTATGAGGGAAATAAATACCCGAATGGATCAAATCTCGGGCGTAGCCGAACTTAAAGAAGTACACCCAATTTCTATTCAAACCAAGCGTGGGTGTTGGCCCAAGTAAAGGTGAAGTTTTGAAGACTGACAAAGGAACTCAGAGGTGGACCAGGTCCATCTTGTGAAGCACAGTTATGATCAACCCAAACATATGAGATGCACGTGAAGGAGATAAACCTAACTTATCTGAAGTGATATCTCCTGATCATGATCGAAAAGATTGCATATTGGATAAGGAGAAAGACTCCTTACACAAAGAGAACACGATTTAGGAAAAGGATAGAGTTAGAGTAGGAGATCAACTAGAACTCTTCCACCTTAAATATCAGTGTTGTTCTCTTTACAGGTAATGCAAATAAGCAGAAGCAAAACGTGAATTGAGAGCAAAATAGCAAGACAATTTTGTAAGAAATTTATGTGTGATTCAAGCGTGCAAACCTGAAGCTACTTGAACCAGATAGAAGAACCAGTTCCAAGTGTCTATCTTTTATTCTAGTTCAATTGTAGTAGGTGATTTTACATTGTACCTTTCAGCTTATATAGAAGCAATTGTATTAGGTACTTAGAGTTTTCAAGTTAGAGTTAACTTGAAGTTATCACAACAATTGAGGCTGTGTGCCACAACGGGATTAGAGTCAATCCTAGGTTTACAAAAGAGTTTTTGTAAATACAGTTTTTGGCTCAGTGATTTTAGTGGAGAGTTTTGGAAAATCCTGCTAGAAGGTAGGTCGTGGTTTTTTAACCTTTTGAGTCAGGTGTTTTCCACATAAAATCGTTGTGTTCTTTATTTTCTGTATTTATTATTTCGCAACAGTAGTAGTTTGAACACATAGAAGAACCAGATCCTTCTATAATCAAGATAAGCGAAAATTGGGTACCACACAAATGCCTCCCCCCCCTGCGTGGTATTAAAGTATAAAACATCAATTGGTATCAGAGCGGGTTATCCTTGAAGAAGCTGACACCTTAGAAACAAATCAAGATGAGTGCACTACCTGAAAACTTGGAAGGATAATCCACTACTAGGTATCCACTCTTTAATGGCCAGCACTATTCCTGGTGGAAGAACAGGATGAGAGACCATATCATAGGAGAAGACTTGGAACTTTGGAACATTGTTACTGATGGTCCCTGTTACAACCCATATCCATATGTGTTAGTTCATTCCATATATTAGTTAACATAAATCCAAGAAGGAATTATCTTTGAGATGATAAGAAGTCAATCCTATTGGTCTTAAGTGATACAAGAGTGTATAAGGGTGATTAACCAGTATTAGAAGTTAAACGAATCAAGGATGTTGTAACTCGAATTTTCAGGTAATCTAGCGGTGCTTAATACACTCAAGAGGTCATTTATGAAGGTATTTTAATCATATAATATCCGTATCATAAGTCTTGAAGTCAAACGAGTTATGAAACAAAAGTCGACAAAAGTTGTCGCAACTTAGGTTCATAATTTTACTTAAACATTAGGTCAAATGTTTCTAATCTTTTCTCATAATTTACAAGGAATTACGGGGTGATCTACCCACCAAATTAAAGATCTATGAGTCTAGTTTCCAACGCATTAAACCGTTCATCGATACGATCTCGGAGTAGAGAGATATTCGCGTTTTCGCGAGACTGCGCCAATCACCTCTCTATGGGGCCCACTAAGTCGGTTTAAGATATTTGGACCTATATAGGATGACTACAACCCGTTTTAAGTCATTTATTTTCACTATTTTCAGACCTTAGAACCCTAGGAATATCCTCTCAAGGTTCTCTCAAGATTCAAGACCCAAACAAAGGGCAAACAACACAAATCAAGTGTCGGGAATTCCGTGGCGCTAGTAAGTCTCTTGTTCTTCTTGTTGTTGCTCATTTTTGTGTCGTTCCAGCCCGTGTGGGAGGTTGTTTTAAAGGGTTTATGTTCTGTAAATACTCCCTCATGTTCTTAATATCAATCCTAGGTGATTTCAAGCCTTCTAAAGTGATTCTAGTGCCGAAAAACACTAATTGATCGCTAGTTTTGTTTTTTTTGTTGTGTGGCAGCATTGGAGGAATATTTCATGGAAATTTAAGGTCAAATTAGAGTTGTTCTTTCTGTATAAAGGTAAGGAACCTCTTACTCTATATGTATTTAAGATTATCCAAGTTGCGGCTAAGCCATTGAAGCTAGAACTTGTGAGATATATATCGAAAGGTTTGGTAGTAATGTTATTGTTTTGTGGACTGTTTTGCGTTGTTGTTGGGCTGCGTATTTTACTACTATCTTGTGGAGTTTTGGAGGAGGAAGGGTGTGGGGAAACACCATATATATGTAGGGTTATGGGCTGATAGTTATTCGTAACATTTCCAGATTGTTTGACACGACTATGGTGGTCGTCGTATGTATGGAGTGATTAGGCTGTGTGTGGACTATATTGGGAGGCTCAATATGTTTATTATTGATGTTGTTTGGGCTGTTTGGTGACTATTTTGAATGGTGTGAGGTCATATATATAGGGGAGGTGCTGTCCGTTTCATCGTAAAATAGGGTGTGGTCGATACATAATAGTTATGACGCTTAAATGATAACGATAGTATCGTTTCTCTTATTGTAGACTAAGGAGTTTTGACAATTGCATAGCTTGAGATTGGGGAAGTATATACAAGGTATGTGAGGCTATCCCTTTCCTTCTTTTGCACGACTCCGATTGCACATAATGTAATGAACGATCTTCCAAGATACTCTACTCTTAGAAGCTAGCAGTACTTACATTGTTTTCCCTCTTATGGAATGATTGATGTTAATGTTGCTTCTCTTAGTCTTATGTTATCAATGTTGTTGGTACTTCCTGATTCTTATAAGGTTCATAGTGAAGAGTTAGTCCTAATAACGTGTACAGAGGATACCGACCTTACGTCACTCCGAAAGGTTTAGAATGTGATTCCATGAGTCGAGCATGCATTATATATATGTATCTATTTTACTCTACCGAGCCACGCTATAGTTGGCCGGGTACGGCACCTATTGTGCAACCACTGATCAGTTGGGTTTTACCGAGCTCCACGTGGCCGGGTACGATTCTACCGAGCCTATTATGGCCGGGTACGATATGATGATGATGATGCCCACAGAGGCGAATGCTTTAAAGGTTTATGTATTTATACATATGTATCATGTATTTCATGTAAGTAGCCCTCAGAGGTACTAAGATGTTACAGGTGGTATATTCTTTATCCTTGCTTACATTACTGATCGTATTTATGGTTCCTTGCCTTACATACTCAGTACTTTATTCGTACTGACGTCCTTTTATTTGTGGACGCTGCATGTCGTGCTGCAGGTCCTGATAGACAGACAGGTGCAGCTCCCCCACCACAGTAGACTGTCCAGTTCAGCGGTGATTGGCGAGATCCCTTCTCCGGACTTGCCTTGGTCTTGGTATGCAATTTTTGTTATAGACATTATGGGTATGTCGGGGCCCTGTTCCGGCTATGTTGCAACACTTATGTTCTTTTAGAGGCTCATAGACAGGTGTCGACTCATGTATAGTTTGGTATGCCTTGTCGGCTAGTTTTTGTTGTATAGTCTTTCATAGTAGCGTGGTAGCTCATACCTTATATGTAGTTTCTTGATTGTTTGGTCATCCCCTGCTATGTATGTTCATGCCGTCATATTTTATTGCTGGTTGTCCATGATCTAGGTCTACCATTTATATTGATCTCGTCAGCCTTAAAAGATAATAATGAAGGTTAGATGAAATGTACGTTGGTGCTCGGCAAGTGTGGTCGGGTGCTAGTCATGGCCCTTCAGTTTGGGTCGTGACAAACTTGGTATCAGAGCAAGTCTGTCCTAGGGGTTGTCTATGAGCCGTGTCTAGTAGAGTCTTGATTATGGATGTGTAGCGCGCCACATTTATAATCAGGAGGCTACATGACATCTAGGGTTGTTACCTTCTTCCTGAATCTAGATCGTGCGTAGAGTTGAGTCGTAAGTGTTCGTCTCTAATATTCACCTTTTTTTCCAGTGATGCCTTCGACTAGGAAGCAAACGATTAGTAGACGGCTTGATACAGCAGCGGGAGAGGGTACCAGTCAGGTGCCCCAAGTCAGAGCAGGACAAAGTGAGGCTCAAAGTGAGATGCCCTCTCATACCTCATCTACTCCATCTCCTCCAGAGGATATTAGAAGGCACCCAGCACCTCCAGTTCCTCCGTCTGACACTCCAGACCAGGATATGCGGAGTGCTTTGCAGTTATTGACTAGCTTGGTAGTTGCTCAGGCTCAGAGGCAGAATACAGGTGCTGCTGAGAAACCAGTTAGTACAAGAGTTCGTGATTTTATTAATTTAGACCCTCCAGTGTTTACCGGATCAGACCCCAAGGAGGACCCACAGACTTTTATTGACCAGGTTCATCGTACACTTCGGGTTATGCATGTTAGTGATACAGAGGCAGTAGAGTTGGCTTCTTATCGGTTATGGGATTTAGCGGTTCTCTGGTATGATAGTTGGGAGAGATCCAGGGGTCCGAACCCTCCTCCAGCTGTGTGGAAGGAATTTTCTGAGGCCTTTCTTCGTCACTACTTGCCAGTTGAGATACGACGAGCTAGAGCTGATAAGTTCTTGAACCTTAGACAAGGTAATATGAGTGTACGAGAGTACAGTATGCAGTTTGATTCTTTGGCAAGGTATGCTCCCCATATGGTGGCCGAGATGAGTGATAGGGTGCATATGTTCGTGAATGGGTTGGGACCACATCTGATAAATGAGTGTACGACAGCCTCCTTGGTGGAGGGCATGTATATTTCCCGTATTCAAGCTTATGCCCAGACCCTAGAGGATCATAAGCGCCAGCAGAGGGCAGTTAGGGAGCAGGATAGGGGCCAGCATAAGAGGGCGAGATTTGCAGGGTATTCTGATGACTTTAGAGGCCGCATCAGGCCACAGTTTTTGAGGAGTTCGGCGCCACCTGTAGCTAGTGCTCCTCCACAGTTTCAGAGGCCTCGATATGATCGATCCTATTCTGGTCCAGGTCAGAGTTCGCGGGCATCTGGCTCGCAACATCCCAGGGATACTAGTCAGATGAGACCCCCAACACCACATTGTGATCAGTGCGGCAAGGCCCACTTTGGACTATGTCGTCGAGGTTCTGATGCATGCTATTCGTGCGGGCAGCCTGGCCATATGATGCGGGATTGTCCTAATAGAGGAGGTGATGGTATGGCTCAGCCGACCGGATCTGTGTCTGGTTCTTCCTCATCAGTTCGACCTCCAGCACGGGGTTTTCAGCAGTCGACAGGTCGTGGTAGGGGTAGAGGTGCAGTGCCGAGTTCGAGTGGTGCTCAAAATCGAACCTATGCTCTAGTAGGTCGACAGGATCTCGAGTCGTCTCCAGATGTCGTTACAGGTATTATATCTGTGTTTTCTTATGATGTATATGCGCTGATTGATCCGGGATCTACATTATCATATGTTACACCCTTTGTGGCTAATAAGTTTGGCATTGAACCTGTTGATAAGTAAACCTCTCGCGGTATCTACTCCGATAGGAGATTCTGTGATTGCTAGAAGGGTATATAGAGGTTGCACTGTGATGATTTGTAGTCGTCAAACCTCGGCAAATTTATTTGAGTTAGAAATGGTTGATTTTGATGTGATAATGGGAATGGACTGGTTGGCCTCATGCTATGCAAATGTTGACTGTCGTACGAAGATGGTTAGGTTCCAATTTCCGGGTGAACTCGTCATTGAATAGAAAGGGAACATTGCTACACCGAAAGGTAGGTTTATTTCCTATCTTAAGGCAAGGAAAATGATCTCAAAAGGTTACATTTATCATCTCGTTCGCGTTAGGGATGCGGAGGCGAAACCGCCTACTTTACAATCAATCCCTGTGGTCAACGAATTCCCAGATGTTTTCCCAAATGAACTCCCAGGCCTTCCTCCTAAAAGGGAGATTGAGTTTAGCATTGATGTGTTACCTGACACTCAACCGATCTCTATTCCTCCATACAGAATGGCCCCGACAGAGTTGCGAGAGTTGAAGGTGCAGTTGAAGGACTTGCTGGATAAGGGATTTATTAGGCCTAGCACTTCACCTTGGGGTGCACCAGTCCTATTCGTGCGGAAGAAAGACGGGTCATTACGGATGTGTATCGACTATCGACAGTTGAATAAGTCTACTATAAAGAACAAGTATCCACTTCCAAGAATTGATGACCTTTTTGACCAACTCCAGGGTGCCAAGTATTTCTCTAAGATTGATTTACATTCAGGGTATCATCAGGTGAGGGTTAGGGAGAAGGATATTCCAAAGACGGCCTTCCGGACAAGATATGGGCACTTTGAGTTCTTGGTGATGTCGTTCGGGCTAACAAATGCCCCAGCAGCTTTTATGGATCTCATGAATACTATATTCAGGCCCTATCATGATGTGTTCGTGATTGTATTCATTGATGACATTCTAGTGTATTCTCGTTCGGAGGTGGAACATGCGGGCCACTTGCGGATAGTATTACAGACGCTTCAGGATCGTAAGTTATATGCTAAGCTCTCCAAATGTGAATTCTGGCTGAACTCAGTAGCATTCCTTGGCCATGTGATATCTGATGAGGGTATTAGTGTCGACACTCAGAAGATCGATGCAGTAAAGAATTGGCCGAGACCTACAACACCATCAGAAGTCCGTAGCTTCCTAGGACTAGCAGGATATTATAGGCGGTTTGTAGAAGGATTTTCCTCTATATCATCACCATTGACTAAGTTAACACAAAAAGCTACCAAATTCCAGTGGTCTGACACTTGTGAACGTAGTTTTCAGGAGCTGAAGAATCGATTGACATCTGCACCAGTGCTCACTCTTCCTGAAGGAACAGAAGGTTATGTGGTATATTGTGATGCCTCAGGTATAGGTTTGGGGTGCGTATTGATGCAGTGTGGGAATGTGATTGCTTATGCATCAAGACAATTGAAGAAGCATGAAAAGAATTATCCAACCCATGATTTGGAATTGGCTGCAGTAATATATGCTTTGAAGATATGGCGGCACTACTTATACGACGTCCATGTTGAC
Source organism: Nicotiana tabacum (assembly GCF_000715075.1). Classification (NCBI taxonomy): domain Eukaryota; kingdom Viridiplantae; phylum Streptophyta; class Magnoliopsida; order Solanales; family Solanaceae; genus Nicotiana; species Nicotiana tabacum. Next base: position 88,945,697 of record NC_134090.1, read on the forward strand.
ATCTACACAGATCACAAGAGTTTACAATACATCTTCAAGCAGAAAGAGTTGAATTTGAGGCAGCGTAGGTGGCTTGAATTATTGAAAGACTACGACGTCGAGATATTGTATCATCCCGGTAAAGCCAATGTTGTGGCAGACGCTCTCAGCCGTAAATCAATGGGAAGCTTAGTACATATTGAGGCAGGTAGATGGGGGTTGATTAAAGAGCTTCATCAGCTAGCCAATATGAGAATCAGATTGTTAGACTCTAATGACGGAGGTGTTACTGTACAGAATACATCAGAATCATCTTTGGTAGCCGAGGTAAAAGCACGACAATATGAAGATCCTATCTTAATACGATTAAGAGAAAGCATTCAACAGTGTAAAAGTATGGCTTTTAGGATCGGAAAAGATGGGGCACTGAGATACCAGAGCCGATTGTGTGTGCCTAATGTGGCAGGGTTGCGAGAGAAGATTATGAATGAGATTCATCAATCCCGATATTCCATCCATCCTGGCTCGACAAAGATGTATCATGATGTCAAGGAGCAGTATTGGTGGGATAATATGAAGAAGTCTATTGCTGAATTTGTAGCCCAGTGTCCCAATTGTCAACAAGTAAAGATAGAACATCAGAAACCCGGTGGATTGCTTCAAAATATAGAGATTCCGACCTTGAAGGGGAGGTGATTAATATGGACTTCATTATTGGATTACCTCGCTCTTATCATAAGTTTGACTCCATCTGGGTGATAATTGATCGACTTACAAAATGTGCCCATTTTCTGCCAGTGAAGACAACTTACGCGGCTGAAGATTATGCAAAGTTGTATATCAAGGAGATTGTTAGGCTTCATGTTGTGCCCATATCTATTATATCAGACCGAGGAGCTCAATTTACGGCTAACTTTTGGAGGTCTTTCCAGAAGGGTTTAGGCACACAAGTAAATCTCAGCACTGCATTTCATTCGCAGACTGACGGACAGGCTGAACGTACCATTCAGACACTGGAAGATATGCTACGAGCATGTCTTCTAGATTTTAAGGGGAATTGGGATGATCATCTTCCACTCATAGAATTCGCCTATAACAATAGCTACCATTCCAGTATTAAAATGGCCCCATACGAGGCACTATACGGGAGGAGATGTAGATCACCAGTTGGATGGTTCGAAGTCGGTGAAACAAAATTATATGGGCCAGATTTGATTCACCAAGCTATTGAGAAGGTGAAAGTGATACAGGAGCGATTGAGGACGGCACAAAGCAGGCAAAAATCTTATTCTGATGTCCGACGTCGTGATCTAGAGTTTGAGGTTGGTGATTGGGTTTTCCTGAGGATCTCACCAATAAAGGGTATTATGCGTTTTGGGAAGAAAGGTAAGCTGAGTCCAAGGTATATCGGGCCGTATAAAATTCTTCGACGGATTGGACAGGTTGCTTATGAGTTAGAATTGCCATCCGAATTGGAATTTGTCCACCCGATATTCCATGTATCTATGTTGAGAAAATGTATTGGAGACCCTTCTCGAGTCGTCCCTATCAAAGATGTACAAGTTACAGAGGACCTATCATATGAAGAAGTGCCAGTGGCGATATTAGATCGGCAAGTCCGCAAGCTGAGAACAAAAGATGTAGCTTCCGTCAAAGTATTGTGGAGGAACAAAAATATGGAAGAAATGACATGGGAAGCAGAAAAGGAGATGAAGTCAAAATACCCTTACGTATTCCAGAATGAAGATAACAAGGATGCTGGTGGAAGACAGGATACATTGGAAGAAGAAACGGCTCTATGAGGTAAGCAATAATTTGAGAATACTCCTCCTTAATACAAAATGGTGATATGTAAATAATGTAAATACGCATAATGCTTTGTGTAGACTTGTGAAACCATATGTTGGGCTTAATTACTTGCAAGTTTTGCTAGTGACCATTTTATAGGGGAAAATTGATCGTAAATTTCCATTGGAATCCACGATGATTTAAACTCCCCATAAACCCTTACATTCGAGGACGAATGTTCCTAAGGGGGGGAGGGTGTTACAACCCATATCCACATGTGTTAGTTCATTCCATATATTAGTTAACATAAATCCAAGAAGGAATTATCTTTGAGATGATAAGAAGTCAATCCTATTGGTCTTAAGTGATACAAGAGTGTATAAGGGTGATTAACCAGTATTAGAAGTTAAACGAATCAAGGATGTTGTAACTCGAATTTTCAGGTAATCTAGCGGTGCTTAATACACTCAAGAGGTCATTTATGAAGGTATTTTAATCATATAATATCTGTATCATAAGTCTTGAAGTCAAACGAGTTATGAAACAAAAGTCGACAAAAGTTGTCGCAACTTAGGTTCATAATTTTACTTAAACATTAGGTCAAATGTTTCTAATCTTTTCTCATAATTTACAAGGAATTACGGGGTGATCTACCCACCAAATTAAATATCTATGAGTCTAGTTTTCAACGCATTAAACCGTTCATCGATACGATCTCGGATTAGAGAGATATTCGCGTTTTCGCGAGACTGCGCCAAGCACCTCTCTATGGGGCCCACTAAGTCGGTTTAAGATATTTGGACCTATATAGGATGACTACAACCCGTTTTAAGTCATTTATTTTCACTATTTTCAGACCTTAGAACCCTAGGAATATCCTCTCAAGGTTCTCTCAAGATTCAAGACCCAAACAAAGGGCAAACAACACAAATCAAGTGTCGGGAATTCCGTGGAGCTAGTAAGTCTCTTGTTCTTCTTGTTGTTGCTCATTTTTGTGTCGTTCCAGCCCGTGTGGGAGGTTGTTTTAAAGGGTTTATGTTCTGTAAATACTCCCTCATGTTCTTAATATCAATCCTAGGTGATTTCAAGCCTTCTAAAGTGATTCTAGTGCCGAAAAACACTAATTGATCGCTAGTTTTGTTTTTTTTGTTGTGTGGCAGCATTGGAGGAATATTTCATGGAAATTTAAGGTCAAATTAGAGTTGTTCTTTCTGTATAAAGGTAAGGAACCTCTTACTCTATATGTATTTAAGATTATCCAAGTTGCGGCTAAGCCATTGAAGCTAGAACTTGTGAGATATATATCGAAAGGTTTGGTAGTAATGTTATTGTTTTGTGGACTGTTTTGCGTTGTTGTTGGGCTGCGTATTTTACTACTATCTTGTGGAGTTTTGGAGGAGGAAGGGTGTGGGGAAACACCATATATATGTAGGGTTATGGGCTGATAGTTATTCGTAACATTTCCAGATTGTTTGACACGACTATGGTGGTCGTCGTATGTATGGAGTGATTAGGCTGTGTGTGGACTATATTGGGAGGCTCAATATGTTTATTATTGATGTTGTTTGGGCTGTTTGGTGACTATTTTGAATGGTGTGAGGTCATATATATAGGGGAGGTGCTGTCCGTTTCATCGTAAAATAGGGTGTGGTCGATACATAATAGTTATGACGCTTAAATGATAACGATAGTATCGTTTCTCTTATTGTAGACTAAGGAGTTTTGACAATTGCATAGCTTGAGATTGGGGAAGTATATACAAGGTATGTGAGGCTATCCCTTTCCTTCTTTTGCACGACTCCGATTGCACATAATGTAATGAACGATCTTCCAAGATACTCTACTCTTAGAAGCTAGCAGTACTTACATTGTTTTCCCTCTTATGGAATGATTGATGTTAATGTTGCTTCTCTTAGTCTTATGTTATCAATGTTGTTGGTACTTCCTGATTCTTATAAGGTTCATAGTGAAGAGTTAGTCCTAATAACGTGTACAGAGGATACCGACCTTACGTCACTCCGAAAGGTTTAGAATGTGATTCCATGAGTCGAGCATGCATTATATATATGTATCTATTTTACTCTACCGAGCCACGCTATAGTTGGCCGGGTACGGCACCTATTGTGCAACCACTGATCAGTTGGGTTTTACCGAGCTTCACGTGGCCGGGTACGATTCTACCGAGCCTATTATGGCCGGGTACGATATGATGATGATGATGCCCACAGAGGCGAATGCTTTAAAGGTTTATGTATTTATACATATGTATCATGTATTTCATGTAAGTAGCCCTCAGAGGTACTAAGATGTTACAGGTGGTATATTCTTTATCCTTGCTTACATTACTGATCGTATTTATGGTTCCTTGCCTTACATACTCAGTACTTTATTCGTACTGACGTCCTTTTATTTGTGGATGCTGCATGTCGTGCTGGAGGTCCTGATAGACAGACAGGTACAGCTCCCCCACCACAATAGACTGTCCAATTCAGCGGTGATTGGCGAGATCCCTTCTCCGGACTTGCCTTGGTCTTGGTATGCAATTTTTGTTATAGACATTATGGGTATGTCGGGGCCCTGTTCCAGCTCTGTTGCAACACTTATGTTCTTTTAGAGGCTCATAGACAGGTGTCGGCTCATGTATAGTTTGGTATGCCTTGTCGGCTAGTTTTTGTTGTATAGTCTTTCATAGTAGCGTGGTAGCTCATACCTTATATGTAGTTTCTTGATTGTCTGGTCATCCCCTGCTATGTATGTTCATGCCGTCATATTTTATTGCTGGTTGTCCATGATCTAGGTCTACCATTTATATTGATCTCGTCAGCCTTAAAAGATAATAATGAAGGTTAGATGAAATGTACGTTGGTGCTCGGCAAGTGTGGTCGGGTGCTAGTCATGGCCCTTCAGTTTGGGTCGTGACAGTCCCCTGGCTACTACAAAGAAGAATGCTGAAGGAGTGGATGTGCCAAAGACAAGAGATGACTGTACTGCTGAAGATTTGAAGAAATGAGAAAAGAATTCCAAGGCGAAGAAATATGTTGACTAGGTCCAGACGAGTACAGAAGAATTCAAAGATGTACTACTGCTAAGGAGATCCGGGACACTCTACAAGTGACCCATAAAGGAACTCCTCAAGTAAAGAGATCAAGAGGAACACTACTGTATTCTCAATATGAGAATTTCACCATGAAGGAAGGTGAAACCATCCAATAGATGTACACAAGGTTCACAACACTAACAAATGAACTTATGTCTCTTGGAAGAATTATCCTTAAAGAAGACAAGGTTGAGAAAATCTTGACAAGGGTCTTGCCAGTAACTTGGGAAAGCAAAATCACTGCTATGCAGGAATCTAAGAACATTGCTACTCTCAAATTGGATGAGCTGATTGGAAACCTCACTGCCTATGAACTGAGAAGGCAAACCATGAAGATGGATTCACCCAAGAAGGAAAGAAGCCCGACTCTAAGAATAGTTGAAGGTGCAGACTTAGAGGATGATGAAATGACTATGATCACAAGGGATTTCAAGAAGTACCTAATAAGAGGAAAGAGTTCTTCAAGAGGTGCAACCTTCAACAAATCAAGAGCCCCTGAAAAACAAACCAACGAGGGCTGCTACAAATATGGAAAAATTGACCACATGATCAAGAACTGTCCTCAATGGGAAATTGAATGGAAGAAAGAAAGGGCTGAACAAAGAAACAAGAAGAAGGAACAGGTTCAATCCAAGAAGAACAAAGGATCAACAAAGGCTATGGTTGCTGTTTGGGGAGAAAGCTCAGATGAGGATTCAGAAGATGAAGCTGGAGATGAACAAGCAATTATGGCAATTGGAGAATCAGACAATGAACAAGAGGTAGGTGTGATTCATCTCAAAGACAAGATTAAATTTTTGTCTAAAGAAAAGCTATCTGAATTATTGCTATACTTTATTAATTAGTTTGAGATCATAAGCAATGAGAAGGAACATCTGTCTAGGAAAAGTGTGATCCTAAAAGCCAAGTGCAAAAATTTGGAACTCAGGGCTAGTGAAAGAGACAATAAAAATACTGAGTTTAAGAACCAGGTTTTTGAACTTGACACCACTATCTTAGAACTTAAATCTGAAAATCTAAAACTGAAATTAGGAACAGGTAAAAAGAAAGTTGATCACACACATCTCACATTAGAAGAAAATCTAGGAAAAATGAAGGATGAGTTGTACAAGAGAGATGAGCCGATAAGAGTCCTAAAAGAAGATCTAGGCAAGGTGAAGCATGAACTAGACAGAACTTGCAAATGGAATAAGTCCTCTGATGCACTGTCCTGGCTATAAGAGCACCACAGTAGCTATAAGAGAGGACTTAGCTATGGGACCCCAGCACCTAAGTGGGATCCCAAAAGCAAGTATATCACACTTCCTGAGAACAAAATCTGCACAAACTGTGGCAAGAGTGGTCATTACAAAAGTGAATGTAATGCAAAAAAAAAGGCCAGTCAAAAGAACAAAATCTTTGTTCAAGAGAAAAATAGACAGCCTGGATGGGTTAAAAGGAATTTAATTCACCCATTTGCCTATAGAAAGGGACCCAAACTAGTTTTGGTTCCTAAGACTAACCCCTGATTTCGTTTTGCAAGTCCAAGTGAAGGAAAGTAGCCAAATATGGTACATGGATAGTGGCTGCTCAAAGCATATGGCTGGAAGTAAGAACCAGTTCCTTTCACTTGAGAACCTAAAAGGAGGTAATGTCTCCTTTGGAAATGGAATGAAAGGTGAGATTATTGGGGTTGGAAAGGTAGGTAAAACAGACTCATATTCTATTGAGAATGTCTACTTGATAGATGGCTTGAAATATAACCTAATCAGTGTATCACAACTGTGTGACAGATGTAACCTGGTAGCATTCACCTCGACCAAATGTTTTGTGATTAATCTTACCATTGACAAGATTGTTTTGCAAAAAAGAGTTAACAATATTTACATTGTAGATTTGTCCACTCTTTCAGAAAACAAACTCACTTGCTTAAGTGTGTTGGACAATGACCCCCTCCTATAGCACAAAAGACATGGTCATGCAAGACTAAATCAACTCACCAAATTAGTCTCTGAGGACCTGGTAATAGGGTTACCTAACATTAAGTTCAAGGAAGACAAAGTTTGTGAGGCTTGTACAAGGGGAAAACAGGTAAGATCCTCTTTTAAAAGCAAGAAAGTGGTAAGCACGACCAGGTCGATAGAACTGGTTCATATGGATCTCTGTGGTCCTATGAGAACATTGAGCATAGGTGGTAAGAAATATGTGATGGTACTTGTTGATGATTACTCTAGGTTTACTTGGGTATTGTTTTTAACATCTAAGGATGAAGCATTCGACATGTTTACTGCCTTTGTTAGAAAAACTCAGAAACAACTAGGTAATCAACTTGCATCAATTAGGTCTGATCATGGAACTGAATTTGAAAATGCTAAGTTTGCTGAATTTTATGATGAGCATGGTATAGATCATAATTTCTCTGCCCCTAGGACTCCTCAACAAAATGGAGTAGTTGAAAGAAAAAATATGACTCTTGAAGATATGACTAGGATTATGCTTCTTTCTAGTAAACTGCCCCATAGCTTCTAGGCAGAGGCTGTAAATACTACATGTTACATCATTAATAGGTGCATGACTAGACCTCTTGTAGAGAAGACTCCCTATGAGTTACTTAAAGGGATAAAACCAAATATATCTCATCTTAGGTCATTTGGATGCCAGTGCTTTGTGCATAATAATGGAAAGGACTCCCTAGATAAGTTTGATCCCAGAAGTGATGAGGGAGTATTCTTGGGATATTCTTTACATAGCAAAGCTTATAAAGTGTACAACAAAAGAACTTTGTGTGTAGAAGAAAGTGTACATGTAGGTTTTGATAAAACTCACATTCTTTCTGAGAGACTGGAACATGAAGATGAAGCTATTGGGATGGCAAAAGAATTGAGTGAAGTCACAGCTCAAGCTGAAGCTACACCAAAAGAAGGAACAGGTGATGGAACAGGTTCTTCCATCCAGGGCAGCCTGACAGGGGGAACTGAACAAAGAAGAAGTGAATCTAACTAACAAATGGAACCTGTCTATGAGCCTGTTCCTCAGCAACAGAACATGGGAGAAACTCCATACAGAAATCAGTTGGTTGTGAAACCTTACACGTATCAAAGTTATCCCATTGAGAACATCCTTACTGACCCAACTTCTGGAGTTAAAACTAGATCTCAATTAAAGAATCTGTGTGCCTTTGATGCATTCTTATCTCTTATTGAACCTAAAAATATTGTTGAAGCCTTGCAGGATGCAGACTGGTGAATGCAATGCAAAATGAACTCAATCAGTTTGAAAGAAGTCAAATGTGGCATCTGGTCACAAGACCCAAGGACAGATCAGTCATTGGCACTAAATGGGTCTTCAGAAACAAACTTGATGAAGATGGAACAGTTACAAGGAACAAGGCAAGATTGGTAGTCCAAGGTTATAGCCAAGAGAAAGGCATAGATTATGATGAGACCTTTGCTCCAGTTGCAAGACTGGAGGCAATAAGACTCCTCACAGCCTTTGCAGCACACATGGAATTTACCCTTCACCAAATGGATGTGAAGAGTGCCTTCCTAAATGGATACTCAAAGGAAGAAGTCTTTGTCAAACAACCTCCAGGGTTTGAAAATAAGGAGTGTCCAGATCAAGTATACAAACTGGACAAGGCCTTATATGGACTGAAGCAGGCTCCTATAGCATGGTATGAATGCCTATCCAAATTCCTGCTTGAACATGGATACAAAAGAGGTAAGATTGACAACACTCTATTCTTGAGGGAAAAAGGTAAGGATCTACTAGTAGTTCAAATATATGTCGATGACATAATTTTTTGGGCAACCACTGAAAAACTGAGTAAGGAATTTGCTAAATTAATGGGGAGTGAGTTTGAAATAAGTATGATGGGTGAGCTTAACTTCTTCCTAGGTTTACAGATCAAACAAAACCCAAATGGAACTATGATCCATCAGCAGAAATATGCAAAAGAGTTGATTAAGAAGTTTAAAATGGATGAATCAAAAGAAATAGACAAACCCATCGCAACAGCTACTAAATTAGACATAGATGAACTTGGTTCATCTATTAATCAGAAGTTGTATAGGGGTATAATTGGTTCACTTTTGTATCTTATTGTTAGCAGACTTGACATAGTTTTTAGTGTAGGGCTTTGTGCTCGTTTTTGTTTTCAGGAAAATCCTAAGGAATCCCACTTGACTGTTGTCAAGAGGATACTGAGATATTTGAAAAACAAATCTTTGCCTTTGGTACCCTAAAGGTAGTAACTTTAATCTAGTAGGATGTGCTGATGCTGATAATGCAAGTTTCCTTGTGGATAGGAAAAGCACCTCAGGTATGACTCATTTTCTTGGGTCATGTCTAGTATCATGGGCCACTAAAAAGCAAAACTCAGTGGCCTTGTCTACTACTGAGGCTGAATATGTTGCTGCTGCCTTTTGTTGTGCTTAATTATTGTGGATCAAACAGCATTTGATGGATTTTGGCATTGAAGTTGGTTGCATCCCTATCTTTTATGATAACACTAGTGCTATAAGTATGACCAAGAACCCGGTTCATTATAAGAGGACTAAGCACATAGATGTTAGACATCATTTCTTACGGGACAGCTATGAGAAAGGATTGATTACTTTAGAATTCGGTGCTACTGATAAACAAATTGCTGACATATTTACTAAAGCACTAAGTAGAGAAAGATTTGAAAGGAACATGTTAGAATTAGGGATGATTAAAATCACCTAATGGGACCAGCTCAGAATGCACAATGAAAAAAAATGAAAAAAAAATTGCCTAGGAAATCTGGAACTTGCGTAAATATCTAGATTAATTTTTACTCTGTTTCATATTGTAAATAGTATAATCCTATGACATGTGTTGATATGACTCACTGATCTCTAACAAAATTTTCTCTATTTTGGTAAATTGAGGCATGATCAAGAGAATTTTAAATGAAGAACCTGGTTCATCAGTATTGGTTCATCTGAATAACGAGATATGTTTTCTATGCTCTGCACAATTAGAAATATAAATATTTAAATCATGAGCAGAGTCTTACCTATGTTCAAAAATATCAGAAAATCATATCCGTTTATTTTTGAACTAGTTCTGTCCCACTAGAATTCTCACCACATAAAATGCCTTAAATCTAGGAAAGCTTAACCGTTCATTCAACCTGAAATTTCAAGTTGATTAGACCTCTAATTGACTGCTACCATTAGTCATTAAATAAGTTTCTTTATTTAAATACCCATCATCACCCTCTTACACCCTCATTATTCCAAACCGTCAAAAATCTAGTTTACTCTCAATTTTTCTCTCTTCCAAAATCCTAACTCACAAATTCTATCAAGTCATCAGTTACAATGTTGAACCCTCAAGATAATCCAGGCACTCCTCCACCACCATATCCTTCTAGTTCCTCCACCCAGTATAAACCCTCAACCTAAGAAAAGACATGTCAAAATGCTCGCTCGAAAAACTATAGCCACAGGTGCACTGTCAAAGAGATTAAACGCACAATTGTTGGCTACCCAAGCCCAAGAATCCGAACACTCAGATGACTCTTTCAAATCTGCAAGTGAGGGGGAAGGACATGTGTCTTCTAGCTCTGAGAAGATTTAGAGTTCCACTGCTGAGGTATGTTTTATATTGGTTGAAAGTGTAGAAAATAGGCTTGTTCTTGTTGGGACTGTTAGAGATGTGGAAATGCCTGAATTGAGAAGGAGAGGAGGTAAAAATAAAAATGAAAAAGAAAAAGAGAGAGAGGGTACAAACAATGATGTGAGAGGAACAGGGGTAGAAGTAATTGATTCATCACCTACCTCTGAGATGATTAGACCAGCAATTTGTGGAGCTGAGGGAGAAATTGTGGGAGAAAGTGGCAAGAACACAGGGGGAAGTGGATCAGGGGAGGCTGCTGAGGGTTTGGTAAATTTGATTTCTCATGTGGATGAACCCGATTCATCTGTTGAAGAAACCCTAGCAGACCTTCTGAGGAAAGTAGATGCCAGCTACAATCCTAAGAAAAGAAGAACTTCAACGCCCAATATTCCAAGCACTACAAAGAACATCAAGAAAAGAAAGTCTAATTCCCTTGCCAAAAGGGAAAGCCACAAGAAGTATGGCGAAACAGAGTGAGAGTGAGTTACAAAAGGCTTTAGCTGAAAGCAAGAAGAAGAGGATAAATAAAGTAAAAGCAAAGGTTGCAGAGACTTCTGAGGTTGTTGATGTTGGGGAGATGGAACAGGTCCATCAGGAGGAACACACAATTGTGGAGGTTCAGACACCCAAGCCTAAAAAGACTAAGACCCCTTCCAAGAAGTCTTTATCAGCGTCAAAGGCTGTTGAATCTTCATTGGCCAAGAGGACAAGGTCTGCAATGAAAAACAAACCTGTTAGAATTGCTGAAGATGAGGAATGGAGTGGTGAAGAAGAGAGTGTGTCTGATGGTGAACAAGACAAGCTGGCCAAGTTTTGCAAAAGACAATTTTTGAAGGGAAGATTGCTGAAAGACTTGGTGGAACTAGGAATGGTTTGTTTGGTTGATGCACTAGCTGTTCAGGGCTAGAAGGACATGGTCCTTCAGATGGATGGAAGGCTAGCTTGGAATGAAATCGTTGAATTCATGGCCAATGTAGAGGTCAAGGATGGCAGAGTCACCAACCAAGAGAAAGGAGTTCAAGTGACCTTCGATGCAAAGAAGCTGGGAGAGATTCTTGACATCCCTGCTGAGGTATATGATGACTACACTAGGCAAAGATGGCCAAGTCTGGATTCCCTTCCTCCTGCCCTTGAAATCACTAGGAGATTCTGTGATGTTGAAGAAGTGAATGAGGCCAAGTTTGTGAACAAGAGTGAAATGAAGCCACTACACAAAATCCTCTTTGAGTTGTCAACAAGTGCCTACTGCCCAGACAGGAAAGAAGGCACATTGCTAACTATATGGACTTAGTCCTGATGGAGTGCCTTGAAAGTGGAAGGAAAATCAATTGGCCTGCATTCATCATCAAGCTACTGGACAGGGTTATCAATGGCTCCAAGGCCCATGCCACCCCTTATGGATTTATTCTGACTACTGTTCTTTATCGGTGCAAGGTACCTCTGAAGAAGTGGGAAATGGCCACAAGCAAGGACCATTTAGGCATTAATACTCTGATTGCTTTTGACTATCTAGTCAATGCCATTCCCAATGAACCTGGTTCATCCAAGAAGATACCTATCAACAGTAAAGTGAGGGCTCTAGTTTAGGAAAGTGGGGCCAAAGATGCTAAGATAGCTAGGCTGAAGGCTCAATTAGCAGAGGTTGGATCTGAGAGGGATGCTCTCAGAACTAAGCTTACCAAGGAAAATGAGAAGAATGATGGGATTCTTCACAATATGCTGAATCTTCTCCAAGACCAAAACCACCCCTCTAGCTCCCCTAAGCCTTAGGAATTCTAGCCTTTATCTCCTGAACATGTCTAGTACCACCAGTGACCCAGATTAGGGATTTCTCTTACTTTTTGCTCATGTTTTGAATTTTTTTGCTTTCTGTTTGTGGATTGTGGTAGCAACATATCTTCTATCAATGATATCTACTGTTTTTGCTCTTGTTGGCTGTTAATATTTCCTTCGTAATTTAAATATGTTTGCCGAATTACTGATGATTGATCTATGATTGCACTTGCAGTTTCCCCAGTGGATATGAGTAATTGTTAAATTTCTGGGACTCACACTTTGTTTATGCAACTTTTCGATGATGCCAAAAGGGGGAAGAGATATTGTGCTTTACATATTCTGAATAAGTGATATTTATAACCTAATGAACCTAGTCCTTGATGATAAGTAAATTTTTCTAACTTTGTATTAATGAATAAGCTGAGTTCTGAAAGGGCCTAAGTGAGTCAAAAGCATAGAGTTTGTCATCATCAAAAAGGGGGAATTTGTAGGCCCAAGTAAAGGAGAAGTTTTGAAGACTGACAAAGGAACTTAGACATGGACCAAGTCCATCTTGTGAAGCACAGTTAAGATCAACCCAAACATGTGAGATGCACGTGAAGGAGATAAACCTAACTTATCAGAAGTGATATCTCGTGATCATGATCGAAAATGTTGCATATTGGATAAGGAGAAAGACTCCTTACACAAAGAGAACACGGTTTAGGAAAAGGATAGAGTTAGAGTATGAGATCAACTAGAACTCTTTCACCATGGAAGAGTAACATCTGTATCCTAGTAAATCTCTAATTGCTAACTCCTTAAATATCAGTGGCATTCTCTTTTACAGGTAATGCACATAAGCAGAAGCAAAACGTGAATTGAGAGAAAAATAGCAAGGCAATTTTGCAAGAAATTTATATGTGATTCAAGCGTGCAAACCTGAAGCTACTTGAACCAGATAGAAGAACCACTTCCAAGTGTCTATCTTTTATTCTTGTTCAATTATAGTAGGTGATTTTACATTGTACCTTCCAACTTATATAGAAGCAATTGTATTAGGTACTTAGAGTTTTCAAGTTAGAGTTAACTTGAAGTAGTCACAATAGTTGAGGTTGTATGCCACAACGGGATTAGAGTTAATCCTAGGTTTACAAAACCCTTAAGAAGGTTGTCACGCTATCTCTCATTGGGAAGGTTGTCACGCTAAGAAAAAAAAAAGAAAAAAAAATGGACTCAAACCCTTAAGAAGGTTGTCACGCTATCTCTCATTGGGAAGAGCCACCCAGTTCGCACAACACTCTACCCTTGGAAAGAACCGTGACATTAAGAAAACCAAGGGCTTATTGCAAACGCCAACACAAAACAAAAAGGTTATGAGCCTGCTATGCAACTAAAAATGAAAAACTTTAACAAAAATAGAAAAACCGAATGAATATGTACAATAGGGGAGTAGAATATACAACCGGGGAGGAAAATGAATATGTACATAAAGTAGAAAAGTAACTAGAATGAAAAGTTATGTACATGCCAACTATCAACTAGCAATATAAGCTAAGAGTCAAATAAATATGTACAGTCATCTCAAATGTATCAACCATCAAAATACAAAATAGTAGGGCGCACCCTTACGAATAAAAGTTGGCATTGTCCCCAATGCCAACTACCAAAATAAGCATATAAACAGAGAAAGGATATAGAGTAGCTCCTCAAGCCTGATCCGTCGCCATGGGCTGATCAGTGGTCCCCTGGTCCTCTGTACTGGCGGGAACCTCAGACTGGTCCCCGTCCTGCTACTGCTCTGCTATTGGGACAGGGGTCGGGTCATGGACCGGCTGAACATCTGGTAGGGCACTAAAAGTGTCCTCCTGAACCTGTGCTACCTCTATCACAACACCCTCAGTGCTAGGAAGCTTCCTCTTCTTCCTTGGGTGCCTAGGCTCCTCCTCCTGCTGTGGCTCCGGTACAGCTACTGTTGGTGGAGGTGCTGACTCATCAAAGAACAAGTTTAAAGGCAGCTGGTCTGCCTTTAGCTTGTCAACCTCAGCTCAGAGCTCCCTCACCTCTTCCTTAGATGCCCGGGATTTTTTCATCTTCTTGTGTTCTCTGGCAAGCTTCTTTAGAGCTTTGCCATATGCATCAACTGCCTTTGTCAAGGTAGCCTGAGTAGCCAAAATCTTCTCCTGGTTGGCCAGAAGTGTCTTCAATGTCTCCTCGATGGACTGAGGAATCTCAACGGTGGCTGGAACAGACTGGGCCGCAACTTTGGTAGCCAAAGTGGACAACTTGGATGTCGAGACTGACATCCAGTTGTTCAAACTGGCCAATGTCTTTGCTAATTGCTGGGCCGTGAGGGGGTTGGATTTGGATGTGGGAACCACTGGGCCACTTGAAGAACTGGGACATGCAGAGGAGGATGGGATGTCCGGAACAGTAGTGGCAGCAGGAGTAGGTGGCTCAATAGAAGCCTCTACCGCAACTGGCTCCTCAGACTGGCCAGTCGGGGCAGAGGTGGATGCTTTTCCCTTATTATCCCCCTTCGGGTTGTCTGGCCTCTGAATATTAAACCATGAGAACGGCGACACCGGCCGGACTTCAACATCAAAAGGGTATTTTATCACCTTTGCATCTTCAAAGTACATTGTTAGGGTGTTCGGGTAGGGTAGTTTCTGTCCGTATCAATGCCAATGGATGTGATCACACTGTACATAACATTACCCACATTGATGGGGAAACCTGCCATGATGGATGCAATGAGAACCGCTCGGGCGATTGGAATGGTCTGGTCATGGGACGAAGGGTCCAACCTGTTGTTTACAAAAGTTAACCATCCTCGCGTCTCAAAATTGAGGTCATTTCGCAGTATTTTCTTCCCCACCTGAATCCACTCCGGAACAGTACCCGTCTGAGCTATGAACTGTGCCACCCAAGGATGAGCTTCCTCTTTCAACGCTAACTTCTCTCTGTATAGAGAGTCATCCTCATCATTGAAACCCAAATACTCGTTCAACGCCTCTCCTGAGAACACTATCTTCTTATCCCGCACTTTGGTTGCAATTGACCCTTCTTTTGTGTGGGCCACATTGCTATAGAATTCCTTCACCATATGTTCATTTGCATTGACCAGCTCATCTTTAAAGAAATCGCACCCCACTCTAGTAAGAAATTGTTCATGGACTTGGGGAAGGTAGGATAACAAATCCCGGGTGACTACTCTTCTTTCTTGAATCACCTTCTTCTTGGGCCACACTTCCCGAAATTTATGAAAGGCCACCTCGCTGACAAATCTGTCATGCCATACAAGTTTCTAGTTCTTTCAATTCCCCCAACTCTAAGTACCCCACTATCCGAGATCTCCTCATCACTCTTTTTTTTATCTTCTGCACCCTCCCCGGATTCTGAAGTTGTAGGGGAAGTGGAGTATTTGGCATTGCCTGCTTCTGAGCCCTCACACGACTCAGGTTGTATAACAGTTGGAGCTTTAGCTGGGCCTGCGGGGGCTTTCCCCGAATCAATTGAGACATCATGGGAGGGGAGGTACTCACTCCCCGACTGCTCCTTATCACACACCACCTGCTTTCTTGTTTTTAGTTTTGATTGGGGAGTGAGTTTCTTCAATTTTGTTTTACCTCCCCGGGAGGGGTCACCTCCTCGTCCGGGTTGTTTAGCTCCTCGCCCTCGTTGTTTAACCATTTTATGCACACAAATAATTCTAACATTGTTAGTTCAGGCAATTGCAGAGTTTCAGTACAGAGCAGAAACACGGATAGGGAACAGATAATAGCATTGCGGACAGCACAAACAAGGCATGCGAACCGCACTGACCAAGTTAGGAAATGAACCCTCTCTGATTAAGAACTATGTGGACCACATGAACAAGGGGTGCGGCTGCGTGGGGGCCAATGCGGTCCGCACAAACTGGTCATGCGGCCGCATTGGCCATACTATTAAAAACTGGTGCCCTCTGAACCTTACCCACGCGGACCGCGCAAACATGGGATGCGGCCGCATGGGGCATGGCGCGGACCGCACAAACTGGTCATGCGGCCGCGCTGGGATAATCAACCTTTTGGTTTAAGGTTTACGTGGACCGCATAGCAGAATGATGCGGCCGCGTAAAAGGCATACGAATCGCATAATTAGGGGGTGCGGCCGCACTGGGCTTTAATTACAGGGGCAATTAGGGTTTTACAAAAAAACTCAAATCTTTCACGTTTTAGCATCCTACTTTGTCCTACTCATTTATAACATTCCCATCATTTCAAAGAACAACAAGAACAATATAAAACTATCCTAATCATGAAACGACGAAGAACAAAAAAGAAAAACGAAGAAGTTATGACTAGGAGAACATGTATAAAATTTAAATTAATACTAAGTAAAGACTAATGTGAGAGATATGTTACCAGGAAAGCAAAAAAATGCTCTTGATATTAACACTAAGAGGGGTCTCTGAATGTGAACAGTAACTTTTAGGGCTCAGGGGTTAATTTTGGCGAAAAGTTATAATGAAGATCCTAATGGACTATTTATAGGAAACACTGTGGGGCCCATAACTTACCGTCCAGTGCGGCCGCATAATTAGGGGGTGTGGGCCGCACTGGGACTTTACCATTTACCTGTAGTTGCAGCGAAGGCGCGCGGACCGCATGAGATGGGTTGCGGCCGCATGAGAACCACGCGGGCCACACAAAGTGGGCCGCGGCCGCGTGAACACAGTTCAGAGACTTGGCAATATTTTCTTTGGCCGGTGCGGACCGCACAAAGTCGGATTGCGGCCGCACGGTCACTGTTCAAAGACTGTGCACTTTTTGCACAATTATTTTGCACTGGTTCAATCACAATTCCTGCAACATCTCACAAACCATTAGCTCAAAAATCCTAATCTACAACAGAAATCAAAAAAAAAAAAAAAGACATGGGTTGCCTCCCAAGAAGCGCCTGATTTAACATCGTGGCACGACACATGTTACCATCAGAGTCACTTCAAATGAATGAGTGCCACCACGGGGGTGTCATCAAACTTTCCCAAGTAATGCTTGACACGATGCCCATTGACCCGGAAAACTTCACCATTTTTGTTTTTGAGATCAATAGCTCCAAATGGGGTTACACCAACAACTTCAAATGGACCACTCCACTTAGACTTAAGCTTTACCGGGAATAACCTCAACCGGGAGTTGAAAAGAAGAACCACATCACCAACTTTGAATTCCTTCCCTCGGGCATACTTATCATGAAGGTACTTCATCTTGTCCTTGTACAAGGACGCGCTGGAGTAGGCATGAAATCTAAACTCGTCTAGCTCATTGAGTTGCTCAACCCGGAGATTCGCAGCGACATCCCATTCTAAGTTTAATTTTCTCAAGGCCTACATTGACTTATGCTCCAATTCCATCGGAAGATGACAAGCTTTCCCAAACACCAACCGGTACGGAGACATACCAATCGGGGTCTTGTAAGCTGTCCGATAGGCCCAAAGAGCATCATCTAGTTTCTTCGACCAATCGGTCCTATTGGTATTGACAGTTTTGGACAAAATACTCTTGATCTCTCGGTTGGAAACGTCAACTTGACCACTCGCTTGAGGATGATAAGGAGTGGTCACCTTGTGATTTACACCACACTTGGCAAGCAATGAGTCAAAAGCCCGGTTGCAAAAATGAGAACCACCATCACTAATGATAGCACGTGGAGTGCCAAACCTTGTGAAGATACTCTTTTTCAAAAACGCCACCACACTTCGAGCTTCATTGTTGGGCAAAGCGACGGCTTCGACCCATTTCGACACATAGTCAACCGCTACTAAGATATAGGTGTTCCCACAAGAACTCACGAACGGCCCCATAAAGTCGATACCCCACACATAAAAAATGTCCACCTCTAGAATTGTGTTGAGAG